>NC_137043.1:32540381-32720381 GCF_032717465.1 Coenobita brevimanus | reverse complement strand
TCTCCCTTCCCTCTACCCCACGCTCATACTGTTCCTCCCTTTCCCTCCTCCCATCGCCCCTTTCTCTCCAGTACTTGCCGTCTGTCTCCTCAGTCTCTCCTCCACCTCATCACTTACCTCCCTTGACACAGCAGGATAGAGACAGTGGAAACCCTTCGTTAATGAGGGGTCTGGTTCAGTCCCCCCTGCTTCCCTACTCCCATCCCTCTTGTCTCTCATGCGTCCCCTTACCCCTCCAGTCTCTCCTCCTTCTCTTCAGTCTCTCTTCCATCCCTCCTGTCTCTCGTACCTCCCCTTACCTCTCCAGTCTCTCCTCCATCTCTCCAGTCTCTCTCCCATCCCTCCTGTCTCTCATACCTTCTCTTACCTCTCCAGTCTCAACTCCTTCACGCCAGTCCCTTTCCCATCCCTCCTGTCTCTCATACCTTCTCTTACTTCTTCAGTCTCTCCACCTTCACTCCAGGCCCTTTCCCATCCCTCCTGTCACTCGTACCTCCCCTTACCTCCCCAGTCTTTCCTCCTCTCCAGTCTCTCCTCCACCTGTCGACTTACCTCCCGTGACGTAGCAGGATAGGGAGAGTGGTGATCCCTCGTTAATGGGACCTATCCTGTTCCTCACCACCACCCCGTCAGAGTTGTAGATGGTTAGGTTCCGCGGGGGTTCTGTTCGGAGAAGAAAAAGTCATGTTAGTTTGTTTAGTTAGGTTTAGGACAGGGTTGGGTAGCTCAGGTTAAGTTAGGTTACATTAGATTACATTGAGTTCGGCGTAGTTAGTTTTAGAGAAGAAAAGTAATGTTCATATTTGTGTATGGAGGATGAGGGTAGGGTTGGGTAGGACTGAGTTGGGCATGCGAGGTTAAGTCAGGTCAGATTAGATTAGATGAAGGTCAGGTCCAAGGGAGCTCTACGAGTATTTAGGAGCGAAGAATCTCTAAGGGGTCAAGTTAATGTGGAATAGATTAAATTAAGGGTCACGATCCAGGTGACATTGTAGACTTCGAATCGCCTTTTTCTTAGCGAGTTGTTATGCTTGTTACCCCCTTATATCGTCTTTATATTTTTAGTACCGACATATTTTTACTGCCTACATAGTTTGCCTGAGTAAAGAGGTTAAGTAGGTGTAATATGCTGAGTAAGTTGCCGAGGAAGAGGTTGGTACAGGGTCCAAGAGTGGGGCCCAAAGTTAGATTACAGTATGTTAAGTTAGATTAAATTAGGGTAGATAAGTTTAGAGTTTGGCCTTTTTTCCTGTAACCTTTCTTAAGTCATTACAGTCCCCCCCTCGCCTTTTTTTTTCTTTTATCGTAATTTTGTTTTCATGTTTTTTCTTCAAATAGTCTCTCATCACTGTTTCTGATTAGCTTTTCTCTGTTTTCTTGTTCGTTTTCGCTCTCTTTCGTCTTTGTACGCCATGTTTCTTGTTACTTCCGATTACTTTTCAGTTTTTCTTATTCTTGTCTTTTCGTCTCATTCCTTTTTCCATCTTCGTCGAATTTATTATTATTCTAACTACCGGTTTCTTTTATTCCTCTTTTCTTATTTTTGTCCGTCTTTGTCTTTTTTCGTCTTTACCTGGCCTGTTTTATTTCTCGGGTATTTTTCTCCCGTTTTTTTCCTCCATCGATTTTTTTTTCATTTTCTTCCCAGTTTACGTTTTATTTTTCTCCATTTCCCGCTTTTGGCTTCCCTTTTTAAATAGTTTCTTTGCACTTATTTCTCACCGTTGCCACTTAATCCGTTTTTCGTAATATTTTTCCTTCATTTTCTCTTAGTTCGTTTCTACTGTCATTTCGTCCTTATATATGTCGGCATTATAACACGTCTGTTGCCTGACCTCACATCCCATGAAGGATAGCGTTGACAAGAATTCATGCAGGTATTTCTATTCCTACTGACAAATGGATCCTTCTCACACCACACACCACCCTCCCTCACATACCCCACCACCTTGGCTTTACACCTTGGTCTTTTTCTCCCCACACCACACATCACCCTCCGTCTTACACCCTACCACCTTGCCTTTACACCATGGTCTACTCCTTTTTCTTTCGACCACAAACTCCCCACTTTCATACAGTCGTCGTATAAGAGCGGCATTTGCTGTAAGATATCCAGTATTTACGTCTGTTTAGTAATGTGAATTGAGGAAGAACTGGCAGATCTGCTTTATAGGTGGCAATAAAGCATTAATAGGTTCCTTATTTTATTTTACTAAGAATTTATTCGCAAAAAGTAAAGTAGACAAAGATGACTCATACCTAAAATTCACTGCACAGTCGGCATCAAAGGTTCTTTAACCTCTCCTGCCTTTCTCTCCCTACACTTTGAAAAAGAAATGTGGCGAATCCATAGCAACCGACAGTGAGAGAGAGAGAGAGAGAGAGAGAGAGAGAGAGAGAGGACTTTTGATGCCGACTGTAATCGTTCTCCCACCTCTTCCATTCCCTCCCATCCTTTTTTTTTTTTTTTTTTTTTTCACATTTACCCTGGCCTGATTCTTCTCTTCCAACATCCTACTGTCTTAAGCTCCCCTTCACCTGTTCTGCTCTTTGTTTTAATCTTGCTGTTTCCAGACGGTTCTGTTAAGGTTTGGAAGGGTTGAGTACAGTCTTCATTAACACTTTTAGTACGATAGGGCTTTCTGAGTTACATAAAATCGTCTGTAGCAAGTGATTGGGCTAACACACTTCCCACTTTGTCTTATACCTGGTTGCTCTAGATCTAACTTATCCTCTTTGACTCCCCTACTCCTATGCACCCTTCCTCATAAGCTATACCTCTTCATCTCATCCTCCAGTCTTGTTCTCGGTCAGCCTCTCCCCACTCATATTACCTCCCTCCGTATTCCTTCTGCCTCGTTTTTAATCTACATTTTCTTTTTCTTACTACTTGAATATACGCTTTAACAATTTAAGAATCAGTATGGGAGGGAATTTATTTATATTTATGGTCACCAATTTATATGAAAGGTTTTTACTGTATATACACGTACCTGAAACCATTTTTATTGATATTTATTGATTGATGTTAATGTATTGAAGATAATGGATTGGGACTGATAATGGATAGATTAATTTAGATAAACAAAGGAGAGAGAGAGAGAGAGAGAGAGAGAGAGAGAGAGAGCGTATGCCATCTTCCAGTCTTCCCCATATTTTCATCACCTTCAGTACCGAGAGAGAGAGAGAGAGAGAGAGAGAGAGAGTGAGTCTATCATCGCCTTCCAATCTCCCTCATGTTTCCATCAGCTTCAATATCTGGACCCAAGTTTTTTTTTTTTTTTTTTTTTTTTTTTTTTTTTAAGCCAAAGTACTCCCAGGCTAAACCATGATTGGTCGCCGGGATAATGACGTCATGAGCACTTACTGGCAGGTGATTGGCCCTTCGTTCCAGGCCTGACTTGCTGATTGGTCGCTGGTGAGGGATTGCATCATGATATTTATATTTAGTTTCCTTATAAAATAATAAATTCAAATAGTATCTTGAACGTCATTATTGAAAAAGTACGTCATGTAGAAATTATTTATGGAAGGCAAGTGGGTATTTACAGATGTAGGTCGTCAGAAAAAAGTAAATAATAAAAAAAAAGTCAGCGTGGCAACAACTTCCCACGCACTTGATTGGCTGAGGCAGCGATGACGTCATTAATAAAGATAGGATGCCATTGCCCTCTACGAGTCACTCTCGCCAGCCAATAAGAATGTCTCCCCTGTCACCGCGAAATTTGATTGGCGGAGACGAAAGGGGAAGCTAAGATGACGTGGGAGGATTATTGAAAGATTTTTTTTTTTTTTTTTTTTTTTTTTTTTTTTGGGTGGGGGGGTACGGACCTTAAAGGCGGGGTGGAGAAAATGAAATATGACGAGGAAGGTTGTGAGGTAGATTGAGAGATAAGGGGATGGATGGATGGATGAATTTATGGGCTGGATGGATAGATAGATAGATAGACACGGAAGTAAACAGGTAGATGGGTTGATAGGTGGATGGATTGTGTTATTTTAGGTGGGTAGACTGATAGGTAGGTGGGTGAAAGAATAGCCTGTACAGGTAAAGTCGTTAAATGTAAGTGAATATATCAATAAATGCCTCGATAAATTAACTGATTAGTGTGCAGTTGCATGGAAAAGGAAATTATAGAACGACTGATAGATTGGGATATTAAGAGAGGCAGTAATAGATGTATAAAGACATTCAGAGTTATATGTGTGGCTAGTTAGGCGAGAGAGAGAGAGAGAGATTGAAACCTCTTTCTCCTGCACTTTCCTTCTTATCAGCATTCCTCTCCTGCCGTTTCCTTCCATACCTCCATCCTTCGTTTCTTCATTCTTTCCTTCAGGTCTCTCTCTCTCTCTCTCTCTCTCTCTCTCTCTCTCTCTCTCTCTCTCTCTCTCTCTCTCGTGTCTTCCTCAACTTTCATCTACTTACCCTCCCTCCAACCCATATCCATCCGTCTCAACTCCCTCTAACCTCCTCAACTCCCCTTAACTTCCTCTTCCCCCTCATCGCCCCCCTCCCCATCATATGCCCTCATCCTAGCTACTTCGCCAGCCCCTTCCCATTCCCTTTCCCCCTCCTTTCATATTCAATCTTCTTCTCCCTCTCACTATCCTCTTCCCCTCTGTCCAGTCACTATCATACTCCTCTTCCTCCCCTTCCCATCCATCACCCCTACTATCTCCCCCTTCTCCCTCCCTCTCCTCCTCCCCCTCCCCTTCTCCGTCTCCTCTCTCTTCCCCTCCCCCATCCCTTTTCCCTCCCCCTCTCCTTCTCCTTCCCCTCCCTCCTCCCTTTATATTACACACACCCTCCCACAACTTCTCACCAAATCCTGCTCGATCCCTGCTAACTCCTGTAAGCTCCTTCCTCTTGTGTGTGTGTGTGTGTGTGTGTGTGTGTGTGTGTGTGTGTGTGTGTGTGTGTGTGTGTGTGTTTGTGTGTGTGTGTGTGTGTGTGTGTGTGTGTGTGTGTGTGAGAGAGAGAGAGAGAGAGAGAGAGAGAGAGAGAGAGAGAGAGAGAACGTAATGATAGTAAAGTGTATGTGTTCGTGCGTAAATGCTGTCAGATTAGTGTGCATGTGTGTGTGTGTGTGTGTGTGTGTGTGAGTAAAGTGTATGCGTTCGTGCGTAAGCACTGTCATATTAGTCTGTATGTGTGTGTGTGTGTGTGTGTGTGTGTGTGTGTGTGTGAGAGAGAGAGAGAGAGAGAGAGAGAGAGAGAGTATAATAATAGTATATTGTATGTGTTCATGCATAAGCGCTGTCAAATTAGTGTGTGTGTGTGTGTGTGTGTGTGTGTGTGTGTGTGTGTGTGTGTGTGTGTGTGTGTGTGTGTGTCGTGAAGTGTCGGTGTATGTTTGTGATTGTGAAAAAGTGTATAATATTTGCATGTGTATCAAAAAAGTCAGACATATATTTGTGGAAGAGGATAAGCGAGGAAAAGGCGTCTGGTGTGCTTCTGTGTGTCTGGAGAGAGAGAGAGAGAGAGAGAGAGAGAGAGAGAGCGTGCATTTACTTGCCCGTGTGTGTGTGTGTGTGTGTGTGTGTGTGTGTGTGTGTGTGTGTGTGTGTGTGTGTGTGTGTGTTTGACGTATCCGCCTTATTCTAGTCAGTTCGTTTCCAAATGGCCAGTCTTACTTCTGTCACAACTTCACATGTCACAACTTTATCACTATTACCCACCGTCCATACTGAATACGTTCGAAGGCTGTTTTATTCAGGACTGGCGTGATTGTATTTGTAAGGAGGATTTTATGACATTTTAGTGGGTCAGTTGGAAGGTATACAGATAATACATAACATGTCCCAGTCTAGAATTGATGATGTCTTCATTTGGAAAGCAGTCGACAACTCTGCTGTGTCATCCTGTGAATATGTGTGTGTGTGTGTGTGTGTGTGTGTGTGTGTGTATGGGTGTATACCCGGTGTGTGTGTGCGTATATATATATTCAGAGAAAGACACACACACACACACACACACACACACACCTTTGTGTGTGTGTGTGTGTGTGTGTGTGTGAACGCGAATGTGTATACGTCTCCAAGGCTACACAGGCAGCCCACTTGCAGATGCTCTCAAGGGAATATTGGAGGAATGGAGGTTTGGAGGACAGCACAGAGAGAGAGAAAGAGAGAGAGAGAGAGAGAGAGAGAGAGAGAGAGTTTGGGAAAAGATTAGATTCTCTGATTTTTGAGTGATAGGAATGAATATATATTAATTTGGAGAGAGAGAGAGAGAGAGAGAGAGAGAGAGAGAGTTTGGGAAAAGATTAGATTCTCGGATTTTTGAGTGATAGGAATGAATATATATTAATTTAGAGAGAGAGAGAGAGAGGAGAGCTGTATGCAAAATATGAGAAAGCTTGAGAAAGTGAGGGAGAAAGTAAAGCGAAGGCTGCAAAGGAGAGAGAGAGAGAGAGAGAGAGAGAGAGAGAGAGAGAGAGAGAGAGAGAGAGAGGGAGAGAGAGAGAGAGAGGTGTTGTGGGAATACGAAAAGGGAATGAGTTAGAAAAAGATAGAAAAGAGTGTGTGTGTGTGTGTGTGTGTGTGTGTGTGTGTGTGTGTGTGTGTGTGTGTGTTTGAGAGAGAGAGAGAGAGAGAGAGAGAGAGAGAGAGAGAGAGGTGGCCTGAAAGAGAATGATTGAATATGATGGATAGAGGCTAACTATCCATCACCAGACACACTCACCCTTCACCCACCCTGGCTTTAACCTTATCCACCCATCCATCTAGCCAGCCATCGCCCTTTTTTCGTAGTTTTTCCGTCAGATGATTTTAATTTTGATTTTTCCTTGATGTGAATGCTGTGTTCGTTTTTTAAATTGGTGTAATTCTCATAAATATATACATACGTGCGTACGTACATAAGAACATACGTAAATATGTTCGTACATACATATTTACTCAAATACAATATATATATATATATATATATATATATATATATATATATATATATATATATATATATATATATATATATATATATCACACACACACACACACACACATTTAAAAAATTGGTGAATAGCATTACTTGCATACTATTCATACACACGTACCGAATTTTACATATCTACATCCATACATCCATACCTACTCGTACTCACGTATGAATGTGACTGTCAAGCATCCTTCATTTGTATTTTTTACGTTATTGTATTATATGTTAAACTTCTTCTCAATTGTGGATGACAGCTGGAGTTTTCAGTATTTTTCCTTTCATTCCCACACGTACGTTGTTACGCACACAACCCACTCATTCATCCACTTATCCATCTATCTTTTTGTCCACTTATTTCTCTTTTCTTCGTCCATCCATCCGTCCATCTGTCAACTCATCCACTCACCCATCCTTTGATTTATAGTTTTGCATCTCACCAGAAATCCATCCATCTACGCAGCCCACACTCCTCTTCCCCCTTCATCTTCTGCACACCATGTACTCATCCATCCATTCATCCCTCCATCCCACTTCTCGTCACCTGTGCTTCCAGCTATCCGTGCACTCATCCACTCGTCCATTCATCAGCTCATCCATCCATTCATCCGTCCGTCCACCCACTCCCCCCGTCCCCCTCCCTTCCCCTCCCCCGCCTTTGAAGATCAGCTCACTATTCCGGCTCTTTTCGTGGTCCTTTAAATTGGAGCCGAAAGTGCCGAGTCAGGCGAAGGCGTGGTGGGGCGAGAAGATGGAGGGGGGGGGGGAGTTTAATTTGGGGAGGTGATTGTGTGTGAAGATGGGGAGGAAGATAGAATAGTTTGGTGGAGGAGGAGGAAAGAAGGAAGGAAAGTAGGGAGGGTGACAGTGTATAGATGCGATGAAAGATGAGGAGAGGAGGAAGGAAAGTAGGGAGGGTGATTTAGACGAGGAGAAAGACGGGAAGGAAGAATAAGAAAGAAGGGAGACTAATTTGTGGATTGGTGGGAGGAGAAATAAATATAGGAAGGGAAGGGAAGGAGATTGGTAAATGGGGAGGAAAGAAGAAACCATGAGGGACTGAGGGGAGGAAAGAAGAAACCATGAGGGACACTGGGGAGGAAAGAAGAAACCATGAGGGACTGAGGGGAGGAAAGAAGAAACCATGAGGGACAGTGGGGAGGAAAGAAGAAACCATGAGGGACAGTGGGGAGGAAAGAAGAAACCATGAGGGACAGTGGGGAGGAAAAGTGGTAAGGAGGAACGCAGATGGAGAGGCAAATGGGGTGAAGTTTGGAAGGTGTGATGAGGTGAGAAGATGAGGGAGAAGATGAAAAGATAAGGGAGAGGGAGTTTAAATTTGGAAAGTGACGAGTTTAGGGGTGTAAGATGAAGATGAAAACAGAAAACGAGCTGGGGAAGGAAGGAAGGGTGCGGAGGAAAATGTTGAAGAGGAACTGAGAGGGAGATGGGATAGGGAAAGATTAGTTTTGGATGGTGGTGAGATTTGGGGATGGGAGGAAGATAGGATGGCGTGGGGGATGAGGAAAGGAGTGGGGAGGAAAGTTGATGAATGGGGAGAGTGATGGTGTGCATACCGCGTTTCTAATAACTTCACGAAAATGTTTAATGGATATCAGGTGAAGACAAATTAAAGTGCTGATTTGACTAGAGACCAAGGAGACATTTTATTACCTCAAAACTAAGCCTCATCGAATTTTATGCATCCACAACTTATTCTTTAAGTTGTGGGAATTATCTGGTTGTAAAATATGAAAACAAACTAATTATAGATAGGGTGGATTATGTGCAGGGAGGAAGATCAGGTAGGGCTGAGAAGTTAAGTGGGGCAGAGAAGGTGGGAACCGAAAAAAAAAAAAAAGGTGATTATGTGTAGAGGGGGAGGGAGATTCATTTTTTCTTCTTTTTATCCTGTTCTTTCCTCCCCCCCCCTTCTCTTTCTCCTCCCCTTGCCTCACTTTTCTTTCTCCTCTCGTACCGTCCCTCCTTCCTCTTCCTCATTCCCCTTACTCTTCTTCTCCCTCCCTCTCTCCCTCCCTTCCTTCTGTATTTCTCTGACCTTTTACTCCTCCATCAATACTTGTTCCTGCGGAAAATTTTCTTTCATTTCTTTTTGTTTTCCTCCTCTCCTCTTTCCTTCATTTTATCCATTGTCTCAACCCTTTCCTTCCTCAAGCCTATCCTCCCCTCACCCCTTTCCTTCCCTTCGCCCTTTTCCTTTTCTCACCCTTTTTGTGCCCCAGCCCTTTTTTTGCCTTCTCTTTCCCTTCCTATTCCCCTTCCCTTTATTCTTTCGCTTCTCTCTCCCCCTCCCCTCCCCACCTCTCCCCTCCCCACCTCTCCCCTCCCCACCTCTCCCCTCCCCTCCTCTCCCCTCCCCTCCCCTCCCCCTTTTGTTCACACTGAGGGAAGTTTGGCTTAAGAAGTTGGGATTGAGTTCTGCCTCCTCCCCTGCTTCACTCTGCCTTTCCTTACCTTGCTCCTGACCTGCCCTGTCTCACTCTTGCCTCATCCTGCCTCACCTTGCCATTCTTTGCCTAACCTTGCCTTAAAATACCACATACTACCGCACCTTGCCTCACCGACCCCTTCCAGACCCAACCTAACCCATCCTCACTGTTCCACCTAACCCTATAATCACCTTCTCTCACTCTTACTCTCCGACTCATCCTCACTGTGTCTGCACTCTTATGCTACTTCATTCTCACGCTTCCTTTCCCCACTTCATTTTCCTGTCATCACCCTGCCTCATCCTGCCTCACCCACCACCAACTTTCACTCTGCCTTAGGCGTCTGCGTCCCGCTTAGCCTAACTCATTCCCTCCTTGCCTAACTCATTCTCCTTTACCACCTGCCTTATCTTGCCTCATCATCATCATCATCATCACTGTCATCGTCATCAGTGATTGTAGTTGTATTGTTAGTATCAATAATAATAGTAACAGTAGTAGTAGTAGTAGTAGTAGTAGTAGTAATAATAATAATAATAATAATAATCTAGTAGTAGTAGTAGTGGCAGCAGCAGCAGCAGTAGTACCAGCAGAAGTAAGAAATATTAAAAAGCTTTGGCCTTAATATCTGCAGTAGTATCAGTACTACCGGGAATATTAGTACCAACAGCAGCAGGAGCGCACCCAATCCATTAATCCCATCTATTTTTCTATCTACCCCTTTTTGCCAGCTGTCAGTACAAGTCATTAATAAAGTTAATGATAGCAACAGCATGGTCATTACGGAAATTGTGAGGCCTATCTTCTGAAGTGCATAGTGGTGGGGTATTTTGGGCTTTAGTACAAGGCGACGTGAGAGTGGGAATGAGGGTGGGTTGAAGGGGTTTTGTGTGTGTGTGTGTGTGTGTGTGTGTGTGTGTGTGTGTGTGTGTGTGTGTGTGTTGGGGTAGGTGGGGTTGGGGGTCGGGTTGGTGTGGACGGTTGAATGGATAGGTAGGTAGGTAGGTGTATGGGTGGTTGGATAAATTGGTGGGTGGGTGTTTGGCAGAATGGATAGATGGGTAGACAGATGGATAAGTGAATTGAGAGAGAGAGAGAGAGAGAGAGAGAGAGAGAGAATCATCATGACACACATGCATACATAATAGCACCATAACCTGTCCTTTATACACTGTTAATTCGTAGTCCTGACAGTGGGTATTAGATCACAAAGGGTGATTATTGGCCCATGGATTAACTGTAGAACGACATGATAGGACTGAAACTTACACACACACACACACACACACACACACACACACACACACACACACACACACACACACACACACACACACACACACACACACACACACACACACACACACACACACACACACACACCAGGGTCATCCATCACAATTTTTTATATCTACCATAATTAAAGCTAACTTTTCTCTCTCTCTTTTTTATAACCTCCGCAGTGTATCGACTTTTTTTTTAATTGTTTTATTTTATTTTTTACTCCGGCTGCTATTACTCTGGAAAAGCGATTTCGAAGTGAATGGTAGATACACACATATATACATTTAACCCTTTAACCCTTTCAGTTCGATTAGTTCTTTAATTTTTTACTTTTCTTCGTGCTAGTTTTTCACACTTTAATTCTTCTTAGGAAAGACCTCTGGTAGTGAAGGTTTTATTGCGTGGCTATATTCACCCTGTTTAGTGTATGTCTTAAAGCTAAATAGTAGAGGAAGTAAAGTAATTAGTGAAGTAATAAGCAAACAGTAAAATAAATAATGAAATAGTAAAGTAATTGGTAAAGTAAGTAGTATAGTAAATAGTAAAGTAGATAATAAAATAATAAGGTACTGAGGCAAGGGAATATAGCCCCTACACTACCAGAATCCCCGCTAGTGCTGAAGTAAATAATCCGGGGAAAGAATGAAAATAAAAAATGGGGTCGTAGTAAAGGAGATAACTTTTCTTCACTGCATTGACTCCTCCTGTATTGATCCTTGGTATTTACGGATTATATTCAACGTAGTAAAGATTGGTGAGTGAGATATGTAAGTCCTCTAATTTGAAAAAAAAAAAAAATCTTTCTAAAATAAAGTTGTTTGAAGTTAGCGGAAGTAAAGAATAGCGGAAGTAAAGAATAAAAAAATGGTCATCGGTGTGAAGAGATTGTCACTCATTCCATTTTTTCTTTTTTTCTTTTTTTAATTCTTTTTGCTATCGTCAGTCGACTTTATTCAGCTTCGACGAGACTTAATCTGCCATAATTAACCAATTTACATTTCTCTCTCTCTCTCTCTCTCTCTCTCTCTCTCTCTCTCTCTCTCTCTCTCTCTCTCTGTCGAATAAAATCATCAGAAGTTAGCAAAAATAAAATATAAAAATCGCCACCATAAAAAAGAGATTAATAGTTGGCCAAATTCTTCTTCATCCCCAAAATTTTTACTCTTCGCCTTCTTCAAGATTTGCCCGTCAAACATGCGCCCTTGGGTTTTCAATTTTTCTTGCATATCCTTCCCCTCTTTTCGCTCAAATTCTCTCGTCCCAGAATTGTTCATGTTTAAAGATAAAATTCTGACTAACATTTTTTTTTTTTTTTTTAATATTTGGGGTTCTGTTTTTCATTTGGCTCAGATTCTCATTTTTTTTTTTTCATCTTTTTTATTTTACTTAATCCTTACCTACAAATACGTTTTCTTTACCTTACTGTTTTCTTTGACACCATAGTTTTCAATTTTCCTTTTCCTGTATCTGTGTTCTTTATCCTTGCTCTCCTGCCCACAATGATTCTTTTTCTCTGTTGATTTTTGCTTATTTTCCTGTCATTTCAATTACTTTTCCTTCACCTTCTTTCTGCTCAAATATACTCCTCTCAAGCTTCTTTCTGCCCAAGCACCCAAAATCTGACGTTAGGGATTTAGTTTGGGCAAATGATTTTTTTATGTCATTTTCTTTGGTTTTTATCTACAGTTATGTTCCCTTTTTCCCCATTTTCGTTCATATTCTGTAATTATCCAGTAATGATTAAATTTCTCTCTCTCTCTCTCTCTCTCTCTCTCTCTCTCTCTCTCTCTCTCTCTCTCTCTCACACACACACACACACACACACACACACACACACACACACACACACACACACACACACACACACACACACACACACACACACACACACACACACACACGTACAAAAATGTCTTCATGATCAGATTATTTATTTTCCTGACTATACCATATTTTTTTAACATAATTTTTCTAGTGTTCTGTGATTACTAGTGACTCATTTTTTCTAAGAAAAAAAAATGTTTCAGTATTTATTGTCATATTTTTTCATCTAATTAATAATCCTTTACTTATCTTTTTAATTAGAGAAAGAGAAAGAGAGTGATTAGATAGATAGATTGATAGGTAGTAGATACATACATACCCGTAGGTAGGTAGGTTGGTAGGTAGGTAGAGAGAGAGAGAGAGAGAGAGAGAGAGAGAGAGAGAGAGAGAGAGAGAGAGAGAGAGAGAGAGATTAGATAGATTGATAGTTAGGTAGATACATACATACTCGTAGGTAGGTAGAGAGAGAGAGAGAGGGAGAATATTTCCCCTCAGAATTTTCCCCGCCACGAATTTTTCCCTGACAAATTTCCCTGTCACAACCATTATCGTCTGGAGCGCTGTGACCATTTTCTTGACTTTTTATATTGTCTTTTTCTTCGTGGCTCCCTCTTCCATTTTCTTTTCTCTCTCTCTCTCTCTCTCTCTCTCTCTCTCTCTCTCTCTCTCTCTCTCTCTCTCATATCTTTTTCGTTTCTGAGAGTTTCTCCATTATCTTTTTTTTTTTTAATTCTTTCCCCATTTATTTATTTTTTTTTTCATTTTCCCCATTCTTCCAGTCTGTATATTTTCCTTTTTTCCATTACTCAATCCCCCCCCAACTACTGTCCCCACTCCTACCACACCATCCCTGTCCCCTTCTCTCCCCCTCTTTCTCCCCTTCCCTCTTTCCTCCCTTTCCCCTTTCTTACCCCCTCCCCTTCCATCCATGTCCCCCTTCCCTCCCCTCCCCATTCCCTCCCTCTCCTCTCTTTCTCTTTCTTCCCCTTTCCTCTCCATCTTTCTCCCCTTCCCCTTTCCCGTTACCTCCCCCTCTTTCTCCCCGTCCTACAAGAAGGGGGAGGCAGGAATTAAGGGTGGGATCAGAGAAATTCATAGTCAGAATATCCCTTAATGGTTTAACGTAATGGTTTTTAATGATGGTGAAGAGAAAGTTAGATGAAAGAATGGGAAGAGGGAGAGAGGAAGAAGCAGGAGGGAATTTGGGGAAGGAAGGTAAAGGGAGGAAGTGGGAGGGAATGGGCGGAAGAGGAAGGAAGAAGAGAGGTAGGAAGACTAAGTGGAGAAGGAGGGTCAACGAAGGAAGAGAGAGGAGAAGGAGGAAAGAGATGCTTGAAGAGGAAGATGAGTATGAGAGGAAGAAAGAGGTGGGGGGAGAGGAGAATGAAATGGAGAGAGGAAGAGGAGGAGGAAGAAGAGAAAGGGAAGTGGATGAAAGGAAGGATACAAAATAGAGGGAGAGGAGGAGACATGATGGGGAGCAGGGGAATGGGAAGGGAAGATAGAGGGAGGAGGGTGAGAGGAAGAAGAGAGAAGAGGGAGAGAACAAGAGGGAGGAAGGAAAGTTAAGGGAAACAAGGACGAGATGGAGAGAGGGAGAGAAAGAGAGGAAGAAGAGTGAGGGGAAGGAATAGAGAGGAGGAAGGGCAAAGGGTAGGAGAAGAGGGAAGAAGGGTAAGGGGAAAGAAAGGGATATTTGGGGAGAGAGAAAAGGAAGGAGAGAAAGGAGCGTGAGAAGAGAGTGAGGGGAAAGTTTGTGTGTGTGTGTGTGTGTGTGTGTGTGTGTGTGTGTGTGTGTGTGAGAGAGAGAGAGAGAGAGAGAGAGAAGAAAAGGGGAAAAAAGTTTGAAATTAAGGCAAGGAAGTTTGGTTGACAGAGAAAGAGGGGAGTTGAGGAAAGAGGGGGAGAAAAGGGTGAAGAAAGGGAGATGTTGATATAAGATCAGGGAGGTCAAAGAGAAAGGAAAAGACGAGAGATGGAAAAGGAGAGAGACGTGAGAGGGAAGTTGGAAAAGTGAGAAACGGGAGGAATGTTGGAAGGGTGAGGGGACTGGGAGAAGGGCAAAGGGAGGAAAGGGGAAGAAGATTGAGGAGAATTTAAAACGAGTGAGAAAATGGAGAAGAGTTTGGAGAAGGAGGAGAAGGGATGGAGAAAGAGGAAGAGAGAGTTAGAGGAAGAGGGGAGAAAGAAGTGCGTAAAGAGATGTGGATGAGAGGATCTGAGAAAAGAGAGGGAGAAAGGTGTGGAGAAAGTGGAGGGAAGTTAGAAGGGAGGAAATTGATGGCCTCACTCTACGGTATATTCAGGAGTAAAAGGGTTAAAAGAGACTATAACCCTTTCACAACGGGACATGGCCAGAGGTGAATAAAATCGTCTGGAGTGCCGAGAATAAGATTAAAAGTTCTCTCACTCAAATATTACTACTACTACTACTACTACTACTAATAATAATAATAATAATGGAGTATGTGGCTTAGATCTGAGTGGAATAATTGACTGGCGGTACCAAGCAGAAAACTGAAAGTTCTCGCACTCAAAAAGTAAATAAATAAATAAAAAATAATGAAGGTTCGCTCACTCGAAAAATTAGTAGTTTTTTTTTTGTATTACCCATCCAGTGCAAGTAGTATCACATATGCTGAGTAACATATCCTCTCGGTAGCAAGAATTAAATCAAATCAAATACACCCGAGAGGAGAGATACTGTAGCTGCTTCTTTGGACTAGATTTTTCACTTCATTCACCTTGACTTTTAACAAGTGACCTTCATATTCCAACCAAGGTATTGTGGTGTATAAATAACAGCATACGAAAAAATAAAGTTCCAAGGTCTGTGCTTTTAGGAGTTAGAATCGGAACTGATTGACTGGTAGAGAAACAGACACACAGACAAACGGACATGTGTAGTCGTATATGCACACACAGACATACATAAACACACAGACATGCATACGTAAATACATAGCTCGGAACATACATACATACATACATACATACATACATATGCAGATAGCCACAAGTACTGACAAAGAGACCACACACACACACACACACACACACACACACACACACATACACACACACACACACACACACACACACACACACACACACACACACACACACACACACACACACACACACACACACACACACACACACACACAAAACCCAAAACACTACCTGCCCGTTTCGTGGGCGGTAAAAAGAGGCACTGAAGAGGTTAAAAGTGGGAGAAGTTGGTGAAAGAGAAGGGGAGAGGGGGTTGGAGGAGTGGGGGTGGCTGGAGGGAGGGGAGGGAGGGGAAAGGAGAAGGGATTGGTGGTGGGGTGAGAAGATAGAAGAGAGGGATAAGGTGGAGGGGCGAGGGGAGACGTTGCTACAGAGTGGGGAAGGTGAAGATAGAGAGGAGAGGAAGGGAAACAGACTGAGAGAGAGCGTCAGACACAGACAGACAGATAGATAGATTTATGGATTGATGAACGAATATGCAGGTAGCTAAATAGGTAGGTAAGTAGATAGGTGAATACTGTAGGTAGATATATATACTGGAGAGAGAGAGAGAGAGAGAGAGCACAAGGGAGGCAGTCCGTGGTAGATGATGCAAATAAGAGAATTTGCGTCAGAGGAATGAGAGAGAGAGAGAGAGAGAGAGAGAGAGAGAGAGAGAGAGAGAGAGAGCACAAGGGAGGCAGTCCGTGGTAGATGATGCAGATAAGAGAATTTGCGTCAGAGGAATGAGAGAGAGAAAGAGAGAGAGAGGGAGAGAGAGAGAGAGGTGAAACAGTTAAGAAAGGATGGTAATGAGAGGGAACGGCTGAGAGGTGGAGAGGAGTGCGGGGCAGGGCAGGGGAGAGAGAGAGAGAAATGAGGAGGGGGAGAGTTAGGGGGTGATTTTAGGCAGAGGGGAGAGTAGGTGAGGAGAGAGGGAGAGGGAAGAAGAAGAAGGAAAAAAACGGAAGGGGAAATAGTGGGAAATGAGTTTTTAGGGAGGTTGGCGATGAAAAGGGATTGGAAGGAAGAGGAAAAAGTAAAAAAGGGTGGGGAGGGATGGGGAAGGGACATGGGGGGAGATGATAGGGAGGGAATGGTAGGGGTGGGGGAGGGAAAACAGAAGGAGGGAGGAAGGGAGCAAGGAAGGGAAGGAAAAGAAGGGAAAGGACGATTACGGGAGGGAACAAAATTTCCCACGTTGTTCTGAACTGCATTTAGAAACTAGGAGGGGAGGGGGAAGTGTGGGAAGCTGAGGGAAGAGGAGGGGGAAGTGTGGGAAGCTGAGGGAAGAGGAGGGGGAAGAAGGGGTATTGATGGAGGGGCAGGGAAAGGAAGAGAAGGGAGAGGGGAGAGAAGGAGGGTGGAAATGACTAATGGGAGAGAACATAATTATAAGCATTCTGTCTTAACTGCATATGCCTGTGGAGAGGAGGGGGAAGAGGAGAGAAGGGAGAGGAGAGGGATGGAGGGGAGGGAGAGGAATGAAAAGAAGAGGAGGAAGGAGAGGAGAGGGATGGAGGGGAGGGAGAGGAATGAAGAGAAGAGGAGAAAGGAGAGGAGCGGAGAGGGATGCAGAGAAAACAATGAAGGGAGAGTACAAACTTACATTCTGCTAAGCTGCATGTAGAGTGGAAGGATGAGGAGAGGGAAGGGAAGGAGGGGGGGATGGTAGAGGGGAAAGGGTAGAGGGGGAGGGAAGAGAGGGAGGGGAGGAGAGAAAGAATGGAGGGAGAGAAAAAAATTACAAGCATTCTGGTTAACTGCTTAAAGAGAGGAGGGAGGAGGAGAGGGGAGAAGAGAAGGAAAGAGAGGAGTTACGGTGTGAAAGAGAGGGAAAGAGGGAGGTTAGAGAGTGACGAGAGAGAAAAAAATTACAAAAGGAAGAGAGGGTGGAGAAGAGAGAGGTAGGAAGCGCGAGGGAAGGAAAGAGGGAGGGAAGTGATTGAAGAGGGGAGAGAAGAATAATTTGTATTCTGCTAAACTGTATAAAGGAGTGAGTGGAGGGGAGGGGAAGGGAAGGGGAGAGGGGAGACGTGGAGGAGGGGAAAGGAAGGGGGATGGAAAAATTACGTGGGCTATTAAGCTGCATAAAGAGGGGAGAGACAGCGGAGGGAAGGAGGAGGGAGAAAAGAATGGGAGGGGTAGGAAAGGAAGAGAGTGGGAACGGAGAAAGGGAGGGAAAGTTGGGTGGAGGTAAAATCTACATACACTGCATAACTGCATGCTGGGTAGAGAGAGAGAGAGAGAGAGAGAGTGAGAGGGAGAGCGAGTAGGGAGGGAGGAGGGTAGAGAATCAGGAGAGAGAAAAATAAATCATTTACACCACTAGAGGAAGAGAGGAAGAGGGGAAGGGGAGGGGAAGGGAGGAGAGAGGGCGTTGAATGGAAAGGAAGAGGAGAGGAAGGGGAGAAATGTAGGAGAGAAGAGAAAAATGGGTAGGAAAAAATACACAAACTCTTTTTAAAATGCATGCAGAAGGGGGGGGAGAGAGAGAGAGAGAGAGGGGGAGGAGAGAGAAGGGGGGAGATGGAGGGGTGGATGGAAAAGAGAGGGAAGAAAAATTGCATACACTACAAAACTGCATATGAAAATGAGGGGGAAGGGAGAGGGAGAGGGGAGGGAAGGGGAGGAGAGGAGAGGAGAGGAGAGGAGGGGAGAGGAGAAGAGAAGAGAAGAGAAGAGAAGAGAAGAGAGTCAGTGGGAGGGGAGGGGAGAGGGGGGAGGGAGAGAGTGGAGGAGGAAAGATAGGCGCATACATGGAAGTGATACATGACGGAAAGAAAAGCAGGAGGAAGGGGAAGGAAGAGGGGAAGGAAGGAGAAGAGAAAAAAGGGGGAGGGGAAAGGAGGGGTACATAGAGAGAGATGTTACGTAACAGTGAGAGAGAGAGAGAGAGAGAGAGAGAGAGAGAGAGAGAGAGAGAGAGAGAGAGAGAGAGAGAGAGAGAGTTGGGGTTAGAGTAAGGGAAGAATAAGGGAGGTAGGAAAAGGGAGAGTGGAGACGTAGAATTGAGGGAGAGAGGGGAGGTAGAACAGAGGGGAGAAGGGAGGGAAAGTGGAGAGGGGAGAGTCAATTACATGCCTTAACGACCCAACTACCCTAATGGATTGTTTTTCATCCTTCATAATTACCGCGGGAGGAGGGATTGTGCCATGATTAATGAAGGATATTTTTTCTCCAGGAAGAAGGAAATTAATACCCAAACAGGAAGGTCGAGGAATATATGTGGGGTTTCTTTGGACCTTGTTTATTATCGGTATTATATTCTCGTGTTGCTATAATTCTTTTCTTTTTTTTTTTTCCTTCAGTTTGTGAAGAAAATTAGCCCCCTAAATGTGAAGGTTCAATAGAGGGAAACATTATTCTCTCTCGGAGGGGTGGCGATGATGGTGATGGTGATGATGATGATGATGATGATGATTTATATAAACGAATATGTATGTGTGTATGCTTGTATGTGTGTACCGTCGTATGTATGTGCATGAACGTACGTATTTATGCATAGATCTTCACATACATAATGCATGCATGTGTGTACTATCACGTCAGATTTCCTTTCTGCCATTTCACTTCATTTACAGTGTCCATATATATTTTCCGACCCTCAGAATATCAGGTAGGTTTGGTTTTGCAGGAAAATGATGGTGGTTGAGTTAAAGAGTCGGGTAGGGGCCATTAATGTGAAGTGGTTTTGGATTAGGACAGTAACTACCTGACCTTTGCCGGGGTTAAAGGTCAAGGGTCACAGCCAACACCATCCGGAACAAAACCACCATTAATACCGAGTGGTTTTGGACATGTTAGTTTTCATTTTCTCATTATATTTTCTTTTATTATTTTTTCCTTTTTTTCTTTAAGGTTATTCAGTGCCATGACGCCCTTGATACTTTGTTCTTTATTCACACATTTTTTCTTCCCTCTCACCCCTACCCCTTTTCTCTTCAGCTCTCCAATTAAAGTGTGAATAAGTAATTTCGCGGTTGTAATGCTGTAGCACTTTCAATACACTGATGTTTTTAATGTATTGCTTGACGTTTTTATTCAGCTTACAAAAATTGGCTGTGAGGGATTATTCGAATAAGTGGGTGGTGAGCGCTCCCACCAGTTATTGTATGTACGTATTTATTATTATTATTATTATTATTATTATTATTATTATTATTATTATTATTATTGTTGTTGTTGTTATTATTATTTATTATTATTATTATTATTATTACTGTCGCTGTTGTTATTGGTGGTGATGGTGGTGGCGATGGTGGTAGCGATGATGGTATTATTATTATTATTATTATTTTTATTATTATTATTATTATTATTATTATTATTATTAAATATACATCGTCCTCCTCTTCACCCCCCCCCCCCACCATTATAAACCTCCATGTATTCACCTGCCTTGGGCATGCACCTGTTTCTCGGTCTCCCTCTCCTTCTCCAATCCACCACACCACCAAAAACTCTATTCAGTAACCAATTTCTCCACCAGCATTCCACCCTCCCTCATATACCACTCCACCATGTCCCTTCACTACTTTCTCGGTCTCCCTCTCCTTCCATCCACCATCCCATTGTACACCCTCAGTTAGTCTCGCAAACTTCATCCCTCTTTTTCTCACGCCTATTTATATTTTTCGCTTTGATTAAATGGGACTTCTTTAACTACCTTCGCTAAGTTCATGTTTGCGTCGACACATCCTTGCATTCCATCTTTTTTTTTTTTTTTTTTTTTTTTTTTGTATATGCATGTGGATGGATATATTAAACGTAACTTTGGTCGTGTCCTTATACATTTTTATAACCATTAGTTTGGCGTCCCTTATTTTTTTGGTCCTTGGGTAGGTGGGTTTGTGGGGTTTGTGTGTGTGTGTGTGTGTGTGTGTGTGTGTGTGTGTGTGTGTGTGTGTGTGTGTGACAGTAAGCGGTGACAAAAGCAGAAGCAGAACACCTCACAATCTTGACAGGTGTGGTGAGATATGCCCAGAGGAGGGTGAGGTGAAAAGAGAGAGAGAGAGAGAGAGAGAGAGAGAGAGAGAGAGAGAGAGAGAGAGAGAGAGAGAGAGAGATTTTCTTTACCTGTATGAATGCTGTTTGTGGTGTTGGTTCTGATAAGGTGTTGGTGAGGTGTGAGGGAAATGGGAAGGGGGGTCGTCTGTGTATTATTATTATTATTATTATTGTTGTTATTATTATTATTATTATTATTATTATTATTATTATTATTATTATTACTACTACTACTACTACTACTACTACTACTACTACTACTACTACTACTACTACTACTACTACTGCTACTACTATTATTATTAGCTGTATTTAAGAGTTATAATTATATTTGTGATGTTTCGGGTCGACGATTGTGATAAATGTTTTGGTTCTAGCATTTTTTTACTCCTTTGTCAGTCTGATCACTCATCTTAGGTTTTCAGTAGATATGAATGTGTTAAGATGATATGGTCACACTGATAAAATGAACATGAATAAGGCTTTGAAGCGGGTATGTGTGATTGAATTTGAGGATAGAAATGGAAGGATCAGAAGGTGGATGGGTATGGTAGGTGATTTTGTGAATAGGCGAGGTATGATTGTTGAGGAAGAAAAACAACTGACGATTGATGGAAATGATTGTATGGAGTCTGTATGCACTTCAGTGACATTGTGTGTGTGTGTGTGTGTGTGTGTGTGTGTGTGTGTGTGTGTGTGTGTGTGTGTGAGGTGGAGCCAGCATTATGAGGCCTTGAATGATCAGTTGGAAGGAAGTTTAATTATTTTCTGTCGGGCAGTTTCTTGGAGATGCTCTTACTTTTGTTTTTCTTCCTCCCTCTGGATCCCTTTCACCCCAAGGATTAGAGAGAAATAGGGTTGGGATGATGGAAGGATTCTCTCTCTTCGCTGTTGTCCTCTTTCTTTCTGCCTTCAACCTTCCCTTTTCTGTTTCTCGGTTTCTTTTTCTTGATATATTGTTTCGTCTTGTTTAACTTTTCTTCCCTTTGTTTAATTTTTTATTTATTTATTGTTTTAGTTACTTATTCTGTCTTCTCCATTTTACTTTTTGCTTTATCTTTCTTCGTTTAATTTGCCCTTTTTACTGCTTTTTCTTTATTTTTTCTTGCTTTGTTATTGTTGATGTATATTCCTCCTTATTCTTGTCTTGTTTGATTCTTCCCGTTCGTTTTATTATTATTATTATTATTATTATTATTTATTATTATTATTATTATTTATAGTTATCGCTTTCTCTGTTCCAGTCTTTTTCTTATTGATATTTGGATTTGTTATCCTTGTTAGTGTTGAATTTCACTATCATTGTAGTTAATGATGTTTTTGTTGCTGTTAATACGAGTGATATTGCTGATGTATTAGTGGTAGTAGTAGTAGTAGAAGTAATAGTAGTAGTAGTAGTAGTAGTATTGATGTTGCTGTTTGTGCTATTATTGCTCATGTAATTAACCCCGCCCCGCTGTTAAACAAGGACACTGCCATCCAGCATTATTATTAATTTTCGCGAGGTCTTGGTCACTGCGTTAAAATATATCAGCCTATACTGGAATGAAAGTGAATATTGTCAACCCCTTCAGTAAGCTAACATTTCTTACAGTGGTTTTCTGGACGGTTTTTCTTTTTATCCTCCTCTCTCTCTCTCTCTCTCTCTCTCTCTCTCTCTCTCTCTCTCTCTCTCTCTCTCTCTCTCTCTCTCACATCTGTCTATCTGTATCTTTCTGCCTGTCTCACTATCTGCCTGTCTCTATCTTTTTCTCAGAGGACATTTTTCTAGGTAGAGGGGTTAATCTTTACTAAAAGGGTACTTACCGAAGCTAAAGAAAATAATTATAACTAGAGGGGCACTCAATGAAGCGCATCCCTCCAACAGAGGCAACCTAATTTCCAAACCACTCTTCATAATGGGTTAGATTTTCTCATCACTGATTAGGGTTTCGCAAAAAGTGTTTTCCGGATCCAGAATCTATAATGCGATTCGGATCGGTCCCAAAAGTTAATCGATTGTTCCCTTGGACATGGGCTATCTGCCCACCAAAGTTGGTCCAAATCTTTCTTTTATTTTTTGAGTAGTCTTGCTAACAGACAAACAAACAAACAAGGGTGAAAACATACCCCCCTTGTCGGAGAGAATAATAATAAAGTCTGATAGCAGCAGTAATAAAAATATTAAATACGTTCCCGTGGTGAAGGAGTTAAAGGTGGGAGATTGTCATTCATCATTATTTTTTCATGAGATCTTGGCGAGTGCATTAAAGTAACATCCTACATTATTATTCATGGCCCCAGTGTAGAATGAATGTGAATAATGAATGGGGTGACGTCTATTTTGTTAGTGTGGAATGAATATGAATAATGAATAGGGTGACTCATATGTCATGAGTGTAGAATGAATGTGAATCATGAATAGGGTGATGTCTCCTTCATTCTTCCTTCATTCTTCCTCCACTCTTCCATCATTCTTCCATCATTCTTCCGTCATTCTTCCGTCATTCTTCCATCATTCTTCCGTCATTCTTCCATCATTCTTCCTTCATTCTTCCATCATTCTTCCTTCCACCAGGCGATTTTTAAATAGGTCAAGACAGGCTTTTCGAAATTGAGGACTTGAATTGGCACTCTGTAATTCCACTATATATATATATATATATATATATATATATATATATATATATATATATATATATATATATATATATATAACCCGACGATGACGTTTAATTATATACTTTTTATCCCCGTACGATATTTTTTTTCAGGTTATGAGGGAATTTTGGATCAGGACGAACAATACACGGTGGTCCGAAAATAGCGCTGCACAAGATACCGCTCAGTCTGGTGGTGTGGGCGTGGGTTTGGCAGGGAGAGTAGGGAATGATTAAATGAGGCAGGATAGACACTGAGCCGTCCCCGTATCACACAAGAAAGGGCCATCCTGTACACATCCCTTGTTAGCCCTTTCACTACTGTTTTCCGAATCTGAGATAAATCGTCTTGTGAGAGCCAGAATAAAGAAAAAATAATAATTCCCTGAGGTGACATGAATAAAAAAAGAGCATTATTAATTTTTACTAGGTCGTCGCCAGTGCTTTAAAATATTAGCGTAGATTATTATTCATGACCCTGAAGTGAAGTGAAAATGAATGATATTAACTTGGCGGAAAAGTGGGTGCAGAGAGAGAGAGAGAGAGAGAGAGAGAGAGAGCATGTGGGTGAGGTTGCGTGGTTCATGGTTGAGTGGGTTGGAAGGGGTAGTGAGGTGGGGGTGATGTTTGTAGGTACAGTAGGTAAGTATGTAGGTAATCGTGTAGGTAGATAGGTATGTACTGGTATGTAGGTAAGTTGATAGGTAAGTAGGTAGATGAATAGATAGATTGATAGACATGTGCAGTGGGTACATGGGCTTAGCGTTCACATAGAGCCTTCTTTATGTGAGTGATTTGTACTCTCTCTCTCTCTCACACACACACACACACACACACACACACACACACACACACACACACACACACACACACACACACACACACACACACACACACACACACACACACACACACCTTTATATATATTGTAATTCTTGTTAACATAGTATACATAAACCTGACACACACACATATGCAGCCGTGTCCCTTTATTAAGCAATTTGCATTCTACAGTACCATATCAGTATATTTTTGTAAATGTATATACTCCTAATAATAATGTGATATTACTAAGTTACAAAATATTACAAAGAAGGGTGGTCATGACGGTAGGGGCAGTATTTTAAATAATAATAATAATAATAATAATAATAACAGTAAGAATAATGTTGATAATGATGATGGTGGTGGTGATGGTAGCAGTAAGAGCAGTAAATAGTAGAGGTAGTAGTTGTAGTATCAGTAGTAGCAGTAGTAGTAGTAACGAAAATAATAGCAGCATTAATAGTAAAAACAGACCCATACCAACACATCCCTAAAAAAAAAATAAAAAAAATAAAAAAAAACAATAAAAAAAACGATAAAAGAACAGAAATTTTCAGTTAATTGTGGGGGATCCGTTCCCCCAAAAATAATGGAAAATCTAATGGGGCACAAATTTTGACCTTGAAGTGCTCAGTGTGGAAAAGTTTGAAGGGCAGTTTTTGCGGGGTAATTAAAAGTTACATTAAGTGGGTTAATTAGGGGAAAATGACACTTGTGGCAATGAGTTTTAGTGGCTCAGTTTTGGAGGCTTGAGTTATGGTGCTGGTGGGAGAGGTGGAGGGAAGGGGAAGAAGTGGAAGAGGAGGTGGAGGGAAGAGGTAAAGGAGAGGTGGAGGGAAAGGGAAGAGGTAGAGGAGAGGTGGAGGGAAAGGGAAGAGGTAGAGGAGAGGTGGAGGGAAGGGCAGGAGGTAGAATTCGAGATGGAAAAGGAGCGAAAGGGGAGACAAGAGAGGAAGTGGAACAGAGTGGAAGAGAGACGGAAGCAGGGCAAGACAGGAAGAAGAGGAGCGAATGAAGTGAGAGGGAGATGAAAAGGGTTAGTGTGGTGTGAGAGGGACTGGAGGAACGAGAGGGAAGGAAGAGGGATGAAAGGGAAGTGACGGGATTAGGGTTGAAAAGGGAAATGAGAGGGATGAAAGGAAAGTGAGAGGGATTAGGGATTGAAGGGAGATGAGAGGGTGAAAGGAAAATTATAGAGCTGAGCAGAGTGGGTGAGTGTGTCGGAATCAAAACATGGAATGACGCAATGAGAGAGAGAGAGAGAGAGAGAGAGAGAGAGAGAGAGAGAGAGAGAGAGAGGAGAGCTGAGGAAAGAGAAGGGAGAGAGTAAAGCGAGAAGAGAAAAAACTTAAAAGGAAAAGAGAAAGAGAACAAGTAAAAGGATAGAAATAAGAAAAAGGATGAAAAGAAGAACAAACCAGAGAAAGAAGGAAAAGGAAATCAAGATCCTAAGCCTTTCACAGTGCGATGTCTTCTTCTATACTTCACTCTTGCCATCTCCACACTGACTTATTTAATTTAGAAGGGTCTTATTGCACTCTGCTGGTTAGATATATCCTCCATTAACTTCTTCACTATTAGCTGTCTCCTCTTGGTTGTGTAAAATCATAAGTTAGGAAGAATTAAATAATAGGAAAATTGTGAAGGCATGAATCACTAAAGAACGATGACGCCTTTTTTTGGTTTATTTTGACTTTTATTGTGAGACGATGAGATGCCCCTGTACTCCTTTCCCCTTAACTTGGCCCAGACTTTTCACCTTTCGTAGCTTATTTCACGTAGGTCAGTGGCAGAAAAGAAAAAGACAATACCACTGCTCTACATACTTTCCATGGCACTTCTTCGCGACTATCATCATTATAAATTGCTACAACTTTGCATTCATGATGGAGAGATGGTAATTTTTGACCAAGTAAGAGTAAAAGTGGTCTAGTAGTGAAGGAGTTAATGAAGGCCATATAATTATAACCCCTTCAGTCCGGTAAGTCTCTCCCAAGCGGAATAAAATGAAAAGAATGAGTGAACAGTGAAATAAAAGGAAGTAATGGAGTTGAAAAGGTTTATAATGAAAAAGCAAAGTAAGGGAAACAGACAGAGAGATGGAGAGAAAAAAGTTAGATTAATGGAGAGGAGAGAGAGTGACGTGAGAGGGGAGAGAAGTTGATGAGAGAGAGAGAGAGAGAGAGAGAGAGAGAGAGAGAGAGAGTGTAAAGAGGAAAAGAGAGAGAGTGCATTTGGAGAAAGGAAAAGGGAGAGGGAGATGAGTAGAAGAGGAAATGAATTAGAACTTATAAAATAATGAAAAGGAAAACAGGAAAGCTACATAAGATTAAAATTATAGTTGAGTCGTTCTCTGTGTCATAATTATTTTTTCTTTATACCACTAGACGATTTTTTTTTAGGCTTGGGAGGTAGATAAAGCCGGTCTCTCTCTCTCTCTCTCTCTCTCTCTCTCTCTCTCTCTCTCTCTCTCTGTCTGTCTGTCTGTCTGTCTGTCTGTCTCTCTCTCTCTCTCTCTCTCTCTCTCTCTCTCTCTCTCTCTCTCTCTCTCTCTCTCTCTCTCAGAACTGGGCACCTCTCGCTACTCGGGTACTAATTCCTGGTTACGTGAACATTATGTGCCGTAGGTATATGGTAGGAACAATTCTCCTTGGTTACTAGTCAATTTTCCCGTCTACTATGACTACACTTCAGCATCGACTAAGCTAAATAGGGGCACGAAAATTTGTCAGGGCGCTCAGTAAACTTCGAATAATAGTCTGTTAATAATCATCATCATCATCATCATCATCATAATCATAATAACAATGACAGTGATTTATGTCTTTCCTTGAATTAAAATAATGATAGTGACAAAAACAAAGAAACTTACCTCAGGGATGTGGAAAGCTTTAATAATATGAAAGTGGTAGTCGTACTGAAAGATTTAAGGCCTCTACACGCTCATTTTCCAACCATCATCACCAGGAACAACGAGAAAAGCGGTTGTAATTACAGGTCTATCTCCTCACCCCCTGTGTATCCGGTAATCTCTTCTTCTGTATCCGGTATAATCTCCTCTTATGTATCCGGTTCACTGGAAGACGGTGAAAAATGTCCTGAGTCATCTACACCTCCTACCTCCCTGACCAAGACATGTAACGGGGGTAATTATAGGTCGCAGCCCCTTACTCACCCACCCCTCGATGAATCCGGTACAGTTTCCATGTATGTGTCCGGTTTATCAGAGCAGGGCAGAGATTTTGTTGAGGGATCGACGTGCATTACTTCCCCGACCAGCAGACTGAGCAGGAGTAATGATGGGTTTCACTCTCTCACAAACCTGTGTTTATCAGATTCACTGGTGCAAGAAATTAAAAGCCACAACTACCGATTTCACGAAAAATCTCCGTAAGCGCATAAAATAATAAATCTTTTGTATCATGGAATGAGGTCTAAATATTGATTACAATATCATAATAATTTTCATTTATTTTCATTCATTGGTTTTCGAGTTATGTGTAGGGAGAAGAGAAACATACAAGTAACAGAACCGATCGATGACGTAGATTACTATATATAAAAAAAACAAAAAAGGTAAATAAAAGCATCAGAGTAATTTTACGTTTTTTGCAAGGTTATGAGGAAAAAGAGAACATGACAATATTTAACTATTTTGTGTATAGGTTTTTAAATATTTATAAAGAAATAAAGACACACAAAGAAGGGACCAAAACCAAACAAGGGTGAGTAAGAAAGAATATTATATTTTTTCATTATTTATATTATGTATCATTATTTTCATATATTTTTTCATTGGTTTCCTAGATTCACGTGAGGAAATGGAGGTAAACAAGGCATGGAACAAACAAACCGAGGTAATTACAGTAGCCATCATCCTTGAGAGTTTCCAATAAAAAGATCTAAGGACGTATAAATATCAGGGCACCTACTAGCTAATGTACTCCTTCCATCAACACTCTCCCTCCTGTCATTCCCCCTTATTCCCATCTCCCTCCTCTCCCTTTATTTTTTTTTTTATCCCTTTCCATCATTCTCATCCCTCTTTTTCTCGCATCCTCCGTAACTCTTAGTCTGTTCTTCCCACTCCCCTCTCATCGTACTTCCCCTTTTCTCTTCCCGTTTCTCTCTCCTTATAGTAATTCTCTTTCACCTCTCATCACTCATTTGCTCCCCTCTTTCCTCTCTCATTTTCTCACCCCACTCACCCCCCCACGCCACTCCTCTCAAGTTTCTTTCCACCACCTTCCCTTGCCGTCCTCTCAGGGCCTCTCCCACTCACCCCAAAATACTTTCGCCCTTTTTCCTATCATCTCTCCCTCTTCCCTCCCCATCCCCTTCTTTCTTTCCCCTCCTTATCCAAATCACTCTTTCACCCCTCCCCTTCTCCGCCCATCCCCTTCACCCCTTCCCTTTACCGCGTCACACCTCTCCCTGTCACCCTCTCACCCCTCTCTCTCTCTCTAAAAAAAAAAGGAGGGGGGAGGTCGTAGTGAAAGCAAATGATTAATGGTTAGAAGGGCGCATCCCCCCTACGACCCTCTCAGGAATAGATTAAAAAAAGGTAGGGTGATTTTAGGGTGCACTAATGGTCGTTTACTCATAGCTGTACCCGTGTTCCCCTCACCCTTATGACATTTGAAGGCGAGGGGAGAGAGCTGGGAGGGATGATGAGAGGGAGGGAGAAGGGGAGAGAGAGAGAGAGAGAGAGGATGTGAAGAGATAATAGGAGGATAGGATAGAATGAGAGAGTAAGAGGAAGGAGGGCAAGAAGGAAGAGTGAGGGCGAAGGGAGGGAGGGGACAAAATTGAGAGAGAGAGAGAGAGAGAGAGAGAGAGAGAGAGAGAGAGAGAGAGAGAGAGAGAGAGGGAAAGAGAGAGGGGGGGGAGTGAATGAGGGATAGAAAAATGAGTGGAAGGGAAAAGGGAGGAAGGAATTCGTTGTGAGAGACGGATGATGGAAGGTATTTAGATAGAAGGGGAAAATTAAAGGGAAAAGAAATAGATAGGAAGGAGAGAGTGAGAAAGAGTGAGGGGGAGAGTGAAGAGAGGTAGGGTGAGGGGGAGGAGTGATGAAAGAGAGAAAAAAATATGAATGAGAAATGGATGTACGAGGGAAAGAGATAGGGGTGAGGGGAGAGGAAAGGAAGGGGTGACAGGGAGAAAGGAAATTATTGGGGTGAGAGGGGTGGATGATTGAGGGAAATGGAAGGTGGATGAAAGGGAAAAAATAAGAGGATAAGAGAAAGATAAAAAGGGATAGTGAGGGAATGGGTAGAGGGGAAAGATTTGGCGTGAGAGTAGGGATTATGAGAGAGGGAGAAAAGGGGAAAAACTGATTGAGGGGAAGGGTGAGGAGAGAGGGAAGGGTAATGAGAGGGAGGAGATGATGAAAGAGAGGGAAGATGTGGATAAACTTAAGGAGAGAATGAGGGGGAAGGGAAGGGAAGGATGGCGATATGTAAGGAGATATTAAGGAAGAATGGAAGATTATTTGAGAGAGAGAGAGAGAGAGAGTGTGTGTGTGTTGTGTGTCATTCGGAATAAGTGGAGAGTGATCATGATAAGGAGAGAAAAGATAAGAGAGCAAGGGCAGGCGAAGAAGAAGGCGGATTGGAAGAGGAGATTAGAAAAAAAAAATGTTGTAGAAGGGTGAAGTGAAGGAATGAAGTGGTTAAGGAAGGTATAATGTGCAGGTTAAGTGGTTATATTAGAGTAGTTTTGACAGTCCAATTTTAGCAAGTGTAAGGAAAGCAGACACCAAGTAGTTTCGATCACATAAGAGCAGTCAGAGGTCTAGTATAATACGTAAAGGCTTCCAGAATTTTGTTTATTCTTTGTCCACAGCATCTGGTTAGAACGCCATCAATAACTGCATCCCTACTATTGCTCTGTCGTTTCTATATGTTATAAATTAACAACGTATAGATTAACTGCGGAGGGTTGTCTTTAATTTTTACTGTATCTTGTTCGCCTTATATACAGTACATAGTCATAGTGTTATTCCTATCTCATAGCTCTAAAAAAGTACATGAAGTTCGTGTAAAATATGTTTAAGTGATTTCTACACATATTTTTATTGCAGTGATATTGACAGTTAACTTTATACTTATACTGACAAGCTATTTTAAGTATTATAGTCATGGCTAGACTACAGAAAATAAATACTAGTTTAAGTGACAGTTTGGACCCAAGTGAACCCTTTTGTTTGGGTTGGTCAGTTTGGACGTACCCGCACCCGCTGAGCCGCTCCCAGCCCCGGGGTAAATATCTCTCAGTCTCCACAACACTCCAAAGAATTTCTCATTGGGAAACTTTTGTGCAGTTGGCTTAGTGACACTGGTTTATGGATAGTCTTGTTGCATCACCAGGAAATATATCAACTTTTTATTTTTGCTTTAATTATATAGAAGAAATGTAGATCGTCTTGTTGCATCACCTCGAAATATATCAACATCTTTTTTATTTTTGTTTTAATTATGCAGAAGAAATGTGCAGATGCTTAGGCTTATGGGATGGTGCCAGGATTCCCAGGGCTGGAATAATGTGTGAATTAGTCTGTGGCCCATTTCACTGACCATGCTGCTGATAATCTCTTCCACTTTCGTACCTTTACTTTCCGCGTTTTTGGATCCTGCATCACTCCATCTTTAGGTGGATATAAGGGATAGGTGACAGGGTCTGATGATGATGATGATGATGATGATTGATGATAATAATAATGATGATGATGATGATGATGATGATGATTTTTATCGTATTTTATAACTGAATGTTGCAGTGTTTCTCCATCATTTCTCTTGTTCCTGTACCGATCAGTGCGGAAGCAGGAGTGTTGCTGTTGCAGTGAATGATACCTTTACACCATCTCAGAACATAAGACTTAACGAAATCCCACTGACCTAACCAGAAATATTCACAAGGACTGAAAGGGCTGAAGTATCGCTTAATTGGATCCTTTACACCTTTTTCATACTGTTTCAAAGCGCCATATCTTGCTAAACTAACCAGGGATATTCAGGGAGACTGCAAGGGTTATAATCTGGCCTCATTACTTAGGACCTGTTGATGTGTAAACTGATTATTGACCACGGCTATATATCACACGTCCACCAGGGCTCAGGTAACAGCATCCCAGTCTGTCTATCTCTACTACACAGGATATTGTCACTTGCTCTCACCCCGACTGACAGGGAGAGTCTATCAGCCGTCTCTCCTGATATTATATTCATTATGATATGACAAGGTTACACTCCAGAATCAGTTTGGAAGCTCACACGTCACTCATATAAGACCTCGACTTGAAAACAGTATAATTTTTTTTTTCCAAGGTTGCCAGTCTGTACGGAAGCTCTTAGTGTTTAGGACCAAATGACAGAGTAATCTCATGGTTCTTTCTTCTCGATACTTAATGTTTTCCAGCCTACCCTAGCCACCCTTAGAGAGATACAAATTTATGTAGCTGTATGTACTATTTGCGATGGATTTTTGGGGTATTATCATTGGGTGTAATTAGTCGCACTTAGTAAACTATGTTATTTTTTATTTCCCAGTATTTAGTGATTTATTTGTCTGTTTTTGATCAGAAGATACGCAGTTGAGTTTTTACAGGCTCATCATTTATTTAATCCATAAAACCCTTATTAATTCTCCCTATATCTGCACTATAATCTGATACACAAAGCTTTATCCCAGTTCATTTACTTAAACCTTCAAGAGAAACTGATCTGTTGTATTGCATCTCTGTTTTGAAGTTGTTTTAATCTGCCAAAATTAATATCATCCAGTCTTTAGGTGATTTTGATGTTCTCTAATCCTCTTTTGACCTGCTACAGATCGACACTGGCCGGATGAGAGGGAGAGCGAGGGTGAGAGTGAAGGGAGAGTGAGAGAGTGAATAAGGGGAGAGAAAGAGATCGAGAGTGAAGGGAGAGTCAGGCGAGAGGGGAGAAAGGGGAGAGGATGGTGCTTCAAGAGGGAGGCTAGAGTGGGAAGAGTGTGAGAGTGAGGAAAAAAGAGAGAGAAAAAAAAAAAGAGGGAGAGAGGGAAGAATGAGAGAAGAGGTGAATGTGAAAATGAGAAGAGTGAAAGATTAAAAAGCAAGAGAGAGAGAGAGAGAGAGAGAGAGAGAGAACGAAAGAAGGAGAGAAGGGAAGGAAGCAGACAGAGAGGGGAAGAACTGAGATGAGAGCTGAGACTGATGAGAGGTGAAAAGGGGAAATAAGATTGAGAGTGAAAGAAATTGGAAGAGGGAGAGTAAATGAGGAAGAACGGCGGAGAGAGAGAGAGAGAGAGAGAGACCTTTCCTCTTTCGTCCCATCAAAGAAGTGTAAAAATGGAGTACCATGAGGGGGGAGGAGGAGGGAGGTAAAGAGAAAGAGGGGGTCGGAGGGAGGGATGGGAGAGGGAAGAGAAAGGAGGAGAGAGGGAGGGAAGGAAAAGAGGGCAAGTGTGGGAGGAGAGGAGAAAGAATGAAAGAGGAGAAAGAAAAGTTGGGAGAGTCAGAAAGGGGATGAGAGATAGATAGGAGTGAAAAGGAGGAGAAGAGAGAAACAGGAAGAAGGAAGAATAGGTAAAGGGAGAAGAGATTAGAAGAGAGGAAGGTGGAAGTGGAGAAGGAAGAAAGAGGAGAAACGCGGAAAAGGAAGGAAAGGGAAGGGAAAATAGGAGATGAGGGTGAAGGGGGAGGAGAGGGGGAAAAAGGAGATGAGAGAAGAAGGGAAGGCAGCAGAGAAGGTGGAGGAGGTGGAGAAATAAGAAGGGTGAAGGGAAGAGTAAGAAGAGGTAAATGGATGAATGGGGAGGGAGAAAGGAAAGGAAGGAGGGAAGGAGAGAGAGGAGCCGGAAAAAGAGACAGTAAGTGAAGGAGGAACTATGAAGGTAAATGGGAGAAGAGAGCGAGAGAAGAGAGACAAAAGAGGGAAGAGATGAAAAAGAAAAGAATGATAAGCGAAGGGAAGGGAGAGGTAGAAGGCGAGGGAAGAGGAAGATGAGGAAGAAAGGATAGAAGAGAGGGTGCAAAAGGCGAGAAAAGAGAAGAAAAGAAGACTGAAGAAGAGTGAAGGAAGAAGTGAGGAAAAGGAGAATGAATAGGAGGAACAGGAGGAAAAGGGGAAGTGGGAAGGAGGAAGGAGCATGGTGTGAAAAACTCAGTAGAAAAAAAAATGAAAAGAGAATAAAAAGAGGAGACGAAGAAAGGAAGGAAAAGAGAGGAAAGAAGAGAAAGGAAAGAACTGAAAAGAAAGATACAGAATTGAGAAAAGAAGTAGAGAGGAAGGGGTAGCACTGGATGAAGAGAGGGGGAGGAGAGGGGAGGGAAAGGAAGGAAGGGAGAGGTAGGAGGAGGGGGAGGGGAGGGAGTGAGGCAGGAGGGAGGAGAGGTAGGAGGAGAGGGGAGAGAGGTAGAAGGAAGCGAGAGGGGAAAGGGGAAACGTTGACCCCCTCCTCGCCTTGACCCCCTCCATCAGAACCTTCCTGTTTGATCTTCCAACTTTCTCTTACATTTGACGCGACGTGGCCAGATGTGCTCTCTCTCTCTCTCTCTCTCTCTCTCTCTCTCTCTCTCACTGTTGTTGTAATAATTATGCTTATTTATACGTCTGTGTGTCTTGGTTTATATCTGTTTTTGATTACTTACGTATTTATTTATATGTCTATTCATTCATCCACCCATCTATCTGTCAGTCAGTCTCCCTGTGCGTCTATCTATCTGTATCTGTACATCTATTTATTTATCTGTCTGCCAGTGTTTCTTCCTGTATTACTTGATCTTTGCTCCACTCTCACCTGGTTCACTTCTCTTTTCCTCCACTTCCCTCCAAGTTCCCTCCATTCCCTCCTCTCCCTCCCGACATTCCACAAACTTTCCTCCATTGTGCCTCTTTTTATTATTGTCACGGCTCTTCACCTTTTTTTTCTTCTTTTTTTGTCCTCTTCCTCCTCTTTTCTGCAACGATCTTTTATCCATTTTTCCTCCTTTCGTTCAGTTTTTCCTTCTTTCTGTGTTTTTCTTTTATTCCATTTCTTCGCATTTCCACATTGATCTTTGATAGTTTCGTCTTTCTCTGTCTTTTCTTTCTTTCTTCATTCCTTTTTTTTTCCTTCGTCCTTTCTGTTCCTCCTTTTTGTTCTCTTTATTTTCACTTGTTCGTCCTCTTCTCTCTTCTTTTTTTCTTTCCTTCGTGAGTCCCTTTCTCTTTCATTTCTTTGTCCTCTCTGTTCTGTCCTTTCTGTGTACTATTTTCATTGTTTTTTCATCTCTTTTTTCTTCTTTCTCTTCTCTCATTCATCCCTTGTTTTTACTGCATTCTCCAGTCCTTTTCTTTACCCTGCATCTTAATAGGTTCCGAGCAGTTGTCTTTTCTCCCCTCTCTTTTTCTTTTCTTCATTTTCTCCTTCGTTCTCGCTGATTTTCGTCTTTCATTCTTTTCATTTTTTTTTTCATTCTCTTCATAAATATCTTGACGGCTCTTCCAGCTCCATATATATTTTTTCATCTTCTTTCCCCACTTTAATTCTTAACTCTCCTTCTTATTCCTGTTTTCCTTATTTTGTCTTCTTTTAGTCTCTCCTCCTCCTCCTCCTCCTCCTCCTCCTGCAACTTCTTTCTTACATTTTCCTCTCGCCTCTTCCTCTTCTCTCCTCATTTCCTTCTCTCCAGTATCTCCTTCATTCTCCTCAACCTGTCTCTCCACTTCCTTTCTTTAATCTCTCTCCTCGATTCTCTCATACCAGTCTCTCTCTCTCTCTCTCTCTCTCTCTCTCTCTCTCTCCATGTATGTACTAATGCATGCACACACACACACACACACACACACACACACACACACACACACACACACACACACACACACACACACACACACACACACACACACACACACACACACACACAGAGTCCCCCTTTAACAGACCATAGCCCAAACTTCTAGAAACTCACACCTCGAGGAACAGAAAACAACAGAAAAAAAAGGAAAAGCAGACAGAAAGTAACGGCAATAAAAGTCATTTCCTGAAAGAAAGTTAAAAGTAACTCAGTTCACCATCACCAAAAAGTGAGAAAAAGAGAGTTGCCTAATAGTTGAGAAAGAGCTACTATAATGTGACAAAAAGGATAGCTACCCAGAAGTGCTAAGAAAATGAGAGCTGCTAAAAAGTGAGAAAGAAAAAGCTACTCAAGTTAGTGAGAAAAAAGATAGGAACCAGAAAAGTGAGAAAAAAGAGATACTCCAAAAAATAATGATAAAGAGAGCTAGCAAAACGTGAAAAAAAAGCTACAGTACTATATATATAAACATACACAGAGCTCAAAGAAAACGCAGCGTGGGACAATTTCCGGACCTTGACAGAAAACGGGGGTCAGGGAAGCCGAATATAAGGTGGGATTTTGGGGATAAGAGGCGTGGATTCCGAGAGAGAGAGAGAGAGAGAGAGAGAGAGTAAGGAGGAGAGGGAGAGGAGAGGAAAAGTAAAACAAGGAAGAATTTCTTGAGGGAGAGGGTTAGGGAGTAGGAAGACGGGAGGGAAAGAAGAATAAGAACGAGAGAAATAAGAAAAGAAAAACAGGAAAGAAAGAGGGAAAAAAGGAGGAGAGAGAGAGAGAGAGAGAGAGAGAGAAGTAAAAGAGATTGAGAGGGGCTTTAGAGGAAAGGAAAGGAGGTGTGATTGCGAAAACGAGGAGAGGGGAAGGACAAGACGGAGGAAGCAAGGAGGAAAAGAAAAAGGAGAGAAGGATGGGATGAAGGAAGAAGAAAAAGAGAGAAGGAAGGACGGCAGGAAGAAAGGAAGGGAGGAAGGGGACGTGAAGGAGGGAAAATTGGAGGAATAAGTGAGAGAAGAAGGGAAGAAAGGAAGGAAGGATGGAAGGAAGGAGGTTGGGTAAGAAGAAAGAGTGTTAAAAAAAGCAAGGGAGAAAGGAGGTGGTAAAAGAATGGAACCTAGGAAGAAGGAAGAGGATAAATGAGATTGATGGAAAAGGTAAAAGGGAGAGGTCAAAGAAGTTGAAAGGGGAGGGGAAGGAAAAAATGAAGATGGGGAGAGGAGACGGAAGGAAGACGAGAGGATGAGGAAAGGAGATGGGAGAAGAATAAAGGAGGGAGAGAGGAAATGGAAGAAAGAATGTTGAAGAGAGAGAGAGGAGGGGTAATGAAGAAGAGAGGAGGAAGAGAAGAAAGGGAAGGAAGAAAAATGTGAAGAGAGATGAGGGAAGAAATAAGGTTGGAAGGAGAAAGATGGAAGACTATAAAAGAAAAAACTGCTCTTGATCTGTTCACTCACACTACAGCCATTCCGTAGCTAAAAGTATGAGTGAACAGTAAAAATAATGAAAAGAAAGAAAAATAAAACTAGGCCATCAGACAAGACGACTTCCCTCTTCCAAAAAACCGAAGCTGACAGAAAAAAATATATCTCTAGAAGGAACACCATTCAGTATTGGAGTATCGATAGGGAAATTGTAGGGGAAAGAACGACAAGGAAATATAAAAAAAAACACAAAAGAAAATATAAGCTACACTATTGTACCATAAAAATTTAACTGCCTTAAGTTTAGTCGTGATAGTGTTGGATAATGAGTGTTGAGAGAGAGAGAGAGAGAGAGAGAGAGAGAGAGAGAGAGAGAGAGAGAGAGAGAGAGAGAGAGAGAGAGAGAGAGAGAGAGAGAGAGAGAGAGCGAGAGAGAGAGAGAATGGTCATGGAAGGAGAGATTGGAGAGAATTATGAGGAAAGATGATAGAAAATCGAGGAGAGGAAGGAAACAGGTGTAAGAAAGATGTAAAGCGAGAGGAAACCTGAAGAAAGTTGAGGAAAAGTGGAGGGAAGATGTGAAGAGGAAAACTAATGGTGGAGAGAAGTGGAAGAAGTGTGGAGGAGAGGCGGAGACGAAAACTGAGGAGGGTGGAGAGAAGTGTAGGAAAAGTGGTAGGCTAGTGAGGAAAACTAAAATGGAGAGAAGTGGATAATAAATTGAGGAATGAAGAGGAAGAAAATTTGAGGATAGAAGTGGAGAGAAATGAAGAACGGTGGAGGTAAACAGAGGAAAAGTGGATTAAATTGGTGGAACGAAGTGCAGGGTAAGTGAAGGAAAAGTGGAAGAAAGAAGCAGAGAAAAATGGATAGTAGTAAAGTGAAGTGGAGTAGAAAGTGAGGAAAAATGGTGAAGAAGAGGAAAATGGAAGGAAATGGAAGAAGGAATATATGGAAATGAAAAGGAAGGAATTAAAGAAAAGTGAAGGAAAGAATGGAGTGAAGTGGAGCAAAATGGAGGAAAAATAAAGTGGAGCAAAAATGGAGGAAAAATAGTGAAGTGGAGCAAAAATGGAAGGAAAAATAGCGAAGTGGAGGAAAAATGGAGGAAAAATAGAGTGAAGTGGAGCAAAAATGGCGGAAAAATAGAGTGAAGTGGAGCAAAAGGAGAGGGAAAAAATAGAGTGAAGTGGAGGAAAAATAGAGTGAAATGGAGGGAAAAAATAGAGTGAAGTGGAGGAAAAATGGAAGAAAAAGAGAAAGAAATGTGGAGGAAAAAGGTGGAGTGAAGAGGTGGATGAACTCTCAGCACATGATCCCTCCCCTGACAAAGACATCTGACCACACCAACCCGGATAGCCAGCCTATTTCAGACTAAAGAGAGAGAGAGAGAGAGAGAGAGAGAGGAACAATGGAAGGATATATATATGGATACAGATTGATGGGAGAGATTTTACACACACACACACACACACACACACACACACACACACACACACACACACACACACACACACACAGAATAGGAGTGAAGATGAATGATGAATACTGATAGACTATTTCCCTTCTGTCTATCTATCTATTGCCAGACGCCTCAATCCCGTTTGGGGTGGCCACAAACAGATCGCCTCCACGTCGCCCTGTCCCCCGCCATTTCACTGCCCTGCTCGCAACTCACACCCACCTCTCTCATATACCTCTCCACCCCATCCCTCCATCTCATTCTCGGCCTCCCCCTCCCTCTTCCCCCCTCCACCTCACTCACATACACTCTCTTCGTCTAATATATGCAATTAATGCTGTGTTGATTATTAATATTGAACAGAATATTTGTTTTCTGGTTCAGAATTTTGTTAACATATTATAAATGTACGAGTAGGTAAACGTAAACCAGTATTTATTCCGGAGATAGAAATGGGCTCGCAGTTAACAGTATTTAGTGCTTTGCTGATTGGCGACTGACTAGAAGAGGCGGAAGAGTGTAATGGTCTAATTCCTAGGGTTCTGCGTATTTCGTAACGCCTCTGCTCTAGTGATTAATTCTGTGTTTTTAATTCTCAGTATCCTCTTATGTGTTAGTGCCGCAGACTATTTCGCTTTAATAGCCATTCGTAGCTTAAGAGGAAATGTGGAAAGTGTAATATGCAAAATAAATCGCCATGGAAGAGATGCTACGATGCCTCCTGTTAGATGAAAGAGATGTAGTAATAGATCATGTGAGTTAATGTGTAAAAGAAGTGGAGAGTAGAATTAGATAGCGAAGGGGTGTTTACAGTGAAGGGAGACCTGAGTACTGAGGCTGGAAGAGGACGGCAGGAAGTGTATTATTGCCCATATTAATTCATATTTGGGACCTTGAAATTACTTGGGTACGCTGTGTGTGTGTGTGTGTGTGTGTGTGTGTGTGTGTGTGTGTGTGTGTGTGTGTGTGTGTGTGTGTGTGTGTGGACGTACGGCTCACTTCATTTTGAACTTCGTTGTGCCTTTATCCCTCCCGTCTTACTTTGTCAGTGGAAGATAGGATTGGGATGATAATGATGATGATGACGACGATAATGATGATGATGATGATGATGACGACGATAATGATGATGATGATGACGATGATAATGACCAGAAAAACCATTAAAAGTAGAATTATCAGTATCAGTATTTCCAACCCTCTCCTCGGCTACACAGTTTATTTCAATTTCGCTTCCCTGTTTATTTTCATCCTCCACCATCCCGACCAATAACCAAACACTGGCCTCAATTACTCAGGCCCCCCCTCGCCCCCCTTTTGCCCCCCCTACGCACCCCCTGCCCCCCTATCGCCCTAATTGGCCCATTGTAGCGGTGCCGTAAAAGAGGGGTGAGGGGAGGAACAATTAAATCCGGTATTGTGGATTTATGCCGCTTTTTTTTTTCTACCCCTTGTGGATTTAGCCTGTTTTTTTTTTTTGTTTTTTTTTTTGGGGGGGGGCTGTGTGTGGTTTGGGTTTTTCCTTCTGGTAAAGGGTGAGATTCTGTCTGTTTGTCTGTCCGTCTCTCACTGTCTCACTCTGCCTCTGTCTCTCCGTGTTGTATCTGTCAGTCTGTCTGTCTGATCGGGATTGTTACGAAGCATTTTTTTCATTGTGTGTGTGTGTGTGTATGTGTGTGTGTGTGTGTGTGTGTGTGTGTAAGCTTTCCGTTCGTCTTATACCAAGTTGTCTAGTCTCTCTCTCTCTCTCTCTCTCTCTCTCTCTCTCTCTCTCTCTCTCTCTCTCTCTCTCTCTCTCTCTCTCTCTCTCATCTTTTTAATCTATTTATCTATCTGTCTATCTAAATGTCTGCCTGAATTTTTCTACCTAAGGAACCTATTCATCGAACTATCTATTTATTTGTCTATTTAAGGTGTTTAGCTATCTTTGACTATCTATCTGTGTATCTGTCTATCTTTCTCAGCCACAGAGTCTTCTGTTTCCTTAAAATCATTTTAATGCCACTTATTTTTCACGTACGAAAATGTTTTTTTTTTAATTTAGATTATTTATGGCTGATTTTAAGGTTTTTGGATTTTGAGTTTGTGTTTCCTTTATTGAATACCCTGTGTTTTTCTTGTTTTATTATTTTTTGCCCCTGTTTATGTAATTACTTCTGAATTGTGTTATTATTATTATTGTTGTTATTATTAGTTTTGATGTTTTTATTGTTCTTGTTTTAATGGTGTCCTTTCTGCTGATGCCATTTCGTATTAATAATAATAATTATTATTATTATTATTATTATTGTAGATATTATTATTATTATTATTATTATTATTATATTATTATTATTATTATTATTATATTATTATTATTATTATTATTATTATTATTATTATTATTATTATTAGCCATCACAGTAATAAAAAAAAGGATATATAGCCATACCCTCCTCACCAAACATCACACGCCCATCAACATCACATCACCACAGAATACAAGAAAATACAAAACACAAGACACAAGACACTACACGACCACTCCCAGTCTGTGTTCTTCTGTCTGCCTGCCTCTGTCCACTCCTTTGAAGGTTTCTGTTCTTTCTGTCAGTTTCTTTTCTCAAGGGTTTGTCTGGAAGGGTATGTCTGTCTGTGTCTTTACCTTTTCTTGTGTCGGCATTTGTCTGTGTATGTCTGTGTGTATCTATGCCATAATATCTTTGTAACTTCTCTTTGTCTCTGTCACCCTGGCTGTTATTTCTCCCCAGCTTTCTGTTCAGTTTTTCTATCTGTCTGTCAGTCTCAGCAGTCAGTGACTATGTTTCTCTCAAGATAGATAGATAGATAGATGGTGAGAGACATTAATAGATAGATAGATAAATAAATAGGTAGGTAATGAGAGAGGGACATTGATAGATAACTAGATACTGTAGATAGATAGATAAACATGACTCTGTATTCCCCGTCAGTCTTACTACCTCATCGCATCTTTCTCAGCGACTTGCCTTCTCACTGGCCGCCTCAAAACCTAGAGCCTAAGTTACAACCCCCGCCACTGGCCCCCGCCCCGCCCCTCCCCGGAAACCTGCCCCTGTGATTGGTGGCCTGACGAATGCTAATGAAAGCCTAGCGATTTATGGCGAATATTATATCGGGCCCCGAGAAGGAAATATGGCTGATTGGAGGTAGTGTGTGTGTGTGTGTGTGTGTGTGTGTGTGTGTGTGTGTGTGTGTGTGTGTGTGTGTTCCTCTGAAGTAAACACGTCTTGCCCAGTACATTTGCATATTAGTATGTACATTTGCTATTGTGTGTGTGTGTGTGTGTGTGTGTGTGTGTGTGTGTGTGTGTGTGTTCCTAAATATACGAATCTGCACATTTTCATACATTTAATATTACATTCTGGTGCATCAAAATATAGAAATACATAATAAGATAAATGATGTGCAAATTATCTTCCACTCCCTCAAAAAACTACACCTCATACACAGCCAGTCAAAATCGAGGTGTATTTATTTTTCGTTTTTTTTATTTTTGCAGGGAATTTCCGACGCTTGAATAGTGAGTGAATGAATGTGTGACCTGTTTAACCTGGGCACATTGATAGAGTTTTCCTGACATTGTGTTTTTGTGATGGTTTTGGTGTTCTGTTGTCCTTTTACCTGTGTAATGTTTGATGATGATGATGATGATGGTGGTGGTGGTGGTGATGATGGTGGTGATGTTGGTGAAGATGATGAGTGCCACGGTTTGAAATTAGAGACTTCCCATTGTTGATGATGATGATGATGGTGATTATGATGATGGTGATGATGATGATGATGATGATGATGATGATGTGCGCCCCGAGTTAGAAATTAGAGGCTTGCCATTGTTGATCATGATGATGGTGATTATGATGATGATGATGGTGATTATGATGATGGTGATGATGATGATGATGATGATGATGATGATGATGATGATGATGATGATGATGTGCACCCCGAGTTAGAAATTAGAGGCTTCCCATTGTTGATCATGATGATGGTGATTATGATTATGATGATGGTGATTATGATGATGGTGATGATGATGATGATGATGATGATGATGTGCGCCCCGAGTTAGAAATTAGAGGCTTCCCATTGTTGATCATGATGATGGTGATTATGATGATGATGATGGTGATAATGATGATGGTGATGATGATGATGATGATGGTGATAATGATGATGGTGATGATGATGATGATGATGATGTGCACCCCGAGTTAGAAATTAGAGGCTTCCCATTGTTGATCATGATGATGGTGATGATGATGATGATGATGATGAAGATGTGCGCCCCGAGTTAGAAATTAGAGACTTCCCATTGATGATGATGATGATGATGATGATGATGGTGATGATGTACGGCACGACTTAGACTTCCCATTTCATTCTAACAGTATGAAAAATTAAAAACATTACTCCGTTCCTGTAACAGTATAATTTCCATTTTTTTATATCCCTTATATACATTAATTTTGTTTTAATAATTTAATTCATATTTTTACTATGGCACTCTGTTGACATTTTTATTTTTGTTCCCTCTCTATGTAATTTTTTTTCCTGATTTTGTAACCTTATTTATAGTACTTCATCAGTTTTTGTGAGTTTTTAAAAATTTATCTTATTTCTGTATTTTCTTTTTTTCAGGTTAGTGTTGAGTTGTTGCCTGGGTGACACTTTTCTTGAAGTCTCCTGAGGAAGGTGAGTTGGTGAATGGAACGAAGAGGAAGAGGGAGGAAGGGAAGAGAGAAGGAAGGAAAAAGAGAGGAAGAAAGGGGAAAGGGAGGAAGGAAGGAAAGAGGGAAGAAGGAGGGAAGAAACGAAGCATGACGAAGGGAAGGAGGATATGAGAGAGAGAGAGAGAGAGAGAGAGAGAGAGAGAGAGACTCCCTACTCTCATCTTACACTCATAAATTCCACCAGTGTAGGCTGTCGGTCCGGTGGGGGTGTCTTCTTTCACGCACACTTTCATTCCACTTCTTTCAGTCCTTTATTCATTCATTCCACTTCTTTCAGTCTTTCCTTCCACTTCTTTCAGTCCTTCATTCACACATTCCTTCATTCCTTTATTCAGTCATTCCATCTCTTCAGTCCTTCATTCCATTTCCTTCAGTCCATCATTCACGCATTCCTTCATTCCTTTAATCAATCATTCCATCTCTTTCAGTCCTTCATTCCACTTCTTTCAATCCTTCATTCAGGCATTCCTTCATTCCTTTATTCATGCATACATTCGTTCCTTTCATCAACCCTTCATACATCTCGTCTTTCCATCATTCAAGCCATTTATTCATTTCCGTATCCCCCCCATTCACTTCTACATTCACTCCTTACTTCTTTAATTGATTTTGCTTTCGCCTCTGCTTCTACCTCCATTCCTTTCTATTTATTTCATGCTTATATATTTTTTCTATTTCCTCAATCATTCATACCGTCTTTCATTTTTTTTCTTTGATTTTGTGCGTCTTTCTTTTCTATCGATTTTCTTTCTTACCATTTAGTGTTGATCTCGGTCATAGATTTCTTGGATTTTCATTCATTCCGATTGGTATTTCACTGATTTCATAACGGTCATTCATTTCGATTTTCCTTTGTGTGCCATGATTTTCCCTCTTAGGTTCAGTTTCATTATTTATTTTCTTTCTTCATTCGATTCATGTATCACCTGTTTGTTGGTACGTTATTCATTACTTCATTCATTTCCTTCATTCCTTCACATTCTCTCAGACCTCTGTTAGGCTCAGATTTCCTTCATTCCTTTTCCCTGTCTGTTTCATTCCTTCACGCACTCTCTAGTTCCTTCTTTCCTTCCCTCATTCTCTTCACTCCCTTTTTCCTTCCTTCCTTCCCTTCCTCCCTAATGCTTTCTTTCCCTCCTTCTCCTTCCCTTTCACTCTCCTTCCTTCTTCCCTCGCACTCTCCTTCCCACCCTCCCTCCTTCGTTCATTACCTCTTTCCTTCATTCTTTCCCTTGCGTCTCAGCTTTCCCCACTTTCTTCTCCCCCCGCCTAACCACCCCCTTCCCCCCCTCTCTCTCTCTCTCTCTCTCTCTCTCTCTCTCTCTCTCTCTCTCTCTCTCTCTAATTGTTATATACTTCTCGTTAACTTTTAATTAACACCAAAGTAACTCGCAAGCCTCGTGCCGTTTGCCTCTATCTATCTGAATGTCTGTCTGTTTATCTTTTATCTATTTATGTCGGTGTATATCTATAAAATTCTGTCTAATCTGTATTTATCTGTCGATCGCCTATTTGTATTTATGTGCTATTTTTTTTTAACCATTTGTTTTGTGTTTTTCCTACCTGATTTGTTCATCATTTGACCTGCACACACACACACACACACACACACACACACACACACACACACACACACACACACACACACACACACACACACACACACGCTGGAAGCAGAGAGAGAGAGAGAGAGAGAGACTACCTACACATCCAAGTTGATTATTGTTTATCGATTGAGTGGGTGATGGAAATGGAGGGAGAAGGAGGGTGATGGGGGGAGGGAAAAATTAGGAAAATAGGAAGGAGAAAAAAAGGGGGAAGGAGGAGAGAGGAGGAAGAAAAGAAGAGGGAAAGAGGACATAGGAAGAGGAAGGGCAGGAAAAAGAGATAGGAGGGGAAGGGGGAAGGGGAGAAGAAACAAGAAGTGTTGGTGAAGAGGGTGATGGAGGGAGGGAAAAAATTAAGGAAAATTATACGAGGGGGATGGAAGGTGGCAGGGAAAGAGGAGAGGGAAAGAAGGGAAGGGGATGGGGAAGGGGAAAAGGAGGAAGAAAGTAACAAGGAAGAAGGAAAAAGGAAGGAGAGAAAAATTAGAGAATAGAGGGGAGGGGATTTGAGAAGGGAAAGTAGGATAGGATAAGGAAGAGGGGAGACGGAAAGAGGGTGAAAGAGGAAAGCAAAAGATGAAGGAGGAAGTGAAAAGCTAACATAACTACTTATAAGAAAGGAGGTTGTGATAGAAAACAGTGGTGGGAGCGAATTAGATGAGTGAGAAATTTCCTTTGTAGGCATTGTAAAAGAAAAAAAAAGTTGCGATTGTGATTTTAAAAAAAATTGCTGTGACTGTGCATGACGTCTTGGGTCGTATTCTAGGTGGTTCTCAGGATTTCGTGACGCCTCTACGTGAGCTATTTATTCTTCACCCCACACCTGAATAATCTCTTTTAAGTTATTGATGGAAACTATATCGATATTAACAGGGCATAAATAACATACTGAGGATGTTTATTAAGGTGTAGTTTAGAAAATAAATCTCTAGAGGAGTATTTTTTATGTATCATTAATGCAAACTATGTCGATATTTAAGTGATATAAATGAAGTCCATAGTCAGAGTGTCAAATGCATAATAAATCGCACAAGATCAGACGCAACGAAGCCTCCTATGTCACCTGGAATACAGCCTTGATATCGGGTAGGAGTGTTGGATTAGAACCCGGAAGGATAATGTAGGAGTGAATATCTGGAATGAAAGTCCTTGATAAAATCGGGAATGGGAAGGAACAGTTGGAGTTAGGAATATTGGTCCCATTTTACCCGAACATTTATGAAACTCTTACACAACATTCTGGAAAGTTTGGTGGGTTGGGAAGTTTGCATGGCTGAATTTCGAATATCATTGCTCAGCTTCCCGTTTTTTATCGTTAGGAGGTGGATCGATATTCTTGCCCGAGAGAGAATAATTTTGAAACGGAATTCGGTTTGTGGTTATAAAATTAATATATGGGATGGGGGTGAAATGGAAATCTAGTATGAGAATGTAAATAAGGTCAGATGAAAAAAAAATTCGGGATGAGAATGTAATTAAAGTCTAAAATGAAAATGCGTCTGAGAAGAAAATGCAGTTAAAACCTGAAATAAAAATGAATCAGAAAGGAGAATATAAGTAAAATCTGAAATAAAAATGATTCCGAAATGAGAATATAATTAAAGCTGGAAATGAAAATGAATCTGAAATGAGAATATAATTATAATCTGAAATGGACATGAATCTGGAATGAGAATATAATAAAAATTTATATGAAGATGAATTGGAAATGGGAATATAATAAAAACTGAACTTTAAAAAAATATGTAGTGTGAATTTAATTAAAACATGAAATGAAAATGAATCTGGAAGTGTAATAAAAATCTGAAATAAAAATGAAGCTGGAATGAGGTTATAACTGAAATCTGAAAATAATTTAAGTCTGGAATGAGTCTGTAATTGAAATCTAAAATTAAATTAAATCTGGAATGAGAATGTGATTAAATTTAGAAAAAAAAATTAAAACAACAATAAATCTGGAAGTGAAATATAAGCAAAATTGAGTGAGAGTAGAATAGGTAACCAAAAAGGGGTTAGAGAGACAACCTTAAATGGAAACATATTTAGAATGAGCATAATAGAACATAAAGACTGGAATGAAGGTCGTACAGCCATTAGCCAAAATTCATTCCCCATACCATCATCGTGTCCTAAATCCCATAGTTTATTATTCCACTCTGTGTAAGAGAGCATCCTTCCTTCTAATGCTCTTTTGCAGTGTACTTGATGCTGTTGTTACATAAATAAATTCCACACAACACCTTCCATTCCCACATCCGCCTGGGAAAAAGCGGTGAATATTTACTCATAGACGGACGTATCAGGAAGGAATGTGAAATTGGAATATAGATAAGAAAATATATATGGACTGGAGATACGGCGAACATCTAAAACAAATCTGCTTGACTTTTAGGAGTGGAAACACGGGGTGGAAATGTAGGGCAAAATAACAGAGAATATACAGAAAATAAACAAAATAAAATACAATATATACGAAAAAAAAAATAAAATAAAATAAAAAGCAGTAAATGGAAAATAAGACAAAATAAATCGAAAATAAAATGGAAAATAAAACAGTAAACACAAAAATGGAGAATGAAATAAATAGAAAACGAAAAATAAAATAGAAACCTGGAATCGAAAAATTGGGCAGAAAATGCAAGAGAAGTTTTTATTATGTGTCTATCAGGAATGAAAATTTGGAATGGAAATATTGCGGAAAAATGCTACGGGAATGAAAAAATGAAATCGACAAAAATAGGAAGAAATCTGCAAGGAAGTTTTTATATGTTTGTCAGGAGGGGAAATGTTGATAAAAAAAATGCGAAAGGAACAAAAATAAAAATCTGAAATCGAAAGTAATAGGACAAAAAACTGCAAAGGAAGTTCTTATAATATGCCTATCGGGAATGGGAATCTGGAATGAGAATCTAATAAGGATCCGAAATTGGAAGTGGGAATGCAAATGAGAAATGGGAATCGATAATAGCAATCAGGAATGGAAATATTGAGTGTCTGATGGGCCGGGAGAAAAGGGGAAAAAATGGCTTGATGGAGTCGAAACATGATTGAGATGGAGGAGTGGTATTATTATTATTATTATTATTATTATTATTATTATTATAATTACTACTACTACTACTACTACTACAACTACTACTACTGCAACTGCTGCTGCTGCTAGTGTTATGGTTTTTATTATTATTATTATTATTAGTAGTAGTAGTAGTAGTAGTAGTAGTAGTAGCAGTAGTAGTAGTATTTTACCAATACTTTCTCTCTCTCTCTCTCTCTTTCTCAGATTGTTTATATTTTTCTGCTTTGCCATCGTTCTGAATAAACTAATTTTTTTTTACACCTTACCTGTCCAATTTTTACCTATACCAGTTTAAATACCCTCAGTCTCAAGTTTTCCTGATTTTAATTTAATAGTTTCCAGCGTTGAATCAATTGTAACTTATTGCTCTTCACCTGTTTCAAATTTCTTAGTTATTTTTTTCTTTTTTGTTCAGTTATCACCTGTTCAAATATACCTGATTTTTAGTCGTATTTCTTCTAATATGAATTCAGTTCTTTTAATTTTGTTTTTTTAATTTTTTATCGGTGTTTTCCTGATATCTTTTTTTTTTCAGATTTTTCGTTACCCCCATTCCTGTCACCAGTATTCCAGTAACTTCCGATTTCTGTTCCAATTTTCCTGATTTTTTCCCAGTGTTTCACGATTTCCGTTCCACTATTGGTTGACGTCATTTTTTTTCCACGATTTTTTTTTTTGCCTCTATATATATATATATTTTTTTTTTTAGCTTATCCTCGGTCACAATACTTTTTTCTTTTCGGAGATCAATTTGTTCCTCGAGATTACCTTCCATCCACCCTTTTCTAAACCCCTCCCTTTTTATCTCCTCCCCCTGCCTCCCCACCTCTCTCTCTCTCTCTCTCTCTCTCTCTCTCTCTCTCACAGCAGACCCCCACCTACTGCACACTTATCAGCTCATTAATGATAAAACCTTTAATTTAGTTTCTTATTCGCCTTCGTAATTACTTGGTAAATTTTGAGTGATTTCCTCTTGATAGACTGATGGATCTCTACATTGGTATGTATGTATGTAGGTAGGTAGGTAGGTAGGTAGGTGAGTAGGTAGGTTGGTAGGTAGGTTGGTAGGAAGTTGGATATGTTGGTTAGTTTAGGTTAGGTAAGGATATTTGGTTGGGAGGAACGTTGGTCAAATAAGCAGGTAGGAAGAGGTGGTTGGTTAGATTAAGTTTGCTTAGGTTGGTAGGAAGGTAGGAAGGTGAATAGGTAGGTAGGAAGGTGGATGGGTTGGTATGTACGGTAGCAGGGCAAGTCGTGTGGTGAGGGAGTGGGTAAGCAGGATGGTTGGCATGTGTAGGCTGTGTAGGTAGATTGGTAGGTAGGTCGGTAGGTAGGTCCGTAGGTACGTACTTAGAATTTAAAAATATGACCCGGCGGACACAAGAACCGTATTCTCGCCGGATATGGAGGTAACACCTCATCCATAGCGATTTATTTACCAAACTACTCATTCATATTCTCTGGTTTGCCTCTGATGTCCTTTCAATATCGACACGGATTGCATGAATAACACACAAGAATATAGTAACGGAGCAGAATAAAAAATGAATCGGTAAGGAAAAGGTGTTAGTAAGTTTCCTAACAGTACGATCATGCCGTTCAAAGATTGCCGGAGATGTGAAAATATAAAAACGAGATGAAACTGAAAAAAAGGAGACAAATATTAAGATATAGGATTAGGGTTAGAATCAGATACGGTGTCAATAAAGAGGTAAGCTAGAATATCTCTGTATATTTTCAAGTAAATGAATTAATATATGGATACCGAGATAAACAGTACATTCCAAGCAAATTTCCTCAGAACGTCAACCAATAAAACCTCATAACAGACAAAGTATAACGAACAGACCAGCACAACCAAGTAGCCGATTACAGCATTCTCCTTCCTTCAGTAAACAGGGGTTAAAAACGGACTGATAATCTTAAGAGGGTGCGAAGTAGGGAGGAGAGGATTAGAGGAGATGATAAAAGAAGAGGGAAGACCAGAAGGAAGAGGGGAAGGAAGAGGGTAAGAGGATGACAGGGGAGAAAAATAAGGAAGGGGAGGGGGAGGAGGAGGATTAAGAGGTGAGGGAGATGTGGACTGGGAAGAGAGAGAGAGAGAGAGAGGAAGTAGGGTAAAGAGACGTAAAAAGAGAACCTAGAAATAAATAAGAGAGAAGGAGAGGAGAAGACGGAGTGAGGAAAGTGGGAGATGAGAAAAAAGAAAGAAAGATACAAGAAGGGATGGAGAGAAGGACGATGAACGAAAGGAGCGCATGAGGGAAAGAAGATGAGAGAGAGAGAGAGAGAGAGAGAGAGAGAGAGAGAGAGAGGAGAATATCAGAATTATCACACACGAACACACCAAGAAAAATAACCTGTCACACTGTCATATATAACACAAAACCACTCAGTCCTCTCTCTCTCTCTCTCTCTCTCTCTCTCTCTCTCTCTCTCTCTCTCTCTATCTATCTATCTATCTATCTATCTTAATCAGATATTCAGGAATACCCAAGATGGAACTAGAGTACTCTGAATAATTGAGGAGGAAAGTTAAATTGTCATGTACTTAAAATATCGGGCGTCCTCTCTGCTCCTTAGAGAGAGAGAGAGAGAGAGAGAATCGCTTGGCAGCAGTTCACCATCACACACAAGAAATAATGAACAGATACATACACACAAACGCACATAAGAGTATAACAACATCATGCTCGTATATATGCGTTCATATATACTTACATACATATATCGATACACATGCATACATACTAACAGGTATGTGCATAGACACTCCCTTGCACACATTCTCTCTCTCTCTCTCTCTCTCTCTCTCTCAGTAGACTCCTCCTGCAGAGTGGGTAAAGAAAAGGAGAGAGTAAAGGGCAATAAAGAGAGAGAGAGAGGAATAAAAGAGAGATTGCCCACCCTGAAGTACTCAAGCGAGGACGAGCAAGCACAGGTTTATCCTTGAGAGAGAGAGAGAGAGAGAGAGAGAGAGAGAGAGGATGGAGAACTAGTGATAATTATTTGATGATTTAACGATGGTTAGGCCGATAGGTGGACAGATAGATAGATGAATAGACAGATGTATACATAGCCGAAGAGAGAGAGAGAGAGAGAGAGAATTAGGTCTGTTAATTTTGTCCCTCTTCCTTTTATTACTCGGTGACGCTCCAAGCTGCACTTCTTGACCTTTCCTATCCCTTCCCCTTGTGTCTTTCCTTTCCCTCCCATCCTCTTCTGTCTTTCTTTTCCCTTCTTTCCCCTTTTTACTCTTTTCCTCGTCGTCCATCTTTCCTTTTTTCACCTTTTCCATTTGCTTCACAATTTCTTGTTTGTTCTTTTTTCCAGCCTTCCTCGTCTGTTCCCCTTTTCGTCTTTCCTTTTCAGCATCATCTTTTCCCCAGTATTTGCTTTTCATCCATCCCTTTTCCTTACTTCTTTTTCCAGCTTTTACTTCCTGTCTCCTCCCTCTTCTTCCCTTTCATTTTCTTAATTTTCCACTCTTCCCTTTGTCGCCTTACTCCTTTTTACCCTTTGTATTACTCTTTCTTACTTTCTCTCCTCCCTCCCCTTTTCTTTTCGATTTCATCATTTTCTCTTCCGCCCTTCACATTTTTTTTCGTATTTCCATTTCTTTTTCCCTTCTTTCCCATTTTCTCTTCCATCTCCCCCTTTCCACTCTTCTCTGTCGCGTTCTTCTATATTTTTCTCCTTTTCCTTCCACTCAGATTGCTTTTTCTCATTGCTTCTGGCTAGTCCACTTCGTTTCCACACTTCATTTTCTTTCCTTCATAAATTTCCCTTCCACCTCGTATTCTTTTGAAATCTTCATCTCCAGAATTCCCGCTTTTCCTCTTCCCCTCTTCCATTCTTAATTTCTCTTTCTCATTCCTCTTTCCTCCATTCCACAAATATTTATCCATTCCTTTCTCTTCCATCTTTCTCTTCACCTTTTCCCGTTTCTATCGTAAGTTTTACCTTTCGTTCTATTTTCCACCCCTCTCTCGTCCTTTCCACTCCTCAGCTGTCGTTCCTTTCACCTTTCTCTGTTGCACTACTCGTCTCCCTTTCTCTCTTTCGCCCTCTTTCCCTCCTTCCATCCCCCTGTCCCTCCCTCACGTCTTCCGTTTTTTCATTCTTCCTCTCCCTTTCTCTCATCCATGCTGTCTTTCCCCCTTTTTACCCCTGTCTCCCTCTTTCATGTTTTCTTTTTCACTCCTTATCTCCCATTCTCTCGTCCACCCTCGTTTTTCTCCCTTCCACCCACTCTCCCTCTCTCATGTTTTCTATTTTTCACTCCTCGTCTCCCTTTCTCTCTTCCACCCTCTCCTTTCTCCCTTCCACTCCCCCTCCCTCCTTCTGTCACGCGTTCTCTTTTTCATTTTTTTCCCTCCCCTGCTTCCACCCTCTCCTTCCCCTCTCCCACTCCCCTCCCTTCCCCCCTCTCACCTGTCATTACAAAATTCAAGAGAGAATGCTGGACTACACATGGCTTTTATTTATATTTTCATTCCTAATTCTGATCTTTCTGTTATATTTTTATTTTCTGTTATTTCTGATCATTCTGTTATTTCTGATCTTTATGTTATTTCTGATCTTCCAGTTATTTCTGATCTTTCTGTTATTTCTGATCTCTGTTATTTCTGATCTATTATTTTTGATCTTTCTATTAATTCTGACCCCTTGCTAGTGTTGATGGGTTTGTTTCAAGTTTGTGTTATTTCTGGGTTTTGTAATTTCAATTTTCATTTTTTTTCCTCTCTTTTGTCTCCTCTGACGTCTTCTGTATTTTTGACTTTTTATTCCGGACTCTTGATAGGTTATTCCTGGATTCTGACATTTCCATTTTTTTTTTTTTTTAGTTTTCTTTTATCTCAGTAATTTTTTATCTTTTTCACAATTCCGATTTTCTTTCCTTCTAGTTCCCAGTCATATTATTGCTGATACATTATTTCGGGTTTGTGTTATTTCTGTATTTGTTTTGGCCTTCATTTTTCATCATTCTGTTATTTCTGTCATTTATGATAGTTTTTCTTTTTTCATCATTCTGTTATTTCTGTCATTTGTGTTAGTTTTCCGTTTTTCATCATTCTGTTATTTCTGTCATTTGTGTTAGTTTTCCGTTTTTCATCATTCTGTTATTTCTGTCATTTATGTTAGTTTTCCTTTTTTCATCATTCTGTTATTTCTGTCATTTATGTTAGTTTTCCGTTTTTCATCATTCTGTTAGTTCTGTCATTTATGTTAGTTTTCCTTTTTTCATCATTCTGTTAGTTCTGTCATTTATGTTCGTTTTCCTTTTTTCCATCATTCTGTTATTTCTGTCATTTGTTAGTTTTCCTTTTCTCGTCATTCTGTTTTTTGTCATTTGTGTTAGTTTTCCATTTTTCATCATTCTGTTTTTTTGTCATTTATGTTAGTTTTCCTTTTTTCATCATTCTGTTATTTCTGTCATTTATGTTAGTTTTCCTTATTTCATCATTCTGTTATTTCTGTCATTTATGTTAGTTTGTCTTTTTTCATCATTCTGTTATTTCTGTCATTTGTTAGTTTTCCTTTTCTCGTCATTCTGTTTTTTGTCATTTGTGTTAGTTTTCCATTTTTCATCATTCTGTTTTTTTGTCATTTGTGTTAGAGTTCCTTTTTTCATCGATATACATAAATAATATGACTAGTAACTTGTCTAGAGGGGAACTCGTAATTTCCTTAAAAATTTTACCTTGAAGCGTTTTTTCATTATATCAATCTTTCATTCTTTCTTTACCTTTTCATTCATCCTTTCATTTTTCTTTTCTTTCTTTCCTTCTTTTTCTTTTGTTTCTTTTTTCTTTTCTTTCTTTCCATTCTCTTTTCTTTCTTTCCTGTTTCATTTCTTTCTTCTTTTTCTTGTCTGTCTTTCTCTTTTTTCTGTTATTTTCCTTTTTCTAGAAGGTTTTATTCGCCGCAGAGGAAACTTTTCGAACAAAGGGGTTAGACTTTGCCCTCATTAAAGCATTTGCTCTTAGAGGCCTGCTATATAGGATGTAAAGAATAATTTTGAGATATCGAAAAGAGAGAGAGAGAGAGAGAGAGAGAGAGAGAGAGAGAGAGTCATGCATACTGAAACTGTTAAGCTATTCATTATGGCATTCTTTCAGTAATATATTTCGGGTAATACTCTGTTAATTTTCCCTAAGTGTTATTTACTACCAAGGAATCAAAACCTAATTCTCTCCATTATCTCTCTCTCTCTCTCTCTCTAATATATCTCCCCTCACTTGCCCCCGCGTGCGACTGAAATATCCACAACTCATAACTTAGGTCTAGTTTTATCAGAGTTTAACTGGAGCTGGTTCTGTGATTCCAGCCCAAGAAATATCCTTTTCATATTACCTTTAAATAGTTAATATTTCCTGAAAGTTTTTTTTTTATAAGCATGTCGACTCAATTATAACTGGGGACAACGATAAAAATACAGGTCACTATTTCTTACTTGTTACCTGAGGCTATTGAAAGGGAGAGAAATGGAGGGCCGGAAACACACACACACACACACACACACACACACACACACACACACACACACACACACACACACACACACACACACACACACACAGACGCACACACACACACACACACACGCACACACACACACACACACACACACTCCTCTCTCTCTCTCTCTCTCTCTCTCTCTCTCTCTCTCTCTCTCTCTCTCTCTCTCTCTCTCTCCATATTATATTTTTTACCTGGGAATACAGCGACCCCACCTCCAAGCATTTAGGTTGCAAACAGTCTCGTAACTTCCACGAAACAGAAAGCAGATTATATTTTAAAACATCATTACTTTTATATTTACGTCCCCAGAGACATCAAAAACCCTTCCCCTAGGCCTCGTCGCCTCATGAAAAATAAAGGGAAGCTAAATTACTATGTTGTGTTAGTATAATTTTTTTCCCCATTTATTATCCTGTAGAAAAGTTGTAAATTGACCTACCTATGTTAAATTACCCCTGGCCTAGATCTCCTGGGATTCAGTCTTTCGGAAAAGGTTAAGGAATCTCGAAGACTGACGATTGGAATGCCCAAAAGATCTGTATGTAGTAATAAGTTGATATGTGTCGATAATATTTTCTGATAATTCTTTTGTATAATTTGTGTACTGATTATAACATTTCGGGATGCTGTGGTGTATCAGTTAGGTTTATTTTTGTGGGGAGAGGGAGAGAGAGAGAGGGAGAGAGTAAATTTGCATGTGTTTATACAGGCAGTGACAAACGCCATTAAAATGCAAGAGTGTTGACATTCCCTTGTTTGCTTGTTTGCCCGTAGGTGATAACAACCTGACACGTGGCGTAATTTCTTTGTGTTCACGTACTTTTTTTTCTTTACTTTCAAAGTTTCGTGTTTTTTTCTGCGTTCTTATTATTATCAGTTTTGCGTTCCTGTATATTGCCTGCTTTTCTTATTTTCACTTATCATTTTTAATTGTTATGATTTGTTTGTTTTTCTTTATTTTCACCTTTTTTTTCTTTGCTTTAAAATTTTCGTGGGTTTTTCTTAGTCTTTATTATTATCAATTTTGCGTTCCTTTGTATTGCCTGCTTTTCGTATATTCACTTATAATTTTTAATTGCATTTATAATTTCTTTGTTTTTGTTATTCTTTTAGTTTGTTTTTTACTAGTCAACTTTTCTTTGTTGAATTTCCGTGTAGTTTATTTTGTGATGCATTTTTTTTTATATACAATATTCACACTTTTTTTTCTTTCTCATATTTTCCTTTTATTTTATTTTTGTCTCATTTTTAAAATATTCGTAGTTCATTTTTTTTTTTACTTCCCTGCATCAAACCCCTTCGCCTCAGTGGATCTTTCCTGCGCTGAGTAAAACAGTCTTACATTAGTCACAGTGTTGCAAAGTACAATCACATGCAAAAGTTCGCTCGCCTATCCTGCCTCCCCCTTGCATTATTAGACTTTATTAGGCTAAGGTCAATGTTGTTATCCATCGGTGGTTCATTCTGCGTATTTGTTCACTACGTTCCCTTCAAGCATCTATGAATCCAGCGGTGAGAGAAAGAGGAAAGGTGAACAGACTTTTGCATTTGCTTGTACGTCCTGGGCTTGTATTCTCAACGTTTACGGAAACTCCGTAACACCTTTACCTAAGTGATTGATTTTGCCTACTACTACTCCTTACTGTCCTCCTCTGTGTTACCGAAATCCTTCTAATGTCGCCATACGCTGCTTAAATAACGTACAAAAGTGTTAACGAGCTACATCCAAAATATAAATCGCTAAGGAAGAGGTGTTATGGGACTTAACCAACGAGAATGCGATCTCTGGAGTTCAAGGTTTTATTCCAGACTATCTCAACACCTTCACATCTAGGTGTTTATCCTCAGCTGAATTAAATCGTCTCACGTATTGAAAGATTTAGTGAATATTGTAATCAACCGTTTCACTACAGCAAGACAGCGTTGAGTGAAATCGTCTGGAGGTAGTGAACATTAAGTAAAAGATCTGTTAAAGTGGTTGATCAAGGAAACGCCAAACCCCCACACAACGAGTCCTTGTACAAGCTAAATAAAATCGTCTGACCGTAGCAGTAAAGAAAACAGAGTGGCACCGTAATGAAGAGGTTATCTGTGTAACTGAAACTGTAAACAAGGAGGAAGAACTGTTTACATGGGAGACAAAGAAGGAGATTATGTAGAGACAGGACATTGTTTACTTCCGGAGTTTGTACTGTACGCTCTTTCTATGCGCTCGCGTACACACACACACACACACACACACACACACACACAAAACTACAAACACCCTCCTCACACCCTGCTCATCGACCATATACTCCCACCCTACACCCAACGCACACTCTCCCCACCCTACACACTCACCCTGCCAGCTCTGTATTCAGCGTTGCCACCCTGCGTAGAGCCTAGATAAAGAGGCGTGTCCCCAGGGTGAAGGAAGCTAGGCTCACCCTTCCCCTCTCTGAGATGTATACGACCTCAGAGACCCCCACCCCCCTCACCCCTCTCATCCATATCACATGAGAGGGGTGGCAGGGAGGGGGAGAGGAGAGGGGAGTAGAGTGGGAAGGGGGAAGGTAGGAAGGGAAGTAGAGTAAGGGAGTGAGAGGATGGAAGAGATGGAGAGTGAAGGGAAGGAGAGATAGAGTGGGAAGGGGAAGGGTAGGAAGGGGAGTGGAGTAAGGGAGTGTGAGGATTGAAGAGATGGAGAGTGAGGGAGTGAGGGGAGGGAGAGATAGAGTGGGAAGGGGGGAGGGAGATGTGGGGATGGTAGGAGGGGGAGTGGCGTAAGGGAGTGAGAGGATGGGAGAGATGGGGAGGGAGAGATATGGGAGGGAGTGGGAAGGGAAGTGAGGAAGAGGAGGGGGTAGAGAGATATGTGAGTATGGCAGGGGAAGTGGTAGGGGAAAGTTGGGAGAATGGGGGAGTGGGAGGGGGGGAGGGAGAGAGTTATGGCAGTGGGTGGGTGGTGAAGATGGGTAGTGGGGAAGAAACGGAGGGAAGAATGAGAGAGGAGTCGAAATGGAAGGGAAATGTGGGAGGAAAAGGAATGACGTGGAGGGGCGTGGGAGAGGAGTTGAGACCTGAGGGGATGATTGGGGAGGAGAGGAGGTGGGGTTAGTATGGGGAGTGGATAAGATGTTAGAAGATTATTGGAGGGGATAGGGGAAGAGGTGAAAGGGAAACAAATGTGGAAAAGGGAGTGTAAAGGGAGTGTAAAGGAAAGTTAAAAGCATCAGATGTATTTGTCCTTTCGAAGTCCTTTGTTTAGGGTAGAGTACAGTATGAATAACTACTTCGTCAGACATCAAAGACAAGGATAGCCGGTTGAAAGGAATGAAGGGGGATTGGGACGATTGTAGTGATTTTGGTTGTGATTGTGTTTCTGGTTGTGATGGTGGTAGTGGTGGTGATGAAGGTTGTCATGGTGGGGAGGGGGGGGGGAATGGGGTTGTGGATTGGGGAGTAGAACTGGGAATGGAGTGGGATATATTGGGTTGAGAGAGAGAGAGAGAGAAAGAGAGAGAGAGAGAGAGAGAGAGAGAGAGAGAGAGAGAGAAAGTATTGTGTTTAGGGTATTAGTAAGAGAGGAGTAAGAGTTGTGAGGGAAGTGGGAGATAGGGGGCTAGGGAGAGGGAATGGGAGACGAAAGGGGGTGAGAGAGAGAGTGAGAGAGAGAGAGAGAGAGAGAGAGAGAGAGAGAGAGAGAGAGAGAGAGAGACAGACAGACAGACAGACAGACAGACAGACAGAGACAGAGAGAGAGAAGAGAATTTTTGAAGAAGGGGAGGTGAATACTTAAAGAGGAGAGATGGAGGGGGAGGGGAGAGGAGAGAAGAGAAGAGAAGAGAAGAGGAGAGAGAGAGAGAGAGAAGAGAATTTTTGAAGCAGGGGAGGTGAGTACTTAAAGAGGAGAGTTGGAGGGGGAGAGAAGAGAAGAGAAGAGAAAGAGAGGGAGAGAGAGAGAGAATCTTATATGCCTTTTTGCCATTTTTATCCAGAAGTTTGTTTGGTATTGTGACAGGGACTTCAGAGAGAGAGAGAGAGAGAGAGAGAGAGAGAGATTTACAGTTTCCTAAATGCACAGACGACACAGATTATGGTCCCAGCGTGGTATTTTGGTCTTAATAGGAAAACTAATTTCTTAGTAACAGAACAAAAAAATGGGACAAGGATAGTACTAGAGAAAGGTCCCTGCCCGTACTCCCTATTCCTGCCGCTGAGAGACGTACAGGAAAATAGGGAGAGGGATGAAGGTGCAGGAGTGAAATACCTGAAGGCAATATTAAAAGAAACGTAGAGAGTTGTGCTGAGAGAGAGTAGAATCGAAAGTAGTAGTAGTAATAGCAGCAGTAGTAGTACCGTAGTAGTACAGTAGCAGTTATTATTGTAGTTGTTGTTGTTGTTGTTGGTGGTGGTGGTGGTGGTGATATTGTTGTTGATGTTGTTGTTGTTGCTTAATATCAATCTGCCTGGCCGAGCAGACCCGTCGACCACAGGTAAGCAACTCCTCTGTAGGGCCGTCCTACAGATACAATACACTATTGTACATGCACCGTATAGGGATCCGGCGCCTCTTTGTAGAAGAGAGCACCGCATCAGGGTTGGGCCACGAGCCTTCCCACGGCAAGACGTAGGGAAAGGTGGTGAGGTTTGTCTTCCGGGTGGACGCCGCAGCTGCTCTACTCAGGGTACTCAGCGCCAGTATTGAAAGTGAAAATAATATGCATTCTCGTGCCGGTCAGACTAGTGTGTTCAGTGTGTTTCATGTTCAGCCCTGTTCATAAACCAATAAAAGTGATGACCTGGATGCAAAAGAGTTATTGGAGTTCGTTTTTAGTGAGAAGATTTGGACGTAAAAAAAATAAAATAAAAAAAATGAAAGAAAAAAAAAATTTGTTCCTAAAAATTCCTCGTTCAGTCGATAGGCATGCGTGTGTGTGTGTGTGTGTGTGTGTGTGTGTGTGTGTGTGTGTGTGTGTGTGTGTGTGTGTGTGTGTGTGTGTGTGTGTGTGTGTGTGTGTGTGTGTGTGTGTGTGTGTGTGTGTGTGTGAACGCCAAAGAATTAACAAATAATATAAGAAACAAGACTGGCAAAGGGAGAGGAAGGAGAAAGAAGGAAAAAAAGAAGGGATGAAGACGTGAAAAGAGGAAGAAGAGGAAGAGGGGAGAAAGAAGATTAGGAAAAAGAGGAGATCAAAGAGGGTCGAGAGAAAGAGTGGAGGAGGAAGAGAGAACAAACGTAGGACAGAAAAAGAGAGAGGGAAGGCAGTAAGAATGAGGAAGAAGAAAATGTAGCTAAGAAAGTGGATGAGGGTGAGGAGGAGGAGGAGGAGGAGGTGAAGACAATGAAAGTTAAAATTAAAAAGGAAAGTGTTTAAGCTTGGAAATAGAAGGGAGGAGGAGGAAGAGGAGGAGGAGGAGGAGGAGGAAGAAGAAGAAGAAGAAGAAGAAGAAGAAGAAGACGAGGAGGAGGAGGAGGAGGAAACAAGAGTAGAGGTGTAGAAAAAGGAAGAGGGGGAGATGAAGAGAAGAAGAGAAATGAAAGGGGAGGAAGAGGAATAGTAAGAGAAGAAAGTTGAGAAAAGAAGAAGGAAGAAGAGAAGCGTAGGAAAGGAGAAGAAATGAGGAGGAATAAAAAAAAGATAAAGGATGAAGGAACCAGAAAATGAATAAGAGGAAGAGAAGGGAAAGAGGAGAGAAGGAAGAGAAGAGAGGGGGATGAAGGCAAGGGAAGAAGCAAATGAAGAACAGAAAGAAATGGAAAAGAGAATGAAAAGAGAGAAAAAAGGAATGAAAGATAAAGAGGAGAAAGAAAGAGCAAGAAAAAAGGAAAAGGAATAGGAGAATGAAAAAAGAAAGGAAACGAAGAAGAGAGGAAGGAGAAGGAAGAGAATAATATGGGTGAAAGAAAGGAGAAGGAGTAGGAGAGGAGAGAAAAGAGAAACGAAGAAAAAGAGGAAGAGAATAAGGAAGAGATGGAGAGAAAGAGGAGGGAAGGAGAGAGAAGGGGAAACGAAAAAGAGAAGGAAGAGAACGAGAATAAGGAAGAGGCAGTGGGAGAGAACAGATAAAGAGAACAAAGGAGAGAAGAAGGAGGACAAGGAGAGGGAGAGAAGAAGGAAGAGGTGGAGAGAAGAAGGAAGAGGAAGAGAAGGAGGAGAGGTGGAGGGAAGAAGGAAGAGGAAGAGAAGGAGGATGGAAGGGAGAGAAGTTACGTACCAACCTAAAGTTCGTGTATTGCGAGAGAGGCAGGGTAGGTAGGGTTTCCTCCTCTCACGCTCGGGACGAAGGGAGGAAAGGAGGGAAGTGGAGGGAAATGGAGAGAAGAAGGTAACAGTGGAAGTGGAGGGAAGGGAAGGAGGAAACAGTGGAAGTGGGGGGAAGGAGGAAAGCGAATGGGTGGGGAGGGGGGAAGGTGGAGATGGAGAGAAGGGATGAAGAAGAGAATGGAGATGAGGAGGAAAGAGAGGGGAAGGAGAGAACGATGGAAGTGGAGAAAAGAGGAGGAGGGAAGTGGAGAGACTAAGAGAAAGAGAGGAGGAGTGGAGGAGGGAGAACAGAGGTGGCGAGAATGGATAGGGAAGAGAACTGGAAAGGAGTAGGGAAGAGAAGTGAGGGAGGGAAGTGGGGGAAAGGCATAGAGAAAAGAAATGGAGAGAATGAGGAAAGTGGAGGAAAGGAGGGAAGTGGAAGGGAGAGAAAACCAGGGAAATGGAGGGATGGAGGGGAGGAGGGAACGTGGAGAGAAAGAAATGGGAAGAGGGAGGAAAGTGCGGGAATGTAGGAAGTGCAGGGGAGAGAGAAGAGAAAAATGGTGGGATGGATGGAAGAGATGGAGGGAAGGAATAGAGGAGAGAAACTGAGAGAGGGGGGGAGAGAGGAGAATGGAAGGAAGTGGAAGAAAGGAGGGAAGTGGAGGGATGGAAGAAAAACGTCGGATGGAGGAAAATGGAAAGACAGAGGAAAAATAGAAGCATGGAGGAAAAGTGGACGGATGAATGGAAAGTGGAGGGATGAAGAAGAAAAATGGTGGAGGAAAGAAGGAAAGTGGAGGAGGAGAGGTAAGTGCAGAGAGAGACTGGGAGGGTAAGGTTTCTTTTCTTTCAACGCTGCTGGAGGGAAGTGGAAAGAAGAGAAAAATGGAGGGAAGAGAAGTGGAGGAAAGCGAAGTAGTGGGAAGAGTACTTGAGGGAAGAGAGGAAGTGGGGGGGAACGAAGGAAGTGGAGGGAACAGAGGAGGTGTGGGGAAGAGAGAGAGTGGAGGAAAGAGAGGAAGTGAAAGAAATAGAAGAAGTAGAGAGAACAGGAACTGGAAGGAAGAGAGGAAGTGGAGAGAAGGGAGGAAGAGGAGAGAAGAGTGAAAGTGGAGATAACAGTTGACGAAAGAGAAGTGGGAAATCGAAGGAAGAGTAGAAGATGAGAGACATTTTGAGCGAAGAGAGGAAGCGAAAAGAAGAGGTGAAGGAAAGAGAGGAAATGGAGAGAATGGAGGAGGCATGAAGGTAAAGAGGAAGTAAAGAGGAGGAGACAGTGGGGAAGAAAGTTGAGGAAAGAAAAAACAAAACAGAATGAAGGAGACAACTGGAGGGGAAAGAGAAAGTTAAGGTTAAAGGGAGGAGGAGGAGGAGGAGGAGGTGGAGGTGGAGGAGGAGGGAAAGAAGGACGAAGAGGAGGAGGAGGAGACATAGAAGAAGAGCAACGCTGAAAGAAGAGAAATTAGGAAAGAGGAGAGTGGACAGAGGAAAAGCAGGGAAACATGAGCCGAGAAAAAGAAAAGGAGAAGAGAAGAAAAGAGATGAAATGAGAAGGAGGAAGGAAGGGGAAGAAAAAAAGAGGTAAGAGGACAAGGAACCGAAAGGAAAGGATGAAGAAAGAAAAAGAGGAAGAAGAGAAAAGGCAAAACGAGATATGAAGAGAGAAGGAGAATGAGCACTAATGAGAGGAAAGAAAAGGGAAACGATTAAGTAATGTGAGAGAGAGAGAGAGAGAGAGAGAGAGAGAGAGAGAGAGAGAGAGAGAGAGAGAGAGAGAAGATTAAGCAGAGGGAGGGGCCCAGGCAAACAACGTCCCATGCCACTCTTATGTCTGCTCTTGTCTGCTGCCTTAATACCAGAAGACAAAATGTTATGTCTTTTAGCTGTTTCTTCGTGGTGCTGGCGTTCACATTCTTACCAGCGCTCCTTGCCACAACCACACGCCTTTATTTCCGACCACACCTGCCTGAAAATTACTGTGCATACCCAGTTCAACTGCTAAATAATCCCAAAGTACATTGCAAATCAGTAAACTCCATGACATCGTTTAATATAGTGATTGCAGTTAAGCCTGATACCTCGAGACACTTTCCTTTAGTTTTTTTTTTTATGTAGCCATTAATCATCAAAATTACGGGTCGGCCGAACGATACTTCCTGGTTCCGTTTTTGTGCCTTCAGTGTTCCCGTTTTGAGGTATAGTTTTTTCCTGTTTTCTGTTCTCGGTTTCCTATTTTATGGGTTCTTTTTTCCTGTCTATGGATCCAGCCCACCCCTTTGGATGATAATTGAGTGATGATGATGATGAAGAAGATGAGGGGAGTTGATTTTGATGATGATGATGATGGTGGGGGAGTTGATGATGATGATGGTGATGTTTCTTTCCTTTCTCTTCGTTCTTCTTTTTTCACTTGTTTCTTCTTGTGTGTTTTACTCCTCCTCCTCTATTTTTTTTATTTTGCCACTTTCTGTTTGTTCTGGCTCCTGTCTTGTTTTAAACTTTTCTCATTCTGTTTGTTTTTAATCTTGTTTTTATGCTCCTCACCAGTTTTTGTTTTACGTGTGTTTTATTTCACCCCTTTCCTTCTTTTCTGTATTTCTCGTTTTGTTTTCTTTTGCAGTTTGTGTCTGGTATGTGTTTTCCCGTTTATTTTCTTGTTTTTCATTTTTCTTCGTTTTCATTTTTCCACTTACCTTCCCTGTTTGTTTCTGTTATCATCGCTCTAGTTTCTATTGCCTTCGTCCGTTTCTGGAGGTTTACATTGATTACTAAAGACCTTTTCTTTTAACCAAGTATTTTTATGCCTCTCATTGATTTCACTTCCTTTCTTTTTCTCGCCTCGCATATAGCTACCACCATCGACCATATCTACCACAACTACCATCATCACCACCACAACTACCATCATCACCGCAACCACTTACCTCATCACAGTGGGGATGGCGATTGTGGTGGTGTGCGGTTGAGGGAAATTTGAATAAATATGCGATTTCATTTACGGAAGCCACACCTGCCACAATCACACAACTACCACAATCCACAACTACCACAGTCCACAACTACCACAATCCACAACTACCACAGTCCACAACTACCACAATCCACAACTACCACAGTCCACAACTACCACCACAGTCCACAACTACCACAATCCACAAGCACCACAATCCACAAGCACCACAATCCACAGCTACCACAATCCACAGCTACCACAATCCACAACCACCACAATCCACAACCACCACCTTCCACAACCATCTGTATATCCATGTTGCATGAATAATTTTGAAGAAGCAAACCACCACACCCACAACTACCATCACAACCACAACAACAACATGCCTGTAACAGTTTGTCGATGGTATTTTGTATAGATGAGAGCAGAAAGTATATAACAACCACAACTACCACCACAGTCACCAGCGTCCACCACATCCACTACCACAACTACCACACCGACCTACCTAGTTACCATAAAAATATCACCATCCATAATCACCACCACCATCTACTTATAACAGTAAGGTTGACGACGGTATTGTTTGTGTGGGATAGGACATGAAAATTATCACGACTGCAACTACCACTGCAACCCTCAGCAACTACCATCATTCACTACCACAGCTACCAGAACCACCGCACCCGCCTACCTGTAACAGTCAGACAGTAAGCTGACGACCATACTGTGTGTAGTATAAGACAGAAAAATATCACGACTACAACTACCACCGCAACCACCAGCAACCACAGTCATTCACAACCACAGCCACCACCATCACTTCCACAATCGCATTCTCAACTACCGCATCCACCTACCTATAACAGTAAGGTTAACGACGGTGTTATGTGTAGGGGAAGAGAGGAAGTCCACGCGGCAGGTATAGACTCCCTGGTCCTCTGAGGTGACCGGATCAAGCAGTAGTCTGGCGGGAGTGGCCGTGGTGTCGAAACTGCCACGCCCTGTTAGTACGTCGTCAGGTTGGTAGAGCCCACTGGAGCCCCTCGCGTCATAACTGTGGGAGGCGCAGAAGAGGGGGAATTAGATATGTGGTTATAATAATGAAGAATACGTTGTGGGGTTGCGCTGAGGATGGGTATGTGGTGGAGTTGAGTTGTGGATGGGTACGGCAAAGGCTTGATGGTTGAATTGTATGGGTGCAGAAGAGGGGTAGTTAGAATTAGATATATGGTTATGATAGGGGTGAAATTTTGTGAGGGTTACGTTACGGATGGGTATGTGGTGCAGCTGAGTTGTGGATGGGTGACGGGGAGGACTTGATGGTCGAAATGTATGGGTGCAGAAAAGGGAAATAAAAATTAGAGATAGGGGAATATGGTGATGGATGTTGGTTAGGTATGTTGGGTTAGGGTGTGGATGGGTGTGAGGAAGGGTGTGATCGTTAGGGTTGGTAGAGCCCACTGGAACCCCCTGCGTTGTGACTGTAGGGGCGCAGAAGGGAATTGAGGTGAGATGTGTGGGGGTAAGTTGCGGATGAGTGTAAGGGAGGGTGGATTGAGGGTGGGTAATAATTGAGGGTATGGTAGGTGGGGAGTGGTTGTGAGAGGATGGTACGAATGGTTTTTGGAGGAACTGAAGTGAAGACAGGGTTGGAGAGAATTGGGTGATATATGTAGAAGTGGAATTAGTTATTTAGATGGACGTTAGAATTACGAAACTGAAGGGGCTTGAATGTCGAGTGAATGGAGTTGTGAGTCAATTTTGCTGATCATTCTCATAATACCTTTCCTGATTTAGTGTATTCCAGTTACCATGTCTCTAGATTCCACTTGAAAAATCCAGGACGAAATAAAATAACAAATACCGGAGTGAAGGATTTAGCTAGTTAGAAGGAATGGAGATGGTAATGCCTTAGAAACGAGTTAGAATAAAGTTGGGTGGTGTGTTGGAATGTGTGTTAGTGAAGAGGTTAGAAATTGGAAGTAGGGGAGAGGAAGTTTACGGAAGAGTTAGGGGAGACGGGAGTGAGGAAAGTTAGAATTAATTTAGAACTACGTGGAAGGAGTAGGCTGGGGAGTTGAGGAAATGGGGGAGACACGGAAAGAAGTGAGAGTGCCAAGGGAATGAAGAGGATATCAATGGAGAAATAAGATAACGGGGAGCTGAAGAGAGAAATGAGTGTGTATGAAATACAGGAAGATTAAAGGGGAATGGGAGTTTGGGAAATAGGGGAGTGGAAAATGGGAATTGGGGAGTTGGGGAAATTGGGGAAACAGAGGGGAGTGGGAGTACTGAAGAAATGGTGAGGATGCTGGGTGGCGATAGAGAATTAGAGTAGAAGAAGGGGAGAATGGGAGTGTTTGAGGAAATTGAGGAACAGACGAGGGAGGAAGGAGCAAGTATGGGATAAGTTAATGTATTATGTGCAGGTGTGTAGCGTAAGCAGGTGTGGAATTAAGATGTGTGGAATTAAGCTTGTGTGGAGTGAGCAGCAGCAGCAGGTGTGGAGGGAAGGTGTGTGAAGTAAGCAAGTGTGCAATAAACAGATGTGGAGCAAGTGTGGAGAGGTGTGAAGTAAACAGATGTGGATTTATCAGCTATGGAATTAGGTATGGCGGGAGCAGGTACAGGTGTAAATAATAAAGACGTGAAATATGCAGGTGTGGAGTCATGAGTAGCAGGGGTGCAAGAAGGAGGTGTGGCATTAGTGGATATGGAATGATCAGATGTAGAACTAGCAAGTATAGACTGAACAGTTGAAGGTGTGGAATGAGTAGGTTTGGAGTGAGTAGTGTATAGTAAGTAGCTATAGAATGAGCAGGTTTGCAATGAGCAGTGTGGAATGAGCAGGTGTGGAGTAAGCATATGTGGAGCAAGCAGGTGTGGAAAGAGCAGATGTGGTGTAAGCAGGTGTGGAATGAGCAGATATGGAGTAAGCAGACATGAAATAAACAGATATGGAGAAAGTATACGCGGAGTCAGTAGGTGTGGCGTAAGCAGTTATGGAGCAAGTAGGTGTAGTATGTAGATATGGAAGTAGCAGGTGTGGAGTAAGCAGGTATGCCCTCACCTCTATCTTTAATCACAGCCAGCCAGCAACCCACCTAGCCTTCCCAGGACACCTACGGACTCCGCCACGATTCTCAGAGTGGGGAGTGGGGGAGAAGAAGGGCCAGGGAAGTAGGGGGTGAGTGGGAATGGGGAAGGGGATAAGGTGGTGATTGGAGTGGATGTTGGGGAAGGTAGGGAATGAGGGGAAGTGTGGAATGGGGGAGAGGGTGAGGGATGAGGGAGTGATGGGGGTGGAAGCTGGAGGAAGTAAGGTTGAGGGGAAATGGGTAATGAGGAAGAGGTGATGCGTTTGAGGAAGTGAGGGGGAGAGTGGAAAAGGGGGTGAGGGGCAGGTGTGAGAGGTGGGTAGGGGGTCATTTTCAAGAAGTAGGGGTGAGTGGGAATCAGGGAATATAGGGGGAGGTGATAGGTGAGGTGGGATGGGGGAAAGGGGGTAGGGGAAAGTGAAGGGTGGGGGGGAAGGTGGGGAGAAGTGGGGTTGTGGGAAATAAACTGTGAGGGGAAGGGAGAGTGAAGGGGAAGTGCGGTTGAGGGGAAGATAGGGGTGAGTGGGAGACATGGTGAGGGATGTGGAGTGGTGAAAGGTGAGGAGAAGATGGAATGAGGGTGAGGAGGAGTTGAGGGTGAGGAAAAGATGGAGTTAGGATTGAGGGAGGGCATGGGAATGAGGGAGAGGGGAGGAAGGTTTAGTGTGGGGGTGTTGGTGATAATAATGTACTAATTGATGATGGCATTGGTGTTGATTGTTACTATTTTGATGATGATTTTGATTCTGATGATTGATGACAGTAGTGACAATTCCAGTGGTATTGAAAATGATGGTGGTTGTGAGGATGATTGTGACTGTGATGAAGATAATGATGATAATGAATGTGATTAAAGATAACGAAAATAAGAGTGCACGATTATACACCAAGATAAAGCAGGGAAAATAAGGACGATAATTCTAATAGTAACGATAATTATGACTTTGATATTACTGATTAGCATTGCGATAATATAAGTAATGGTGGTGGTGATAACAGAAATAGTAGTAACTCATCAGTAATATTTAAAACCGGGAATACTGCAGCACTGAATTTACTGCTGGATATTATATGGCTTAGTGTAACGTTATCGACAACGGAGATAAAAATGATCGTAGTTGTTATTGATGTTAATATTAATTACATAATATTGATGCTGACAGTTATTGTTGTCAGTGTTTAGGGTTAAGGTTAATTATTTTTTCCTTTTAGCATAATAATAATAATAATAATAATAGTATTAATAGTAGCGATGGTGGTGGTGGTGATGGTGTTATTATTATCACTATTGTTATCATAATTATTATTATTAATAATAATAATAATAATATTATTATTATTATTATTATTATTATTATTACTGATATTATTAATGTTATTACTCATGGATCATCAGTACTTAACTACTGTTCGTATTAGTAGTCCTACTCCCACTACAGGTACTGCAGAAACAATTACTGCAACAATAAGAACAATGCAAGATAGAACAAGACGCTTGAATAATCTTCGCCTCACTATTATTCGGCCGGCATTCACTGCAGTACTGAGCTGACCTCCCTAAGGTTAGTGCTGTGTGTGTGTGAGAGACGCAGATAGCGATAGTGGTTCTCTCTCTCTCTCTCTCTCTCTCTCTCTCTCTCTCTCTCTCTCTCTCTCTCTCTCTCTCTCTCTCATTCCTTCCTGTAATGAACATTAGTTGCATCTTTCCATTACTCTTTCATCATTATCCTTCCTATTTTTTTATTTCCCTTTTATTATCGTCAGCACTCCTCCTCCTCCTGCTCTTTCTTCTTCTTCTTCTTCTTCTTCTTCCATTTCCACTTCCACTTCCTCCTCTTCCTACTCCTCCTCCACTTCTCCTTCTCCTCCTCCTCCTCCTCCTTAATTGCATCTGGACCCGTCTTTGATCTGGGCTTCAATTGTTGTGTTCACGCCATTACCTCACTGGCAGGAGAGAGAGAGAGAGAGAGAGAGAGAGAGAGAGGTGGGTTAGACGGACTGGAAGTGGCTTGGGAGCACAAGTATTGGGAAAGGAGGAGGAGGAGGAGGAAGGCAAGATGATGATGATGATGATGATGATGATGATGATGATGAACAAGAACAACAACAACGGGATGATGGAGGGAAACACGAAACAGCTATAGGGAAAGGAGGGGCGAAGAGTAAACAAGCATGAGAGAGTGTGAGAAAAGAAGGAAGAGGGGAAAAGCGAATGACTGGCAGAAATGATAGAAGGATAAGAGACAAAATAATGAAGAAAGGAAGGGGGAAAAGAAGGAAGGAAAACTGGTACAACGAATAAATGAGCGAATGAACGAGCGAAGGAAAGAAGGATGGATGGAAGGAAGGAAAGAAGGAAGGAAGGATGGATGGAAGGAAGGAAGGAAGGAAGGAAGGAAGGAAGGAAGGGAAGACGGAAAGAAGAATGAAAATAAGTAGTCCTGAAGGATAAATACAAAAAAGTAATAGAGCGAACGAAGAACGGAAGAAAAGAAGGAAGGAGGAAAGGAACAAAGGAATAAGGAAAAAGGGGAAGGAAGGAAATAGCGAGGATGAAAGGAAGGAGGAGAAGCGAGAGAAGCAAGATTGGAGGATGGAAGGAAGAAGAAAGAAAAGGAAGGAAAGAAAATGGGGATTAAGATGAAGGAAGGTAATTAGATGGAAAAGAAAGAAAGAATAAGCAAGACATAAGAAAAACTGAAAGAAACGTGGATAAAAAAGGAAAGAAAACTAAGAAAAACGAAGATAAGATGGAGGGAAGGAAAGAAGGGAGGGAGGGAGGCAGGGACGGAAGGAAGGAAGGAAGGAAGGAAGGAAGGAGGGAGGGAGGGAGGAAGGAAGGAAGGGAGGAAAAGACAAACGAACGTAATAACAAATGAAATGAATGAAAGACGAAAAGAATGAAGGGAAAGAAAAAGAAGGCAGGAAGGAAGAAGGCAGAGAAAGTTAGAAGAATGAATGAATGAATGTAGGAAGGAAGGAAGGAAGGAAGGAATGGAGGGAGGAAAGGGCAGAAATAGTGAAGTGAGCAAACGGCTAAATGGAGAGGAAGAGGGGAGAGGGGAAGAAGGAGAGTGGAAAGGGAGAGGGAAATAAATACAGAAATAGATAAACAGATAGACATAAATACAGAAATAGATAAACAGATAGGCCTTTACATAGATAGCTAGATAGATTAACAGGTAGACAGAAAAAAAAAGATAAAGTATTGTAGATGGAAAAGTACACTGACATACGAGGACAGAGCAGTAATATTGGAGAGAGAGAGAGAGAGAGAGAGAGAGAGAGAGAGAGAGAAGCGGAGGAAAGGAAAGAAGGGAATATGATGTAATAGGAAATAAATAGAGACAGACAGACAAACAGAGGGAGAGAGTAATAAACGGAGTGAGAAAGGAAAGGGAAGGGAAACCAGTCAGGTAAAGAAATGTCAGATGCATACAAAAATAAGCACATTGGTTGACCGAGCACCAGCGTCGTGTCGAAATAACCATCAGAGGACCGACATTTAAATTCAGTTGGCAATATTTAGGCCATTTAATTTTCACTCTTCCCTTTAACATCCAGCCGGCGTAAACAGATCAAGGTCACGCATACTCAAGGCCGAAAATTACTATGATTATTAGGTGGTATGGAGTGCTAGAGCTGTGCGGATCATGTGGGGGGGTTAAGGGTAGCAGTATAAGCACTCTCAGGCCTGTAACTCATTCTCTAAGGATGATTTCGAGTTTTAAAAATATACTACTTCAACATGGGTCCAGCTCTCAGCCCCTCCGAAGCTACGAATACTGAAGACCTTATGGGCGAAAATAGTCTCCCTGATAATTAACCCGTGACGTCATCAGTGGTTGTGGCTCAGTGGCGGTTGAGAATTGGACCCATTTTATTACTTTTTTTTTTTTTTTTTACTTAACAATTACCTCCTAAAGTTTCATAATGTCCCTTAACTCTTTTATGGTCACATCTCCGGTATCTATTCCAGCTAATGACAGACGATTTTATTCAGCGGGAAGTGAATCATAAGAGTGTGTATTACTGGTGTCATGAACCCTGATATGGTGCGCACAACTCTACACTCATTTCACACTGACTTGCCCTTAAAATTGCCATCTCTCCACCATGAATGCAAAATTGTGAGAACATTTTAACACTAGACTATGATAGTAGTCACGAAGAAGTGCCATGGAAAGGATGTAGAGCAGCAGATTATGAGATTATTTAAAAGTCATTAAAGTCGGTTTGTTTTTATATGGCAGAGACCCGTAACCCGTTGTCAGCTTAATTGATGGCTGGGTGTAGTCAGACTGGAGGATAAATTCGACTAATAACCAAGGAGACTCATCCCACCCTCGAATTTCAGGCAGTCACGACTTAGCATTGGAATTGTGGGAGTGGTTCAGTCCCATCAAATGAAAACAAAAACACTGTGATTTAATTTAGGCTCACTATTGCTGCTTTAAGTCCGGTCAGGAGGGTGATGGTTGGAAGGCGGGGGGATATAACTGGTCTGTGAAGGTGGGCATTGCAGTTTGGTCATTATGGACGTAGGGAAGAAGTATATTAATATTTTTCTCCCACATCATCATCATCATCATCATCGTCGTCGTCGTCGTCGTCGTCGTCAATCACTTCAACTACCACTACCGCCACCTCAACTACCACCGCCACCACCATAATCATCATCAACAACAACAGTAACAAACTAAGCACGCTCTGTTCTCATATACCTGGCTTTTCATGACGAAGATAAAGAGATAAGGAAGCTGATGAAACTAGAGATAGAGAGGGGAGGAGAATAAACGCATTGAGAAGGGATGGAATGAGAATAAATGGAACAATAGGAATCGTAATAAAGGCGGGAATAAAGTGAGAGAGAGAGAGAGAGAGAGAGAGAGAGAGAGAGAGAACGAGGATGATAGAATTGAATGAGAAAATTTTGGCTTCCTCGATTGTTATTGTTTTGATGGAACTGATGGTACAGGGGGATTGTGTGTGTGTGTGTGTGTGTGTGTGTGTGTGTGTGTGTGTGTGTGTGTGTGTGTGAGAGAGAGAGAGAGAGAGAGAGAGAGAGAGAGAGATTTGTAATAAAAATAGGGGAGTGGAAAAGTGACAGGAGGATGAAGAGGGGGATCAGGAGGGGAAAATGGGGATAGGAGGGATAGGAGGAAGAGATGGGGAGGAAGATAGGTTGGGTGGGAAGAGAAGAAATGTGGAAGAAGGGAAGGGGAGGGAAAGCTTGGTAAGGGGTGAGTGGGGGAATTAGAACGGAAGAGGGGGGAAGGAAAGGGAAGGAGTTTGGGGAAGGGAATAGGAGGAAGGGCTGGAAGAAGCAAGTAGTGGGAATGAGAGGGGGAGAAAAAGAAAGAGTGGAAGAGGGAGAGGGAGGAGGAATGGCGGAGGACAGGAAGTGAGGGAAGAGAGGAAGGGAGGCATGATGTGGAAAGAGAAGGGAGGGGGAGAGAAAGGAGATGGAGAGAGGAATGATAGAGAAATGAAGGGAGATGAGAGATGAGGAGGGCATGGATAGAGAACATGGAGGGGACTTAGAAGGCGGTAGAGGAGGAGGAGACGAAGGGGGGAGGAGAGCTGGAGGAAGAGGGGAGGGAGACCTGAAGGTAGAGGGAAGAGAGAGGAAGACAGGTGGAAGTGGAAAGAGAAGTAGGAAGGAGAAAGAGTGGAGGGAGAAGGAATAAAGCCGAACAAGGAGGAAGAGAGGAGAGAAGGGAGGTAGAGGGAAGGAAGGAGCAAGAGAGGGGTAGGGGAAGAACCGAGCTAGTGGGTAAGGGAAAGGGGAGGGGGAATATTGAATAAGAAATGTAATTATTGTTTGGTTTAATATCAGGTCTGTTGTTGCTCTGGGCGGTGGGGGTTGGGGGGGAAGTTATGGAAATAAAAATGCTTTTAGTTGGGTCTAATTGGAGAGAGAGAGAGAGAGAGAGAGAGAGAGAGAACGTGTGTGGAGAGGGATACCTGTGCCTCGCCGAATAATTATGGCGTCATGCAATAAATAGTTCTATGTGTACTTCGAGAATGTTCTTTCATATGTGTGTGTGTGTGTGTGTGTGTGTGTGTGTGTGTGTGTGTGTGTGTGTACGAAAGTGATTGTATATGTTCCTGTATGTCTGTGTATCTCTTCATAGTTAATGAACTGGGCGTGTAAGTCTCTGAATGGGTCTAAAATGATCATAGTCGTGTTTCCATAAATTTCATAATTAACTCTCAGACTCAGCACCTACATCAACAGCATCACCCTCAGTTAAAATTCTCTTGGCTATAGCACTTAAATCCTTCATGATGAACGTAAACATTCACCGAAAAGTAAATGCTCGCAGCAGAAAATTCGAAACGCTGATTGGCCGGATCCCGTGACGTCACAGTGGCTGGATGCCGTGACGTCACAGTTAAGACTCCAGCCACCGAGATGCGACCGTCCTTCAGAGATGTTTACATTGGCCAAGTGAGTGGATGGGTGGGCGATTACGGAACTGTTCTGTGGTGTTTGACGGTGATTTACAGTGTTTTAGCGGCGTCGTGTGTTGGAGGAGGTGAAAACAACGCATGCGCAGGTTCCCGGGACGAACTGGAGGGAGTGGTAGCGCAAGAGTCGCCATGATAAAGGTAAATATTGTGTCAGCATCTCTCGCCATCTTTAAAACCACCAGTTAAAGCCCAAACATCATAGGCATAATATCACCATCATCTGGCCATATATCCTAACTTTCCTGATGTATTGGTTGAGATTATTGCTTTGGGATGTAGGATGGAACAGAATGAGTGATTATTACGTGACGAGTGATTTTAAGTGGAATATTAATTGCCAGTGACGCCCGCCGCCATCTTTAAAATTCTTATTACCTGACCGTATCCCCATCATCTGGCCACGATACCTAACTTTCCCGTGGTGATGGGTGAAATAATTGTCTCAGGGCTTATAATTATGGACCAAAATGGGTGAGTAGTGGGTGATGGACGGTCTTTTGAGGGATTTTGACGGTGCACGAGGCGAGGATGGGGCAGCCTCCATGTCACGGGGTCCGGGGTAGGGCTCTAGCGTGGGCCACTCACCAAGCGTAATGTCTATCAGTGTAATCTGTTGGTTGTTAGGCTATTTGTTATCTTTCCAGTTGTATTACAGTAAGTTCAACATTCTCCAGTAAAAACGTGCTACAGTAGTGGAACTTGGGGTTATTGATGTGTTAGATAAAGCTGGATAATACTTCATTGTTCCACCCCTTGTGTGATGGAGGAATGTAGTGGCATTTTCCTTCTCAGTGATGCTCTTCGCCCTCTTAAAAGATTCACATTTCACGGACACGTCTTCGTCGTCTTGATTCGAATCCTTACTCTCTTGGTGTGATGGTTGATATTGTTTGAGGGCTTATGATTATGAAGCAGACTGGGTGATTATAGCGAACTGGCTGGCATGTCGGGGGATTATAATGATGTGTGTTTGTGTGTGTGTGTGTGTGTGTGTGTGTGTGTGTGTGTGTGTGTGTGTCAGTGCGGAAAACGTGGAGGGGAACTATTATAAATTCCAGAAGCAAAAAACGCAATAGCAGTTTGGTTGCACATTCTGGTCGGGTAGTTTTGTGGGCCAGCCTTTATCTGTTCTTTTACTTGTTTGGTGATTTTGGCAGATTCCGGACTTTTTTTTTTTCTTAGCAGTAGCTTCAACTTAATTATCGTTATTTTTATTTCCCTTCTTCCTGACCCCTCCTCCTCCTCCTCCTCCTCCTCCTTCATCACAATCTTTAGTCCAGTTTCCATCCTCTTATTCTAGTGTGTCTTATTTTCTCTCCTCTTTAAGCCTCCTCTTTAATTTCCTGTCCTCTTGAAATCCTTCGGTTCCTCTCGAATTCTTTCTCCTCTTTAATTCTCATCGGCCCCTTTACTTCTCTAATTTTCATCCTCACTAATTCCCTCTCGTCTTTAATTTTGTTTTTTCCATTTAATTTCCTTTATTTTCATTATTTCTCGCTTGTGTTCGATTTAGTCTGGTGAAGTATATAGTTAGTACTTTATTTACATTACCATCAGACGATTTTACTCCCCAGTTAGTGTACAGTAGGGGCTAATGAAGGATATATTTAACCCTTCAGTTCAAAATACTTACCTGATCCTAATAAAATCGTCTGGAAATTGCGAGAAAATAATGGAAAAATGTAATTGGAGAAAAGTGGTTATTTTCTCTGTTGATTTTTTTTTTTGTCTCGAAATTTTGATCATTTTGTTTTTCTGTCTATCCAAGTCTTCTCTTGTCTTAATCGTTCTTTTCTGTACTCTGTATTTTCTCTGCTATATTTCCTTTTTCTCTTGATTTTTGTTCTGTCCTCCAATTCTTCTTTCATATAATTATGTATTTATGTTCTCTTTGTCCTGTGGTTTGTCTCATCCAGTTACCTGACGTTCCATTATTTCTCTTAATTCACTCCTGTTCCCGTTGTCCTTCGTTGCCTTTATTTCTCGGTAGTTTCCTTCAGTTCTCCCTTTTCTCTTAACTTCTCTCATTTTCTCTCTTATTTAAGATTTGATTCTCAGCTGATTCGTCTGATTCTTTTCTAAGCGTAATTCTTATGTCTGACGTGCCTTGTGACCCTTTTAAGTCTCCCTAAGTCTTTCAAGTCTTGTATAAGTCTCCCTTATTCTCTTTAATGCACTTCCATTCTCTTTAAGTACCTCGTTCTCTTTAATTCTCTTGTCCTTTCTTAAGTACCTCGTGCTCCTTATGTCTCTTCTGGCCTCTCTCTCTCTCTCTCTCTCTCTCTCCAGCATTCCTCTTAAATCCATCCACCGTTTGCCTCTCCTCCGTTTTCTCCCTCACTTTATTGACTTTCTTCCTTTCTCTTCATTCCCTCCTTCTCTTTTTCGTCCTTTATTTTCGCAGCTTTTCACTCTTTTCTCCGCTCTCCCTTTTTTCCCCTTCATATCACATTTTTCTATCACTTATTTTTCCTTCATCTTCCTGTCATTATATATGTCTAAATATTTCCATCTCACTTTTTCTTTCCTTGTTCCACTGACTTTCTTCTGTTCTCCCGTATCTTCTTTCCTTTTCCTCTTTCCGTTTTCGTCTTTCCTTTTCCTCTTTCCCTTTTCGTCTTTCTCCTTTTCCTTTCTCCCTGTCCCATTTCCTTTTGCACTTCTCCATTACTTTATCTTCTGCTCCTCTTCCCTCTTCTGCTTCTTCTGCCTCTTCCATGATCCCCTTTGCCTTCATTTCTTCATCCATCACTTCCTCGTACTGTTTTCCATTCTCTCTCTCTCTCTCTCTCTCTCTCTCTCTCTCTCTCTCTCTCTCTCTCTCTCTCTCTCTCTCTCTCTCTCATAATTCCTTACCTGATTAAACTCCATTTCTCATTTACCCCCAATATCGCCTCCTCCTCTCGTTTCTTCTTCCACTCTTCCTCTTCTCCTGTCCTCTCTCCTCTTGTTTTATTTCCCAGTTATTTTGAGCCTGTTTACCCTCTCTCTTTTATTTTTTTTTTTTATCTTCTCATTTCTTTTCTGTCGTCTTTCTTTCTCCTCATCTTCCCTTCCTTGAACCTTTCATTTTCAAACACTATTCTTTTCTCTTCGTCTTCATTTTTTTCCTTTTATTCCTTCCTTATTTCTCGTACACCCTCCCTTCTTCATTTCTCTTACTCCCTTCCTTCCTTATTTCTCCTACTCCCTTCCTGATTTCTTTTACTCCCTTCCTCTTAGCTCTTTTAGTTTCTCTGCCATTTTGCTTTCTCTTCTTCCTCTTTCCCTTTTCCTGTTCCCTTTCCTTCTGTTTTTCATTTATTCCGATTTCCTACTTTTTCCTCTTCTTCCTCTCTGCTCTTTAATTTCCTTGTACTCAGTCTTCCTCCTCTCTTTTGGATATCACTCTCCTCTTTCTTCTTCTCCCTCCTCCATGTTCTTCCTTTACTCTTTGCTTCCTTTTTCGTCTTCCTCCTGATTCGGTCCATTTTACTTCCTATTGCGTCTTCCTCTTCTTTCTTTCCTTCCTTCCTCTCTCTAAATCCCATTTCGTCTTCTTCGCCGTCCTTTCCTTAATTCTCTACTTATTTTGTCTTCTTCATTCTCTTTTTCTCTTTCGTCTTCCTCCCCTTCCTCCTTCTCCTTCCTGTCCTCTTTTCTTCCTGTCCTCTTTTCTTCTCTTCCGCCGCCTTAATCCTCTTCTCTTCTTCCACCTCCTCCTCCTTTCTTTCATCTTCTTCCACCTCTTTCTTCTTCCATTAACCTTCTTCCACCTTTTTCTTCTTTCTTTAATCTTCTTCCACCTTTTTCTTCTTCCTTTCATCTTCTGCCACCTCTTTCTTTGATCTTCTTCCACCTCTCTCTTCTTCTCGATTTAATCTTCTTCCACCTCTCTCTTCTTCATTTAATTTTCTTCCACCTCTTTCTTCTTTCTATAATTTTCTTCCACCTCTCTCTTCTTCTTCATTTAATCTTCTTCCACCTCCTTCTTCATCCTTTAACATTGTTTCACGTCTTTCTTCTTCCTTTCCTCTTCTTCCTCTTCTTACCCCTGGCCATCCTCTTAATCCCAGTCCTCTTAAACCACGACTAAGCACTCACTAAACCAGCCTTAAAAACCACCAGTAAACCACTCCCTCCTTCTCCCCCTCCTTCCTCCCCCTCCCCTCCTCCCGCTATCCTCCTTCGCTCTCTCCCCCTCCCTCCATCCCCCTCCCCCTCTCCTCTGCCTTTCATCTGCCCCCTTCTTTCATACCCCCCCTCTTTCCTCCAGTCATTCTTCTTCTTCTCTCCTCTCTCCCCCTCTCTCCCTTCCACGTCACGATCCTTCCCCCTGTCCCCCTTCTTTCCTCTCCCCTCCTCTCTACACCCCTTCTCCCTTTTTATTCTCCCGTTTGTCTCCCTGTCTTTTATCTTTTGCCCCCTATTTTCTTTAACCTCGTCTCATTTCTCCCTTCTCCAGTTTTCTGCTGTTAACCCTTCCTCCACTTTTCATCTCTCCTCTTCACCTACCTCTCCACCCCTCAAGTCATCGTTTCCCCTCCTTCCATCTCCCCCTCCTTCCCCCAGCCATCCAAATATACCCTCCCCTTATTCCTCTACCCACCCACCCCCTTTTCTGCCTCTCATTTCCCTCCCTGCCCTTACTCCAGTCCTCTCCCTGACTCTCACCCCTGTTCCTTCGTCTTCCCTGACTCCCTTCCCCTTCACTTGTCTCAGATCTTCCTCCCTCCCTTCCCCTTTTCCATACCTCCTTCCTCTTCCTCTACTTTGCTTCCCTTTCTCGCTTCCTTCTCGTCTTCTCCCCCACGTCCTCATTCCTCTTCTTCCACTTTCTCTTCCTATCCCTCATTCCTCTTCCTCCCTTTGCTCCCCCCCCCACCCTCACATCCTTCCCCCTGTCTTGTCATAAATAGGCGAATAAACCTTCACCCTTGACAACCGCCTCTTTCCCTTTCTCCCCCTCACCCTCTCCTGTCCTCCATTTTCCTTTCCTTCTCCCTTCTCTGTCCTTATCCCTTATCTGTCCTTCTCCCTCCCTTATCCTCTCCCTCCCTTATCCTCTCCCCTTCCCTTCCCTCTCCTGTCCCTTTCCTCCTTTCACTTCTTCCCCTCGCACCATGTTCCCCCTCACTCTCCTCTCCCGTCCCTCCTCTCTCCTTCCTCATCCCTTCCCATTTCCTTTTCTCCCCACACTCTCCTGCCCCATCCCTTCCCTTTCCTTTTCCTCTCACACTTTCTTCCCCCGTCCCTCCCCTCTCCTCCCTCTCCTTCATCCTTTCTCTCCTTCCCTCATTCCCCCCCTCCACCCTCTACTCTCCCACAGCTTCTTTCTCTTGTCGGAGGCGGTGGTGTAGTGGTAAGCACGTCCACCTCGCAACTGGAAGAACTCGAGTCAGCTTCTTGGACCCAGTTAGTCTCTCCCTCGTCCCACTTCACCCAGCAGTACAATAGGGACCTGGATGTAACAATGACCGTTGATTGTCGTCCTGTAGATAAAGCCTAAGTGACGCACGTGTGGTTGATAGGTGTTGATTCCATGCCTTCCCCATCTTCCTCCCCGTCCTCCTAACTCTTCTTCTTCTCCCTCTTCTTCCATTCATCCTCTACATCCTTCTTCTACCTCTACTCATTCCCCTTCTGCTTCCCCCTTTCCTCTTCCCTCTCCTCCTCCTCCTCCTCTCCATCCCTCTCTACTCTTCCCCCTCCCCCTCCTGTTCCCCTTCCCTTCCCCCTCTCTTTCCACTTCCCCCTCTTCCCCCTTCATCCTGACAACTGAAATAAACCTCCCCCTCTCTCCCCCTCCTGAAAAATAAATCTGGTGACAGTAGCAGGGGGCGTGTCTGTCGAGGGGAATGAGGGAGAGGAACAGGAAGGAAAGAGGGAGGGAGGGAAGGAAGGAAGGAAAGAGGGAGGGAGGGAGGGAGGAAGGGAGGGAGGGAAGGAAGAAGAGCAGGAAGATAGGAGGGAGGGAGGGGAGAGGAACAGGAAGAAAGGAGGGAGGGAGAGAGGTGACGAATGAAGAGAGGAAGAGAGACATACAGTAATGAAGGAGGGGAATGAAATTAGGATAGAAGAAATGAAGAAGAAAAAAAAAGATAATGGAGGAAAGGGCAAGTGAGAGAGAAGGATGCAAGCCGTTGTAAAGTGATGCGGAGAGAGAGAGAGAGAGAGAGAGTACATATTACTGAAAAAATGGAATGAAGGGAGAAGGATGGGAAAGAGAGATAGAAAGTAATATTAATTTGAGGACAAGAAAGGAAAAGGTGAAGAAGCTTAAATCGGAGAAACAAAAAAAAAGGAAAAAAGAAAAATGGTAGAGGGAAAGGAATCGAGAAAGGAAGGACGTTGAGAAGGAGAGCAGAGATTAAGAATAAAATTAAAGATGTGAAAGAACAGAAAAGTGAAGAAAGCAGAGAGGATAATGAAGGAGGGGAGAATAAAGATAGAAGAGAAATAATAATGAAAACAATAGAGGAAGCAAAAGAAGGCACGGAAGCAGTATAATGGAAAGAAGATATGGAAAGAAGGTTGAGGGGAAGGACAAAAGTAACAACAAAAAGAAAGGAAGAAGACGGTCGAGAAAGGCAGGAAGAATAAAAAGGAGGAAGAAGAGGAACAAGTGAAAGAAGGACGAAGGAAAGAGAGATGGAAAGAGGAGGAAAAAGGGATGGATTGAAAGTGAATGAAAGAAAAAATTCGGGAGAGAAAAATAAAAAGAATGAGTGAAAAAAATAGGAGGAAAGGAAGGCGTGAGTTAGTGTATGTGTTGGAAGGGGAAGAGGTTTATGAGAGAGAGAGAGAGAGAGAGAGAGAGAGGCCCTACACACACACACACACACACACACACACACACACAAATCTGAAACTACTATGAACCCGTTAAAGGGCAGGCAACACACATCGAACGAAAAGAAAAAAGAAAAGAGAGAGAAAGTGAGCGAGCAAAATAAAGCGAGACAAGCAGTTTAGTTCTATTTGGGAGTCAGAACGGTTCGCTCGAGAGTCAGGCGTCAGTGGGCAACCTTATCTGTATTGGAGTACTCTCTCTCTCTCTCTCTCTCTCTCTCTCTCTCTCTCTCTCTCTCTCTCTCTCTCTCTCCGTCCTAGCTCCCCCGTTCATCCATCACCCACATTCACACCAACAGTCCTCTCTATTTAACTATTTTTCGAGTCTCTCTCTCTCTCTCTCTCTCTCTCTCTCTCTCTCCGTAGCAGTCTGAACGTAAGCCTTGTTGTTTGCTCGTTTATAATTTATTGCTTAAGTAAATATTGATGCACACTAAGCATTTAATTTGACTCCCAGTGATATTACCGCTCCAGTCGTTTCGCCCAGGAGTATTATTATTATTATTATTATATTTATATTTATTATTATTATTATTATTATTATTATTATCATTATTATTATTATTATTGATGTCGATGGTGATAATAGTAGTAATAGCAGCAGCAGCAGCAGCAGCAGCAGTATTAGTAGTAGTAGTAGTAGTAGTAGTAGTGGTAGTAGTAATAGTTTTGTAGGTATTCTTTTTGGATTTGGATTTATTTCTTCAGTAGTGGAATGTTGGTGTTATTATAACCCTACTCTTTTTCATTTAATCCATATGGCCCGGTTGTCTGTTCTAATCTGATTAATATTGTGTTGGTGTAGGCAGAATTGGCTTTAATATTTGAATGTCAGAGAGAGAGAGAGAGAGAGAGAGAGAGAGTACATGTTGCTTGGAAAGACAGAATGAAAGAAGAAAAAATGGAAGAAGGATGGGAAAGTGGGACACGGTAAATATGAATGTGAGTGAAAAATCGTGGAGGGTTGTAAATCTGAGAAAAATATCTGAAGAACGAAATAAAATGAATGAAGAATGTAGGAAAAGGGTAGAGGAAAAGGAGTAAAGAACCGAAGGACGTTGAGAAGATCAGTGATTAGGAAAAAAATTACGGTAAAATACTTTGACAGGAGAAAACAAGAAGAGACTATCCTTATAGGCCTGCGGCGAAACTATTGCACCCAGTATTAAAAGTTTCTCTCTTTTAAACATGTAGAATGTGTGAAATTGTTTTTTAAATGCTTCCTTATGGCCAAAATTGAAACCTGCTAAATAATCAGCTGATGTAACAGCTGACATGTTAAATCAGCTCAAAATTTCAAGCTGAGCAACTTTGTACTTCGCAAGAAAATCGCTCAGACCTCCCCAGGAGCAGATGTTCAAACTTTCCTTGAAGGAGAGGGGAAAAAATATATAACCAGGTGTACCGCTTATAGACCTGTCGGCTTCGCTGCAGGTAAAGATGAGAGAGAGAGGGAGAGAGAGTTCCAGTCAATATCCTTTGATTGGCTACTAGTAGACTAATACAGGTCCTCGCATACATTCAATCCCCCCCCCTTTTTTTTAAAGATAAATATTGACTGAACTGATAGCTTCCCTCATGACTTTTTAGCTAACGCCCGATGGTTGAATTCTGAAATTGTCTTAGGAGTCTAAGAGTGTTAATACTTATTCCATTAACGCTCATGATTACGTCGTGGGCCTAAGCGTCTTGCTCCAGGTAACTCCAGACGATTTTATTCAGCTGAGTTCCCCTTCCTCCCCTTCTCTCTCTCTCTCTCTCTCTCTCTCTCTCTCTCTCTCTCTCTCCAGAAGTACGCACTTGAATTATATATATACAGCGAAAAATGTAAGTCGAACACATGATTTTTGTGATATTTTTCTTCAGCTCTCTGTGTTACTGAATAAACGACTCAAATCTGAAGTATAAAAATGCCTTTCAGTTAAGTTTATGTATCCAGTGCCTTTTATATATATATATATATATATATATATATGAAGAAAAGTGAGACAGAATTAGGATTAGCTGTGCTATTTGGTAGTATTTAAATCTTAAAAATTATACAGGAATCTGGATTATCTGTTTGGCGTTGTGTGGCATTGATACTCAGTACTGCCAATAGTTCATCATCAAGGGTTATTAACTTAAGCGACTTATTTCTCACCCTGGCCGGGAAAATATATAAAAAAGTATATCGACGCATGAAGTATACTTTGTGGAATGTTTGTCCACGTGATTGGATATTGACCAGGGAGGCAGATGGCGAGAGGAACTGATTTACGAAGTGTTGGCTAGCGTGACGGGTGGTTTGTTGACATCTCGGGCTGAGTAAGATTGTAGCACCTTTGTTTCTTTGTGCCTTATTATGCCTATTACACCTTTATGTTTTCTTTAATATTATGTATATATTGTGAATAATTACATAGTTTATCTTAATAACATACAAGAGGATAATCATTAATGAGCAGAATATATTGGTATGGAAGAGGTTCTACTAAGTTTCCTATTAGTCTATGCTCATTTCACTGTAACTTGTCCCAATTTTGCCCATCTCCGTCTTGATTGCTGAACTGTAACAATAGAGTAACACCAGAATATGGCGCTAGTCACGAAGAAGTGCTGTTGAACGGATGTTGAGCCGCAGCAGTTTTTTCTCAGCCACTGAATTAGGCGAAGCAAGTGCCTTCAGTATTTCCATTCAATACAAAGTCCCCTACCGGATGATAACCATACATACGTAATTGACTTTAGGACTAGAGGGCTGGTTGTTCCGCGCGGCACACCGTCACGGTATGGGGAACAATTTTATGAAGTTACATCAAAATCAGGCCGTGCATATGGCAGTTTTAGAGCGCAAGGGAATGTAGGTATAGCAGTTAAGTATATCAGCCCCCGACCTGGTTTGAACTTCAAGTGTGATCATAACCTTGGGAGTAGATGGCTGGTTGTTGGACGCGACACACCGTCAAGGTATGGGGAATAATTGTGTGAAATTACATTAAAATCTGTCGATGCATGTGGAAGTTACAGAGCGGACGCGAAATTGCAGACGACCTTGTTTTAGCCCCAAGTGTGACCTTGACCTTCGGTGTAGATGGCTGGTCGTTGTGCACGACACGCCGTCATGGTATGGGGAACAATTATGTGAAGTTTACATCAAAATCTGTCCATGCTTGTGGAAGTTACAGAGCGGACACGATATTGCGGACGGACTGACGTACTGACGGAACCGCGCAAATCTATAGTCTTCCGACCGGTTTCACCGGTAGGGGACTAATAAGCTGTAAAAGGACGGAATTCTGGGGCCATTAAAGGTCAGAGAATAAAATACGGCCCTGTATGGGGATGTGTGTGTGTGTGTTTGTGTGTGTGGTCTGATATATATGGAAATCGCGATATGAACTCTCACTGATGCATGAGTAGATGTGTCTATATTGGACAACATTTCCTTCTCCTCGACCCATATCTTATCGCTCTCTCCTGCCTCTGTCGTGTTTTCTTTGCCCTCCACTCACCCCCTTTTTGTCAACAGTGATTTGGCCAACAGGGAGTGTTTGTGTTTGCGCTTTTCATGTGTATCTTTCATAATTAAGGATGGTGAGTGTTGACTTTAAAATGACTGTGGAGGGAGTAATGATGCCAGCTATTATGTTTAAATGGTTTAATAATAATATCAATAATAGTTATAAGTTTTGGGGGGAGATTGTGACGTGGCCAGCTAAGTGATCATGTATTCCTCCGCGTCATTGTCGGGGTAGAAGTGTTCAAATGTTGCACCTGTCCCTTCCTCTCGAATTTTTCACCAATATCTTGAGACATTTGCATTAGTTTCGTGAAAACTTAAATAATCAGTGAGCTTATAGTGAATTGAAAAGAATAAAGAAGTTAGAGGAGAGGAAATACCGTGAAACTGGAGATACCGTGACAGATAAGGTAAGAGATCATGTGTGTTGACTCCTCCCGTGTTCTCGCCTGCAGTGGCGGTTGTCAAGCACTTCTTCCTTTGGAGTTTATTCATGTTTTAGTATAATGTATGTTTTTCATGTAACGTGTGTCGATATTTAAACGAAATATAATTGCATAATAACTAAATCTCTAAGGAAGAGGCGTTAAGAAAGCCTAATAATGCCATATTTTCGTCGACTTCTACTACTGCTACTACTACTACTGCTACTACTACTACTGCTACTACTACTACTGCTACTACTACTACTACGACTACTACTACTACTACTACTAATAATAATAATAGTAATAATTACTGTTTACTATCAACTACTAGCTACTTACTAACTACTACTACTACCACCATTACTACTACCACCATTACTACTACCACTACTACTACTACCACTTCTACATCTGCTACTAATACAACAACAACAACTACTACTACTACTGCAACTTCTACTACCACTACTACTTCTAATAATAATAATACTGCTACTACCACTACTACTACTGCTGCTACTGCTACTGCTACTACCACTACTGCTACTGCTACTACCACTACTGCTACTGCTACTACCACTACTACTACTACTACTGCTACTACTACCACAACTACTACTACCACAACTACTACTACTACAACGACTTCTGCTTACATAATAATGATGATAATAATAATAATAATGATAATACGCCAAGATTATGCACCTCTCCCGTCCTTCCCTTTTCGTTATTGTTCATTTCGTACAGGTAGTGCGAACGTTTTTTTTTTTTTTCTCAACTATTTTTGCTCAGTGGATATAAAATTGCAGATCAGTTTCGGTAGTTAGGGAATTTATGTTTTTTTTTTCATGGTACTATTTTCACTGGCGGATTATTTTTAATATATTTTCGTACAAATATTGTTAAGGTGGTATGATTTTTTTTAAATCTCCGTCCTCAGTGGATATAATTTTGCAAACTAATTCCCGAAATACACCATGAAGTGTAAACAGTGGCCAAAAATATTGGGGACTAGTTTGTGAGGCGACAAAGACGTAACCGCCTGAGTGCTGCGTCCTGGCACGTATTCCAGTAGGTCAAGATGTCGCTCAGGTACCTCATCCTTCCCGCTTTATTTCTTCGCCTGGTGCTTTTATATTCCCTTGAATGTTATTAATGCAATCTAAGTTGATATTGAGGAGACAGACAGCTTATACTAAACTAGTAAGCTGTAGTAAGCATAATAAATAACAAATAAGAATAGGGGGAGATTCTTTAACAGACAGGTGTTTAAAATTATAGCCAGGTGTTTTAAAATTGCCTCTCCCTTGTAATACGCGCCGCTTCCCACCTAGTTCAGCGATTTTTCCATAAATATTACTTTTGTGACAATGTTCATCAAACATCTATGCATAATTGACTTACCATTGCAGACTGATAGTAGGAATACGCCACAAAAGGGATAATAAGTGGCCAAAAATATGTAAGGGAACTAGTTTTTTGGGTGAGATCGAGACGTGGCTACCTGACTGATCATGTATTCCTCCGCGTCATTGTCGGCGGAGAAAACTTTTCAAATGTTGCACCTGTCACTCCGTCTCGATTTTTTCAACTGTATTTTGGGACATTTGCGTTAGATACTTGAAAACTATATATAATCAGTGAGCTTATAGTGCAGTGTAAAGAATAAAGAAGTTAGAGGAGAGGAAATAACGTGAAATTGGAGCTACCGTGACAGATAAGGTAAGATATTATATGCATTAACTCTTCTCGTGTTCTCGTCGGTAGTGAACAGTGCTAAGCAGTTCATCCGTAGTAGTTTATTCATGCACAATGTATGTTCTTTATGTACCCTGTGTCGATATTTAAACGAAATAACATACATACATACATAAAAACTAAATATCTAAGGAAGAGGTATTAAGAAAGCCTAATAATGCCATATTTTCCTCCACTACTACTACTGCTACTACTACTACTACTGCTACTACTACTACTACTACTGCTGCTGCTGCTGCTGCTGCTAATAATAATAATAATAATAATAATAGTAATAATTAGAATTCTGGTATTACTGAAGCAATATGCAAAGAACTCTACATTCCAGATGAGAATGCCACATTCAAGATTAGAATTGAAAAAAAAAAATCCACTTTCACATTAGATACGGTGTACAGACATTGAAATATACACAGTGTTGAGAGTGGTTGTGGTAGATGGTGCATTATTAATACACCATAAATTGAATGTGCAGAGATAAGTGTCATGGTTTATGTTCTATCCAAGATCCATATATGTGAACATCTATAATTTCGTGTAATCCATTATAAATATACTAAATCTTGGTAAATTATGTGCCCAGAAAATTAGCAGTTTTAGCATTTTGAGCAACTTCTGATGGTATGTCCAAATATCGTCCAAAAGCGTAAAAAAATGTTGTCATAACTGCTGTTATGAAATCTTAAAAAGTAGACTCCAAGGATTCTGACAATACTTTTATCATTGTAGATCTAATTTCAAGGGACTTGTTATGACAAGACTTTTTACGGATTTTTTACCTGTGAGATTGAGATGAAGGTCAGGGTCATTCATCATACTCCGCAGATCATGTTCACTCATGACCCTCTTCATTTTCACAGAGTTTGGTCAAAATCGGCCAAATACTTTCCGATTTAGCACTATCAGGCATGATTCGGCCATTTTGTTTTTTCCCAATATCTCAAAAAGTATTTGTTGAATCTCGATATCAGTACCCAGGTGCACTAGTATTAGCTGGCGACTACATACTGGAATATTTGCAAAGCAATCGATTTCGTAGTTTTTGCTGTGAAGGAGTGTAAAAAAAAAAACGCGCTAGTGCTAGAACAAAAAAATATATGCCAAAAGAAGCCTGCAACCAAGATACATCACTCATGAAACTTTCAAATCTCTATCTCGAAGGGTCTTGGAATGCCAGCCTTCTAGATTCCCCCCCCCCTAAAAAAAAGGAAAAGACATATCTATAATATCAATAAGAACTCTGCAGAATGTGGAGTTCTTAATGATTATAATAATAATGATGAGGGTAGTAATAATAATAACAATGATAATAATAATAATAATAATAATAATAATAATAATCAGCTTTTTTTCCAGGTATCATTACTGTATTCTGTAACTTAGTTTTTTGTTTCCAGAAAATTACATCTCTAGTTGCTGCTTGTATTAATTTTACTTACACATATGTACACTTAACAGATATACACAGTTTTACATACATCAGAGCAGTTTACGCACATAAATACACAGCACACACATCAGTGCTCAAAAAATGCACACAGTTTTTATATGTATACTGTACTTAGTTCCTTCCATTTATGCACCAGTGCAATCACCCTCTCTCTCTCTCCCTCTCTCTCTCTCTCAAGCAGTTTTCTTTTTTTTTTTCTTTTTTCTTTTTTTTGCGAATCAACGTTCTGGTTATTGTTCGACTAAAGCTGTCCTTGTACTTGGGGAAGAAAAATCGTAGTTGAGACGGGGAGGTAATCGGTGTGTGTGTGTGTGTGTGTGTGTGTTGTGTCCCATTACAGATGACTGGCAGACAGTATGGGGGACAGTAGTGTGGTGGTTAGCACATCCACCCTGCAGCTGGAAAAACCCGAGTTCTCTTCCCGAACCGATCAGACTCTTGGACGTAGCTAGTTTTTCGTGTTTTCCGTATGCTCCTCTTCACCCAGTATTGCAGCTCTGGACCTGGACGTTAATTTGATTGTAACTTTGTCGTATTCTTGGGGCATCTTGGAGCAGTAAAAAACTATCTTCCTAAATGACCCTTTTGGATTTTTATTTTGTCTTATTTTATTCGTTTTATTATTGCTACTGACAGACGGGAGTTGTTGAACCCCAAGTACAGGGTTTGAGCCCAAGACGTGGCGGACATTTAAAGTGGGTGCTGGTAGTATGTCCTTTCAAATGTTTGAGTATGCCCGTGCCCTGTTGGTTCTGCTTATGATATAAGAAAACCCTGATACACATAAACATAGCTGTTAAAACACCTCTGTTTTAACATGCATCGCTCCTCGTACAGACACCCACCCCTTATTATTTATACATCTCCAGCTTGGGTGAGGGTGAATTCTGGCTATCACTCTTCCTTTGAGGAAAAAGTTTATCCCTTCGGTGAACCTAGTATGGAGTGGTACATATAAACAGACACCCACTCCATAGCGATTTGTTCTATATGTTACACCTCAGTACCGTATCTTTTCACATTTTCTTGATCCAAAAGTCGATATGAAAACGATATAAACTACACACACGAGAATGGTAAGGTTTAATGTGCATAATAAATTGTTTAGGAAGAGGTGTTACGAAGTCTCCATTGCCACTCAGAAGGAGAGCAAAGAGTGCAGGCCATTAATTTCTTACGTGCATGCATGAATACTTAGGGTACGGTGTAATTAGTTTTAGTGAAGTTAATTTATTTTTGCATCAAATATTTTAACGCGCCTAGTCATTATTCCTTCCACGTAATTGGTGTTGTAATGGGAGTAAGATTGCATTTTAATAGTTATAATAGGTACGCAGCTGACGTTGATAAATGTTCCTTTCTTTCAAAACTAGTACTGGAGAGGGACGCCTTCACGTGATGGCACCGATATAACCGGGTGGTGGAGCTGCCCAGGTACACAAACATCCCTCATTTTTCTCCATGTCCTCTGAAAGGAGGATGGTGGACTGTAGAAGGGTAACTTTGGTCTACAGTTCACCGGGTGCATGTTTAGATGAGCCTGAGGTTACCACTACAGTTTCTGAATTTTATGAGAGGGGAGGCGAAAGTTATAGAGCTTCCTCTCCTCTGCCTGCCTTAATGACTCTCCTGCAGTCAATAGGCACGAAACCATCATCATCATCATCATCATTCAGGCTCCTATTACTTGATCTCAGTTGAATAAAATCGTCTGGCGGTACGTGGCATAATAATGTAGAGTGCCTGACCTAGGGAGAATTAAGGGTAGTGAAGCACACCTCATAATATTTTAACCTTCAAATTTTACCCAAAAGCTTCACCTGGAATCATATTTTGTCTTTAATAGATGCAAGTCTTCGAGGTTGTATATTTATTCATGTATTTGTGTAAGTATTTATTTATCTGTTTATCTTTATTTATTTGTTTCTTTTTCAGGTACTGTACACTTCCGGCACACTGCAGTACTGGGGTCAGAGGTCAAGGTCAGCATGTCTACAAGGCAAGTTATTTGTTGGTGTACGGGCGAGGTCAGAAATTCAGATGAGTATTTCACCTTTTCTGACTCTCCTTTTCCGCTGCTGGTTGTGTTTTGGAGAGGAGAGAGGCTTGGTATGTTCACTGGGCCATAGGTGGTTCTCTTTGACATGCGTGAGGGAGGGCAGTGATGGACATTGCTCAAGTGTGAAGTAGTAGTAGAAGTGGAAGTAATAGTAATAATAAGTGTACATCTAGGCGAAGTTTTACTATTGCCTGTACGTTGGATAATTATATTTTGGGAAAGTACATGATAATCTTGAAAAAATCTTGAAAGGATAAAAACATGACGCGACGATGTAATTAAGTAGCGCCGCCCTCCTTAAGAACTAGTGATTTAAAAAATGATGATTACAAGAAAACTACCGAAGAAAACGAGCCTCATTTGCCTCATATCGGCAGAGTTATCAGTATTTACTTCATATTTATACAGTTTTTAGTGGAATGTAATAAATAATAGAATACGTTACCAAGAAAGCGAGCCTTGTCGTTTTTTTTTTCTTATCGGTAGAGTTATCAAACATTGACCCACTTTTATTATTTTTTTGGTAAATATAATAATAGCAAAACAGTTACCAAGGTGTATGAAATTTTTAGTGACTTGATAAACAATAGGAAAATAAATACTAAGAAATAGGAAGTCAGCAAAAAATAGGAAAACAGGTAACGAAATATGAAAGCAATTAGCAAGACAACGAATCACATCATTTATTTTCTTATCGGTAAAATAACCAAGCTTTAACTCATTTTATGTAAATTAGTGTAATAGTATGCTGTAGCAGTGATAGTCCATATAACGTCTGCTTCAGGAGCGGACCTTCTCCATGGTTTGAATGATGCATGGGAAGGTCGAGAGTGTTGTAAGAAGTTTTGCAGTGTGTGTGTGTGTGTGAGAGAGAGAGAGAGAGAGAGAGAGAGAGAGAGAGAGAGAGAGAGAGAGAGTCCTTGTGTTTGTGTTTGTCAGCGTCCACGTATATCACTGTAATGGACTGACAGGGTACAAACATGCAGACTTGCGGGAAGACATACTACCAGCACTGATTATAAACGTCCTCCAAGGCAGAGTTTATAAATATAGACTCGCGGTAGAGGCTGTGACCAAGGAATATGACGTTATGATGATGTATGAGGTAAAAAGGATGGTATTTCGTGGTCTGGAGTGAAGGTAGTGGAAAAAAAGTTGTTGTGGGAATTAAATTGTTGTGGAATATACTGTTTAATGGGTGGAGTATACCGGTACTGTTTAATGGGTGGGATATACTGTTTAATGGGTGGAATATACTGTTTAATGGGTGGGGTATACTGTTTAATGGATGGGGTATACCGTTTAATGGGTGGTGTATACGTTTAATGGGTGAGATATACTGTTTAGTGGGTGGAATATACTGTTTAATGGGTGGGATATACTGTTTAATGGATGGGATATACTGTTTAGTGGGAGGAGTATACTGTATAATAGGTGTGTAGATTGAATATAAAATTACTGAGATCCGAGAAAGTTAATGGAAAAAAGAAATAAATCGATTTTAAGGTAGACGAGTATGCGCTTAAATGGTAAATGAAAAAAGTACGTTATCATTTTTTTTTAAGATTCAGAAACCAAAATTTAAGTAAGTGAAAAGCGTGACGTCTATCAAAATGAAAAACTCACGTACCTTCAAATATACAGGTAAAAATTGTTAAGTTAATTGAATTGAATCAGTGTGGTATGCCCCAGAGTCTAGGGTCAATATGATGGAGGGCAAAGGAATGGGGGGTAATGGTGGGGTGTGGGAATGACATGGTGGAGGGAAGGAAGACGGAGGAGCAGAATAAGTGAAGAGAATGGAATGTGGAAGATAAACGTGGAATAGTGAAGAAAAGGGAACTGAAGAAACGAAAGATAATAAGAGCTTGCTCAAAAAAAAAGAAAAGAAAAAGAAAAGGAAAAGTTGGGAATGATGGAAAGAAAGGAGGAGGCGGGAAAAAAAAGTATCGAAGAATGAGAAACAGTTATTGTTATTGTTTCTGCTTCACCCCAGTCTGTCTGGCCAAGCAGACCCATCAACCACAGGTAAACAACTTCTTCTGTAGAGCCGTCCTACTTGTACAGTACAGTGTACCCCGGGTTGGGATCCGGTACCCTCCGTTGTTAGACAGCGCCCCACTAAGATCCAGATCAGGGTCCATCCCACAAGGAGGTGCAGGGAAATATGAGCAGGTCTTGCTCCAGGGTGGACGCCGCAGTTGCTCCTCCCAGGGTGCAGAGCGTCACCAGAGTGAACGTAGGAAATGGGAATAGAAAGTTAAGAACCGGAACTAAATTGAGTAAATGGGGAAGAGGAAAATGAGAAGTGGAGCTGTAGAAAGAAGGGAGGAAGTGGAGCAGAAGTACAAGTATGAAAGGATATGGCGACGGGAGAGAAGATAATAGTGAAACAGAAGAAAAAAAAAATGAAGGTAGGATAGAAAATGAATATGACAGATTTTACACTATCAGATACACATACTTTACAAATCCAGAGTAAAACACCTCCAAGAAACACACACACACACACACACACACACACACACACACACACACACACACACACACACACACACACACACACACACACACACACACACACACACACACACACACACACACACACACACACACACACACACACACACACACACACACACACACATGAAGAAAGAGAACACTCATTACGGCTTAGAAACGTTCCATGACCCCAAACGTTTCCAGGAAGTGTGAAGGTTGGGGAGATGGGGGTAGGGGTAGGGGGAGATGATGAGGCAAGGGTTTATGAGTGGGAGAGGGAGAGGGAAGGAAGGCGGGAGGTGTTGAGAGGGAGGGAAGGGAGGTGATGAGGTGGAGGAGGATGGGGAGGAGAGAGGAGAGGCTAGGGGAGATTGGTATCGCAGGATGATTGAGAGAGAGAGAGAGAGAGAGAGAGAGAGAGAGAGAGAGAGAGAGAGAGAGAGAGAGATTTAAGGGAAGGAAGAATGTATGGGAAACAAAGTGTAGTTCGGGGGGATTATGAGCGATTAATGGGGTGTTGGTGAGGGGTTTCAAAGGTTGGGGAAGTGAGAGGAAAAGGTGAGGGTGTGAGGAAATAATGGGGAGGGGAAAAGGAAGGACGGGATTGTGGGGTGACTGTAGGGTTGAAGGTTAGGGAGGAGAGGGGGTAGATGGAGGAGAATGGAATGATTGAAGGGGAGGATAGGGGGAGGGATGTGTAGGAGAAGGTACGGGGTTGGGGATAGGTTTTAGGTAGGCGAGGTGATGGGTTGAATAAGTTTGGGTAGTTGGGCAAGGGGAGGATAGTTCATAAAAGAGGGTGGACGGTGGGGACGAGCTGAGGTTCGAGCGGGGAAGGGAAGTTGACAAGTGTAGAGGGATGGAGGAGGAGGAAGGGAATGATAAGGAGGAAGAGTTTTTTGAGGAGGAAGAGGAGAGGAAAAGGAGGCAGAAGGGAGGGGAAGGGTGAAAGGGGTAGTGATTGAATGGGAAGAGGGAGAACAAAAGGTGTAGTGGAAGGTAGCTGAAAGTCTGAGAATAGTAGGGAAGGAGAGAATGGGGTGAGGTTAGACAGAAATGATAGGGAGTGGGAAGGAGGAGAAAGGGAGGGGGAGGGGAAGTTGTTGGGCCAAGTAGAGGTTTGGAATAAATAATGGAGATAAATATGTCCAAGTTTGGCTGAATTTGTCATATACTCACAGTCAATAATTTCAGTACGTGGGTGTAATACTTCCAGAGAGAATAATATGATGGTAGGAGAAGTGGAGAAGGGGGTTAAGATGAAGTTGTATGGCAGTGGGAAGTGATGTATGAGGTGGTGGAAGATAATGTTAAACCTTTCAGTTCGGTGGCATCGTTTTTTTTTACTTCATTTTCGCGACAGCTAAATAACTTTTACCCAAATTGGGTGGAGGGGGAGACCATGCGGTGAAAGGGCTTGATTAGTATGAGGGAAGGGATATTTTTGTGAGGATAGTGAAGGCTGCAGGAGACAGAGGGGGAGGGGAGGGAAGGGGGAAAGATGTAATGTGTAACCCCTTCAGTACGTTGACATCTTACTCTATTCTTGCCACTGCCAAACGATTTTCGCTTGGGGGAAACCCGTCATGATATAAAGGTTAGCAATAAGGTCCTCTAACCCCTCCAGAACAGTGACTCCTTTTATTTTATTTTGTTTTTATTTTAACCATCGACGATTATACTCAACGTAGACTAAACCTATTCCAGTGAAAGGGTTAGGGTACAACTGGAGGTAGTGAGGAAGTGAGGTGGATGGGAAGGGTTGGAAAATGGAGGCGTGGGGAGGAGGGGAAAGGAGTGGGGGGGAGGAGACTAGTGTGGGAAGGGATGGAGAAAGTACAGGGTGGGAGAGTAGGTGGGATGAAGATTAGGTAAGTAGAGGTAGGGTAAGGGTGTAAGGGGATGATGGAATAGGGAGAGAGGCGGGGGGGGGGGGAAGAAACGAGGGGCGGTCAGTGGGATGGGGTAGGATATTAGGAAAAGGAAGAATACGGGTAAGGAGTTGAGGTCTTGGGAAAAGGAATGGGTAAAGGGAAAGGTAGGGGTGGGGATTGAAGAAGAAGGAAGGTATGAGGTGTAAGAGAAGGGAAGGGTTAAGTTAAGGAGTAAGAGAGGACTGAAGGTGAAGAAGGAAGGAAGGAGGGAGGGAGTGGGTGAGGGAGAGAGGGAGGGGAAGGAGCGTGAAAGAGGAGGAGGGGTAGTGGGGTAAGGGTAGGGTGTATGTTATTTCCAGGTTCGCGGTAAATAAGATGAAAGGCAGAGAAGAATTGAATACGAGGCGAAATATATGATTAAGGTGAAGAAAAAGTAAATTGGAAGGTGTAAAAATATACTGATATGAAAGCAGAATAATGAGAAAGAGTATGAAGTATCTGGAATTATTTTGATTTATATTAAGGCTGAATAAATATTAGAGGTACCGTAGAAAGTGATAAAAAAGAACATTGACTTAAAGAAGTGAGGATATACATTAAGGAAGGGAAAACAAGAATCAGAACTCTGGAAGGGAGAATAAAATGCAGCGAATTAGGGAGAAAACATTTTATATTTTCCACATCCTATTCTGGACGTAGATAGGAAACCCGTTCACGATATTCATTAGTTAACCCACGATATACAACAGATTTGCTGATTTCCCTGCGACCCTCACGTTACCTGGCTTTTGGACGCTAATTCCCCCTCTCTTAAGGCTGATAACGCTAAGGATACCACATTAGGATCTGGTGGTATGGTGTTACAGACGAAGAATTTTTTGCCCCTTACAGTTCAGTTCGTGAATGAAAGATTGATTTGACTACAGTTCTTTCATATTGACTTGACCCAGATTTTCATCCTTTTGTTTCACGTAGCTCAGTGGCAGAATAAGATAATACTGTGCCTCACCGTTCTTTCCCTAGCACTTCATGATTAGCATATATTCTAGAGTCACACTGTTATAACTCAACATTCAAGATGGAGGGATGGCAGTTTTAGGCTAAGACCATGTGAACAGTGTATAATAGGGGTTTTTATGGCGTGTTAAGAGCCATGTGGAAAAGTAGTTGATGGCCAGGTGTATTCAGACTGGTGGATTGATTTGACTAGTAACCAAGGAGACATTTCTTCCTCGTCATTAAGACATCCATTTTTATGCAGCCACAAAGTAGTATATGTCAGTGTCAGTGGGCCAGTTCCCTCAAATGAAAACAAATCGGCTCTATACTGTCCCTAACCCACTACTCTATCCACTCCACCACCGCCCCCCAAGCGAAGCAGGGAAGATAAACATGATAAAGGAAAATGAAATGAGAGAAAGGAGAATATTAAACGAGAATGGGAAGAGGAAAATTAGGTCGGGAGAGAGAGAGAGAGAGAGAGAGAGAGTAAATAAGAAAAAGAGAAAGTATGGTAGATATATAAACAGAGACATAGAGCTGTAAATAGATAGGTCGAGAGAAACAGCTATTCTAGGAGAGAGAGAGAGAGAGAGAGAGAGAGAGAGAGAGAGAGAGAGAGAGAGAGAGAGGACAAAGGAAGGTGGAAGACAAGGGACAATTTCGCCCTAATTAGCATACATTACCTTTACTTAACCTGATTATCTCTTTTTTTTATCTTTTTTTTTTTCATGGTCGTCTGCCACAACTGAATTTTTTTGGTGAATATTTTTTATGCTTTTGGAGATTTTTTTTCTAACTGTAATTGTGTTTTGTTTTTGCCTGTCTGTGTCATCTTATTTCTGTCTATCTGGCTGTCTCGTTGTCTGTCTGTCTGTTTGTTTAAAAATCGATCTCTCCCACTGTCTGTCTCAGTCTTTCTATCTCACCTTCTGTATACCTATGCATCTACTGAACAAAATGCGGTCTCTCTCTCTCTCTCTCTCTCTCTCTCTCTCTCTCTTTCTCTCTCTACCACCTAGGATCGTAGAGCAGCGAGAAAGCATGCAAAACACTTGGGGTTTTACCGTCAGTGTTACGTTTTTAGCAATTAAAATCATTCTCTCTCTCTCTCTCTCTCTCTCTCTCTCTCTCTCTCTCTCTCTCTCTCTCTCTCTCGTTTATTCTTTCCCCTTCTCTCTTCGCTGTTCTACCCTTTTCTCGTGTTCTCTCCCTCCCCATATCTTTATCACATGTGTGCTTATATTGTTATTGTTATTGTGTCTCTGCCTTTATTTTTATATTTCCCTTTTCCCTGTCCTTCTCTGCTTCCCATTTCTTTTCAGACTTCCTGTGTTCATGATATTTTAAAGTAAATGTCTTGTTCTTGTGCTTCCTCTTTCTTCTTTCCTCCCTCATTTGCTTCTCATTGAATTTGTTTGTTTTTTGTTTTTTTATTATCTTCCTGCTTTTCTTCTTTGCATTTTCGTCTTTTCCGTAGCGTATTCCGGTCTCATTATTGGTTATTTTTTCCCTTTCTTTTTCCCCTTTCTTTTCAGTGTTTTCCCTACTCCATTTGTTTATGCCTTCGTTTTTCATTTCATCCCTGTTTCAGTATCTCTTCCCATTATTGTTCTCGGTATATTTTTCCCTCGCTGTTTCCTTTGGTTTTTCCTGCATTCCTCTACCACCTTTTTTTATTTTCAGTTTCAGTTTCATCTCTTTCCATACTTTTTCCCTCTCTCGTTCTCGGGTTCTCTCTCCCTTTCTGTTCTACCTCTGTTCCCTTATCCTCTACATCTCTCGCTGTTTTCTCTTATTTTCCTCCCAGAATAATAGTGTATGCGGGGGACAAGAATCAGTATTTTAATCTAACAGTTTCTCGCCTTTTGAGTTTATTTTAATTTACGGTTGTACTGCACAGGCAAGATCTAACTAGTTACAGAAAAACAACCTTTAACCCCATTGACGTATTTCTGGTTTATTTTTACTACTGCAGACGATAAGATTAAACTTAGGAAGGGTCTGAGGTGTTGCTGAGGTTAATGAAGGCGATATCCAGCTCCTCCAGCCCAAAAAATCTCTTAGCAGAATAAGTACGTCTGCAGACTGGAAGAATTTGAGAAGGGAATAAGACAGATGTATTTAAGTCATATGATGTATTTAGGTGGATAGGAGAATATGTATATAGCATTGAATGAAAAGGCAGTTGTGTTGTGTCCTGGAGGTAGGGTTACAATGGAGTGAAGATGAAATAGCCTGAAGTGTAGAGTTACGCAGGACGAGTCGCTTAAAGAGGAGAGTTACGTTTGACAAAGTTACATAAGCCTGAAGCAAAGACTTACGAACACAGTGGATAGTATTACAGTGGATAGCTTCCACAGGACAGTATTACGCTGTATAACCTGTAGTGTAGAATTATTTAGGACAGTATTACATTAGCTTGAGTAGAGCTACACAGGAGAGATTTATATAGCTCGGCGTGAAGAATTACACTGGACAATTTTAGATAGCTTGAAAGGTGGATTACAGAGGACTGGTGGACTGATATTAGCTGGGATGTTTTAATGGTGTGTCTTGTGGAAAATGAGTGAAGTCTAGTATAACGAAATTCAGGTAATCCTACCGTTTAGGGAAATTAAGTTCATCATACCTTTTTCTGCCTCTGAGATCGAACTGAGGTCATTTCGGACAACAGGCTACCTCTCTAACCACTCGACCAACTGCATAAAATTCAGTCGAGTCTTTGCGTTGGCCAGGAGAGATGGTTTGAGAGATAAAGGAGGTGCCAGTGTGTATGGGCCTGTTTCCGTGCCTGTTTTTCCTTGTCTCTTACACTACAGTGTGATAATGGAAGATAACCTACTTCTCTTGAGTTGCTTGTGATGGAGGTTTCGTTTCTAGAGGACGGAGTTGTTTTGTCGGCGTTTTGAATGGCTGTAACATATTCTGTGTGTGTGTGTGTGTGTGTGTGTGTGTGTGTGTGTGTGTGTGTGTGTTTGAGTTTGAACCATGTAGCAAACACGTAATGATGCTGTACCCTGTCTGCCGTACCTTGTCCCAAATTGCCCTCTCCTCATCTTCCGTGCTTAGTTGGTAAACAAGGGATCATCACACGAATTAGTGTTCGTCTATACACATTTTTATGAAAGGAAAAACACCGTGGTACGTCTCTTAGGGAAGTATTCTGGTGTGGGTAGGAAGCTTACTCTACTCTTCTTACACTAACGACCCAGATTTTCTTCCTTTTGCGGCTTCTTTCACGTAGGACAGTGGCAGAAAAAGATACTGCTACGGATTTACGTTCTTTCCAGAGCATTTTTTTCGTGACTACCAGCATATTCAAGTGTTAATCTATTTGTTAAAACTCAGCAGTCAGTTTAGAGAGATGGCAGTTTTAGGCCAAGGTAGATTAAAAGGCTATACCATCTCTTCCTTATCGGTTTATTTCTGATTCTGCTCGGATACTATATTCTTGTGTGTTAATCATGCAGTTATTCATGCTGAGCAGTTCGAGATTTCAAACCTCCGCCAAGGCTGGAGTGCAGGCATTGTAGGCATTATTTATCGATTTAAAGCAAAAATGTTGAAATTGCCACTATTCTGCAATGGGAAAGAATCCCTTTAAAAATTCCTGGATCCGGATGATGCTCTGAATCACCACCAAAATCTAATGGATTGTTCCTTGGGCCATACCCTACCCCTGCAAAAAAAATTTCAGCGAAAACCGTTTTTAACTTTTTGAGTAATCCTGCTAACAGACAAGCAAACAGACAAACGAACCGGCACCGGCAAACACATAACATCCTTGGTGGAGAAAAAGACATTTGAATCATGAAAGAGGATACTTATGGATAGTTTGGAATAAAAATCGCCAAGAAAGAGGTGCTAGGGAGCCTCCTCGCCCGACGAGAATACGGGCCATTATGCCGCTGAGCTGTGAGAAATAAGCCGAAAAAGAACGAAAAAAAGGTAACGTGGATGATCTATTGTGTACCGATAAGTGGAGATATCTTACATGTAGATCTGATAAATAAAAAAGGTCCTGAAGTGGAAGTAAAGACGATTTATTTTTATCAGATGGAACTGGGCCACTCACCACAACTTTAAATATTGTCACAGTCACATAGATTTCGATGAGTGTTAGTTCGAAATGACTCTCCATGGTTACTGGTCAAAACCGTCTAATATAAAAACATTTGGCCGTGAACTTAACAATGGGGTTATTTGATGAGTCTTAGTTTCGAGGTAGACTTGAGACTCCTTGGTTACCAGTCAAACTTACCCTAAAGTCTGTCTATAACTGACCAAGAACTAAACAGAAAGGGGTTAGGGATCTTTGTCAGGCGGGATTAGGTCATCATGCTGTAAATTATGTATGTTTTAGTTTCTGTCGTAGATAAGCGGAAGAACTATGCCGGGAGTGAGAAGCTTAAAAGAGAATTGACAAAATGGACGGAAAGTGGTTAATGGAGGAGAGGTGAGTGACTGAAGCGGGTAATGGTTAATGGAGGAGAGGTGAGTGACGCGGGTAATGGTGTGGGGAGGGAATGAGGAAGTTAGGGTAAATTGGTACTCTGGTAACGTTGTGTGGGTCCCCAGAGGCAGGTGGAGGTGGGGCGCGTCTGCATATACTCACACTTCCGCCTCTACTGTGGTCGCTGCGTGGAAATTAAGGACACGATGGGAGGACAGGATGATAGGCTAGGTGGAAAAGGATGTGGCTTTGTTCTCTCTCTCTCTCTCTCTCTCTCTCTCTCTCTCTCTCTCTCTTTCTCAGATAGATAGATAGATAGATATAGGTAAATACATTGAGGTGTGATAGGAGAATTCTGATCATAGTTTCACCAAGTAGTAACAAGTAAGCCAGTGTTTCGCGCCGTTGCTTGTACATCATCCACTACTCTCGTTACCACATAGTTATCACCGTACAGCAGGATGGCACGCTTTATTCATAGTTCACCGTAGCAAGGGCTTGATGTAAGGTATCAGCCTCGTTCATCATCAGTTTTTCACTGTGCTTGGATGAAGACTTCAGAAGGCTCTCCACTCATGGTTTGCATAGTGTGTGTGTGTGTGTGTGTGTGTGTGTGTGTGTGTGTGTGTGTGATGGAAGAAATTGTGCACGCAGAATTTATACCCATATGTGGTACTGTCATTGCAACTTTTATGCCTAGAAGTTTTGAAGCACTTGTGTAAGGCAGTGAGACGCGAAAGACCAGAGAAGCAGCCAGCCATGCAGCGCTTGTTATCTGCAGGGGAGAGAGAGAGAGAGAGAGAGAGAGAGAGAGAGAGAGAGAGAGAGTATCCTTATTCCCACAGTCACTGTATTCGCCCGACTTAACATTGCGTGCCTTCTGGTTGCTCCCCAAACTGTAGCTTGAGGTAAAAGGACATCGTTTTTAAAAGAGACATCCGCGCTGTAACATGAGTTCAGAAGAGGATCAAGAATACAAGAGTTGGAAAACAGCTTTTAAAAATGGCAGGAAGGGTGAAATTGTATGTGGGATGCAGTAGAGGATATTTTAAGAGAGGGAAGTGAGATGTGTCTGATATAATGAGTTTGTCGACCATTCGCTGAAGCATACACTCATTTCTTGTTTATTTCTCTCTCTCTCTCTCTCTCTCTCTCCCTCCCTCCATCATGGCCAGCGTAATTAAATAAAGCAGGGGTCATGAATAATGCATCACTTAATTAGCACTGAGTATACAAGTTATCTGGTAAACTTCCCTCAGTCCCTCCCTATCTTTCCTCCATCTCTCCTTACTTTCTCTCCATCTCTCCACACGATCTCTCCGCAATCTCTTTTCTCATTCCCTCACTTTCCACAATTTTTTTTTCACCTTCCCTCCATCTGACCCCCTTCTCTCCACCGCTGTGTTCACTTCTTCATACACCATTCTCCCTTCCTCCCTATATTCCCTCCATTTCTTCCTTCTGTCTCTCAGTGTCTCCACCGCCTCTTGTCTCTTCCCCTCTCTTTCTCCCTCCATCCTCCTGTCTTTCTCCTGTCTGCTTCTCATACTCTCTCACTCCTCTCTTCCATTCTCTGTACCGCCTTGCCACATATATTAAATGACGTTTTTCCTTTCCCCCTCTCAACGTCCTTCCTTCGTCCCCTTCTTCCTTCCTTCTTTCCTCCTTCCTTCCTTCCTTGTCTATCCCCCATCTCTGTACTTTCTGTCCGGAGTTTTATCTCGTTCTGTCACTCGCTGCATTCCCTTCACCTCTCCGTAGTCTCTTATCTTCAGCCTCCCATCTTCCTTCTCGTGTAATTTCCTTCCATTTCTATTTAATTTTCCTTTCTATTTTCTAGCTCACTTTCCTTTTTTTATCTGTGAACTTTCTCCGCCCCCCCCTTCCCGTGTTCTCCGTATTTTTGTTTCTCCCCTCCCTTTGTCCCTGCATTTCTTCATTTCCTGCACGTCTTCCCTTCTTCCTTCTCCCTTTCTTCCTCTTCTTCCTTCCTTTCCATCTTTCGTTCCCCATTCATCCTCCCTCTCGTCCTTCTTCTTCCCTTTATACCGTTCTTTCACCCTCCCTTTCTTTCCTCTCCTCTTTCTGATCCTCCCTCAGTCCTCTCTTTTTCCCTCTCTCCCTCCCTCACTCCTCTCTCTCTTTTCTCTTTCTCCTTCTGCACCTCACTCTTCTCTATCTTCTTTTTCTTCCTCTGTTCCTCTCTAACTCCTCTCTCTCTTCTCTTTCTCCGTGTGTCCCGCCCTTTCTCTCTCTCTCTCTCTCTCACACACACACACACACACACACACACACACACACACACACACACACACACACACACACACACACACACACACACACACACACACACACACACACACACACACACACAAACCTCCCTTTCTTCCTCCTTCCTCATGCTTCAGTTTCATCAGTCTTCGTTCTGCGTTCCAATATTACTTTACCTTTTTATCTGGCTTCTTTCCATCATCATTTTTCCTTCCTTTTCTTCTGCCATTTCCTTCATTTTTCGTCGAAATTTCCTTTCAGTATTTTTATATCTTTTTTGGGGAGGAGGGTTTCCATTTTCTTATTTCCACGTTTTGTTTTTAAATATTGTAACTTTTGCTTTCTGGTAATTCTCTCTCTCTCTCTCTCTCTCTCTCTCTCTCTCTCTCTCTCTCTCTCTCTCTCTCTCTCTCTCTCTCACACACACACACACACACACACACACACACACACACACACACACACACACACACACACACACACACACACACACACACACCATTTTTCTATTACCAGACCAAACGCTTACCCCGGCTACCCATTTTCTCTCTAATTAATAGACACCAAGGGGGAACTAGCCTATTTTCCTCAGACTCGGCCAAGCTTAATATATGCAAGGACGAAAAATGCAGTTTGGGGGCGGAAAAATGTGGGGGGAAAGAGTTTGCATAATTATTGTTACTATTATTATTATTATTTGTTCCTTTTCTTGTGGGAACTGGGTTTGGTATGATCGTTAAGATTGCTGTTATTTTTATTTTTTTGTTATTATTATTATTATTATTTGCTATTATTTTTATTTTTCTGTTATTATTATTATTATTATTATTACTACTACTACTACTACTACTACTACTACTACTACTACTACTACTACTGGTGCGGGAGAGAGGCGAGTAAGAATAAAACTTTCCTTCCAATGATTTCAGCTGTCATTGAATTTTGTCATCGCTCACTACTTTTCATTTATTTTATACTCTCACTTTTTCCTGCCGTCGGTCTTTCCCCAAGAGAGGCACTTGGGTAGAAAAACTTTCCGCTTCTCTTATTATTAAATTGCGGTATTGGTATATTATTATCAGGAGGTTTTGCCACTGTTTTCTTATGTATATAGATGGTACTATTATTATTGTTATTATTATTATTATTATTATTATTATTATTGTTGTTGTTGCTGCTGTTATTTCTGTTGTAACGTTATTATTTTTCCCTTTTTATGAAGAATATATTTATCAGCATTAATTAGTAACATAAGTAGTAACATAAGTAAACGTTATTATTCTCATTATTGCCTACTTTCACTCAATCCTTCATGCCAACAGTACACCATATCGCGAGGGAGAGAGAGACATGCATTCACGGCCTCCCGCATCACTTATATGTTATTGATCTACAGTAATGGTGTCCTGATTATTATTATTATTGTTATTATTTTTTTCGAGATGACGGGACTGGGCGTTTGAGAGGGGGGGGGGATGATGTAGAGCAATGTGGAGAGATGAGAGACTGGAAGATGTCCTCACACCTCTTTCACAACGATTTATTTAGCATATTACATTTCAGTATCGTATTATTTGGTATACAGTAGAGTCAAGTTTTGTCGATATTAGAGAAAGATGATTTGCACAAAGGAAGATGTTACGGTGTAATATGCAAAATAAGTGTTTAAATGGTGTCTTATACAAACTAATTCGCTAAAAAAGAAGTGCTACGGAGACACCTAATTCACTTAAAATACGGTCCAAGGTATGGAAAGTATTTATGGGAAAAGAGGTCGTTAATGAGTAGGGACAGAAACGATGGGAGATGAAAGTAATAGATAAAACGATAGACAGATAGATACATGGATAGATGAGTGTAACAGCCTCCGACCTCATTCCACCCCCCGGAAAATATTAATTACTTGTTTAATCAAAGCATTGCCTAATTGTAGTGGTAAAGATCAATATTTTTTTATTCTTATTTTTTCCTGCCGGCGTAATAACCTGAAAGAGAGAGAGAGAGAGAGAGAGAGAGAGAGAGAGAGAGAGAGCAGGTAAAATTAATTAACTTTACATAACCACACAGGCCACACCTTAAGAGACCTTGGGCATTAATTATAAGTTAAGAAGAGGCAGACCACAGTTAATGAAGTACAAGGGAAGGAGGTGCAGGGAATGGTTCTCTCTCTCTCTCTCTCTCTCTCTCTCTCTCTCTCTCTCTCTCTCTCTCTCTCTCTCTCGCGAATGATCCACGTAATTCAGCAACTCTGTCTAATCAATCTCTATTTCCCCTCTTACTAGTTGTCTTTCTATCTATCCCTCTATTTATCAAGGTCTGGCGGGATGTGTGATCTGTATATCTCTTTAACTATGCGACTTTATCAATCTGAAATTCATATCCGTCTTATGTAAATGTACCTATAATAATTTGGATTTATCTGCCTACCTGTCTTATCTACTGGTACCTGTTTTATCTGTTTATCTATCCATACATACATGCATACATTTATCCCTGGTCCCTATCCATATGTATCAGTCAACCTTTCTCAGTCAGAGTCTGTATCTATATATCTATCAATCTGTCAGGCGTGTCTCAGTCTATCTGTGTATCTTTGTTGACCTACCTTCTTACTTACCTACCTACCTGCTTACCTACCTACCTGCCTACCTACCTGCTCACCCACCTACCGACCCCCCTACCTAACTACCTACCTGTCTATCTATCCATCCGTCTGTCTATCCACTACCTACCGACCTGTCTATCTATCCATTTTGCCATCGATCAACTACTACCTACCTACCAACCAACCAACCATCCCACCAAACAGTGTACCCACCTACCCATGTCTACCACTGCGTCTATCCATCCATCCATCCAGTCCACCCATCCATTCACAACTCCCGGAACCATAATCATGCACCTGCCCGTCATAATTACCATAAAACCAGCCACCCATTTTCTGTTCCGACCCACGCCCGTTTTCTTTGCAGGCCCAAAATAGCCGGGGAGACTTTTTAATTTTTCGCTTTTTTTGTGTGTGTGTTAGCCGATGAATAATGCTGGTTTTTCCGAAGTGCAGGTTTGCCTTTTTCTGGCAGGGGATGTGGATTTATTTTCTTTTTTTCCTTTTTATTTTCATTTTTTTCTCCCCATTTCTGCCCTTCTGTTGCAGGAATTTGTTCGAGGGAAAAATTCACATGGATTTTTTTTTTCCTGATATGTGTTTGTGTTTGTTTGTGCTTGTCTTCCTTCGTTTTGCCTCGTTTATTTGGCGTGTTTGTTTAGCTCGTTTTATTTGCAATCCATCATTTGGCGTCGTTTTGTCCTTCGTTTACATTCTTTTAGTTCTTTCGGTCATTTGTGATTATTTATATTTCTCTATATTCCTTCTCTTTTTTCTTTACTCTCATTCTTTTACTTCTGTGTACCCCCTTTCATTTTCTGTCCTTCATTTAACGTCATAAGCATAAATTCCTTCATTTACATTCCTTTAATTTTCCTTCATTTTCCTTCAGTCAGTTACCTTCCTTAATTTAGCTTAATTTATTTTTTTCTCTTGATTTATCTTCATTTACCTTTCTTCAGTTAGCTTCGTGTAGCCTCCTTCTCATTGCCATGTATCACCTTGAGATTTTATTGATTGTTTTTATTTCACATTTATTTGTTTTTATTTCACATTTTAGTTGGGGTGTAGTAGGACGATTTTTATGATGCTTAAGAAAAACTAGAGCTTGATCGATATTAAAAACCAGTGTGATTAACGTTCTGGCTATGAATAAAAAAAAGTTCGTAATTTATCCCAGCTTACGACGAACAAAATCCTTCATCTCATAGATAATCACCGAAGCCAAAGTGTATGCCCCGCATGTATATATACATATATACACTCTCTCCACTTGATGACTTTTATATATTTTCGTTTTACCATATCGAGATAAATTTATTTCGGCGCTAAATCCCACCATAATCCGATCAATTACGTGTCTGGTGCATAGGGTGTAAGGTAGACATTTTTAGCGCCATTTTTTTCAAACGCTTTTTGAGTTGACCTATAACTTTATTCTGATTATTGATAATTAATTGCTTGTCGATAGTTAATTTTGTTCGTAGATAGTTAATTTTGCTTGTGGATTGGTAATTTGGCTTGTAGACAGTAGAGGCCAGAACAATGACATCACTATTGAATGAAAAGGGGTCAGATTCTTCAAGGGAAGTACATTGCGAGCAGTGCCGAATCCAGCGTTCCAACCTTCAGGACAGACGACTTTATCATGTTTAACATAGATTTTTACGACCGCATAGGTGCTGTATAATAGAGTCTTCCTAAACTACTACGAAGGATACTTCTTGAATAAAATTAACTACGGTGTACTCATTTCACGTTTGGTTGGCATAGATTTTCGTCCATTTGCAGCTTATTTCACGTAACTTAGTGGTAGAAAAAAAAAATACATCCTTTCCATAGTTCTAACTTGTTGCTAGCACCATATTCCAGTGTTAATTTCTTGTTACAGCTCAGGAATCTTGGTGGAGTGGTGGCAGTTTTAGGCCAAGTTAGAGTGAAAAGGATATAGACGTAGCAAAACTAAACTAGTAGGTGTTCATAGTGAAGGGGTTGTGTTCCGCTGTGTTCATTCTTCGCATCACTGCCCCACGTAAAGCGATCAGCCCATGTTTATCACGAATCTCCAAAATTGGTAGAAAAACAGGAAATAATAACTGCCTAATATTTTCCTCAGTAATGTCCAATTCAAGGTCAGAGATGAAAGTTATCATTTTGGGGCATCAGGCGTTTCTTTCTTTCTTTCTTTCTTTTTTTCTTTTTTTTTTTTCAGTGTACAGTCAGAAAAGAAATGAGAAAAAGCAAACTTTACCTCTGTCGAACGCAACTTTTTGGAACAAGCGAAAATTTGTACCGTATTCCATTGTTTCTGGTGGAACTACGCTCTTTGTGTTATCCATCATCATCATCATCGTCATCATCGTCATCATCATCTTCGTCGTCATTATCGTCGTCGTCGTAGGATAGTAGTAGTAGTAGTAACAGTAGTAACAGTAGTAGTTGTGGTAGTAGTCACAGTAGTAGTAGTAGTAATTGTAGAAGTAGTAGTAAAAAAATAGAGCGCCGTTTAGAGCACGAATAAATATATATAATTTCTTCCCGTGACTTGTACACCTGTCCTGTATGTAAGATCGTTGCACTTATCGCATTACTTGTTTAGATTTATTTCACTCTCATTATATGTTATGTGCCTGTGTGTTGTTTTGTGGTGACATTTTGGCCCCTTTGAGTTTGTTGATGGCTTGTGTATCATATCTTTATATTTAATTAATTTTTATATTCATTTACCTGTGTTTGTTTATGTGTTTGTCTGAGTCTTTCTAATTGTATCTATCTATCTTTCTACCTTACGTGTCTTATCTATCTATCTGTCTGTCGTATCTACCTGTCTTATCAATCTGTCTGTCTGTCTGTTTTGCAGTTGGTTAGATAGTCTTCTGTGATGCTTTCTGTACCCGACCTCCCAGAGCTTGATAAAATCGTTCGTAGGCAGCAAGAATGTCCCCCGAAAAGAAATTGGTGGAATGTACAACGGCATTTTAAGCCTGCATTGCACCGGGTTCACATTTAAGATGAACCTGGGGCTACAGCAACAAGAACAAAACAGTAATTAAGGATAAAAAATATACTCGTACTGGAATGGAACTGGAGGTAAATGTAGCCTTATTACCGTATATGCAGGAAGAATAAAGTTGAAGCTGGATTTATATATATATATATATATATATATATATATATATATATATATATATATATATATATATATATATATATATATATGTATATATCTTCACCATTTCTTTCCCGTCTGAGTATGGCGTGACAGTACAATAAAAATAGTATCAATAACAATAGTAATAAAATGATGATGACGTGACGTCTCAACTGCCAGCAGAATATGATGATGATGATGATGATAATAATAATAATAATAATAATAATAATAATAATAATAATAATATGTCTCAACCACCAGCAAATAAACCACCGCAGCATTAACACATTATCGCTCACGGTTGGCACATTTCACCGCTGAAAAAGAGAGAGAGAGAGAGAGAGAGAGAGAGAGAGAGAGAGAGAGAGACCAACATACATGCCAAATTCTACTTTCGGTACCCTTAATCCACCATTAGCGCAAGCAGCTCCCTCCCACTCCACCCGCCTCCTCCATTACCCCGCCCATTAGTAAGCTCTCGCGCCCATTTTTTTTTACTCTTGAGAGGATTTTTTGGATTGTGATTCTGACTGGAGTGTTGTTTTTTTTTTTTTTTTTTTTTTTTTTTGAGGGTGGAGGGAGGCGAAAGTTGACTCGCTTGCTCCTGGATTTTCTCTCGTGCTTTCTGTCTGTCTTGATTCTCTCTCTCTCTCTCTCTCTCTCTCTCTCTCTCTATCTGGTCAATTAAAAGTACCTGTATCCCGTTTTCTTTTTGTCTGTTTTTTAAGGCCTTGATTCGTGTTCAGATCTTTTTTCACCACTTGACTCTCTCTCTCTCTCTCTCTCTCTCTCTCTCTCTCTCTCTCTCTCTCTCTCTCTCTCTCTCTCTCACAATTTTTTTGATGTGGAGGAATGCCTGTCTAATTATCTACCTGCCTACCTCTCCACTTGTCCACCTTTCTGCCTGTCTGCCTATCAATCTCTTTACCTTCCTGTTTATATTTCAACCTCCATCTATCTGTCTGTCTCTCTTCCTGTCTTCCTCTTTGCTACCTTTCTGCCGTCTGCCTCTCTGCCCGTCTGCCTCTCTGCCTCTCTATATGTCTGCCTCCCTGCCTGTCTGCCCTTCTACCTGTTTGCCTTCTCCACCTGTCTGCCTCTCTGGTTTCCCACTCACCTACCTCCCCTCCTAGCTCCATACCACCCTGTATCACTAGCTACCTTTCCCCTTTCCTTCCTACCTGCCTGCCGTCTCCCCTCCCTACCTGCCTGCCTCCCCTCTCGCTCACCTGTCTCTCCTCTGCCCTCCCTACCTGCCTGCCTACCCTCTCTCCTCCCTACCTGCCTGTCTGTCCCCTCCCCTCCCTTCCTGCCTACCTGCCTTCTCCACTCCCTTCCTGCCTACCTGCCTTCTCCACTCCCTACATATCTGCGTATCCTGTGCCCTCCCTGCCTGCCTGCCTGCCTGCCTGCCTGCCTGTCCTCTCCCCTCCCTACCTGTCTGCCTGCCGTCTCCCCTCCCTACCTGCCTGCCTCCCCCCTTGCCTTGTGGTACGGAGACACGCACGTTCGCCTTTCCCTTCCCCTCCCTTTCTACACTAACACCTACCGGTTCCCACCCCTCCCTCCCCTCCCCTCCCCTCCCCTCCCCTCCCCTCCCCTCCCCTCCCCTCCCCTTCCCTTCCCTTCCCTTCCCTTCCCTTCCCTTCCCTTCCCTTCCCTTCCCTTCCCTTCCCTTCCCTAACACCTACCAGCACCCACCCCTCTCTCCCGTCCTCCCTCCCTCCTCTCGTATCTGCACCTCCCTCTCCCCCCTGTTCTTCCATTCTCATTCCTCCCCCTCCCCCCTTTTCTTTCATTCTTATCCCCCTCCCTCTCTTCCTCCTCGATATGTAATAGGGATCGATTCGTACTGATAAAAATAATATTGAAAATACAGAATTCGTAGAAACATCGTGATTAAGGCCACCGTTAATTTGAGACAGCGTGTAGATGCATTTCATTTCTAGGATTACTTTCTGACATTCCTGTAAATTTTCCTTCAGGCTTTTCAATCCTACAAGGTGCTGCTTCTCACTTTTTTCCTGTACAGCACGTATTTTCTTACATACTTATATACACATCCATGAACCTGCCTATCGACTCACCCGCTTACCTTTACTTTTCTACTTCCACATACCAATCTCATCTACCTACCTTTTCATCTGTCCACTTACCTACCTACTTATTTGCTGTCGTATGTATCTACCAGCTCATGTACATACGTTGCTTCCCCACATCTTACCTACCTACCATTCTACCTACCTGCCAACACCATGACTCATCCTCGTACCCACTTACCTACCTCCCTTCCCACTTGCCTACTTACCCCCTTTTTCATCTGCCGACGTGACTACTTTCCATTCCTTATTCTCTCCTCCCCCCAACCCACCCAGTAACCTACCTACCTATCCCCACATCACCCTCCCATCCACTTGCCCACACACCCTCCCACCCACCTACGCACCCCACCTACACACACTCCTACCTACCCAGCCACCGACGTCGCACATTCCCTCCTGCACACCCTCCCACCCACCCACGCACCCTCTCACCCACCCACCCACCCTCTCGCCCACCTGCATTAGTACACCCAGGGATTGCAATTCATTAGTGAGATTATACCTTTTTTTTTTTTTTCCCCCTGCTCCGGAGCCCCTAAAATAATTATAGATATCAGTTAGGCGTGTTTTTTGCTACTGCTGATATTTTGGGTGTCCATGTTTGCTTGTGTTTCCTCTTGCTTGGGGGGGTTTGCTTCGTTGATTACGTGTTTGCTATTGTGGTTGATTATAGGATTGTGCGTGTGTGTGTGTGTGTGTGTGTGTGTGTGTGTGTGTGTGTGTGTGTGTGTGTGTGTGTGTGTGTGTGTGTGTCTTGAATGTGTAGTTGTTTGTGGTTGTTTTGTTTGTCTAGATTGTGAGTTTGCTTGCTTGTCTTTATTTGCGTTTCTGTGGATTTCTGTGCTTTACTTGTGACTTTGTTTGCCTGCTTGGTTTTTGTAATTAGAGTTGGTGTCTCTCTTGTATTTATGTGCGTGTCTTTTTTTATTACCTGCATGTTGTGGTTACATGTTTGTGGAGTTGCTTTCTCGCTTGTGTTTGTATAGTAAGAGTAAGCGTGATTGAACAGAGAGAGAGAGAGAGAGAGAGAGAGAGAATTATTAGCGCAGTTGTACTGGCATAGGCTTCTCGCCTAGCAATTGAACTGAATGAGAGAGAGAGAGAGACAGACAGACAGACAGACAGACAGACAGAATTATTAGCGCAATTGTACAGGCATATGCATCCCGCCTAGCAATTGACCTGAATGTGAGAGAGAGAGAGAGAGACAGAGACAGACAGAAATAGAGAGAGAGAGAGAGAGAGAGAGAGAGAGAGAGAGAGAGAGAGACTGCATTAAGTAATAAGAAGCCTTACAATTCCCTTAGCTTTACTGTGTGGATATTGACTCAGGGGACACACGAAGCCTCTCACTAGCCAAGCCTACTTTTCACCTGTCGATCCATTCATCTACTCTCACCTGTCTGTCTATCCGTCCATTCATCCATCCATCTATCTGAGTACTTACCTTTGTCAGCCTATCTATCTATTGTCTATGTCTCTTTGTTTGTCTATATCTGTCTATCTATCTATCGTACTTTGTCTATCTGTCGATCTACCTGACCTGTGTATATCTGTCTGCCTATCTATCTATCCATCCATCTTTATCCATCTATCAGTGGTTCCATTAATTTTTACTCAGTCATCCGTCCTCATCCTCGTGTCCATCTTCCTATTCATCCTGCCAACCATCCATCTATCTATCCATCTTTCCATTTATTCGACCATCCATCCATCTAGGCTATTCATAACATTAATCTTCTCCAACTTTTCCAACAGTCACATCTTGCAGCATCCATCCATCCAACTGTATAATAGCATCCTTTTCTGCCGTCGCCTACCCATCCATCCATCCGTCCGTCCATCCATCCATCCATCCATCCATCCAACCATCCATCCATCCATCCAACCATCCATCCATCCAACCATCCATCCATCCAACCATCCATCCATCCGTCCATCCTATTAGTCTGTTTGCTTGTTATCCAGACCCTTGAAGCGTAAAGTGGAAAGATTAATGCAGTGAGTAACCGATGCTTTTTATGTTTGTGTCTGTTTGTCTGTTTTGTCTCTACCTGTCCGTTTGTTTTTGTCTTTGCCTGTCTGTTTGTGTTGTTTCTGCCTGTCTGTCTGTGTTGTCTCTGCCTGCCTGTCTGTCTGTCTGTATTTCTGCCTGTCTGTGTATCTGTTACGTACTTCATATTCCCCCTCAACCCCTTCACTATGGTGTCGATGTATTCCATTTCACACATGCTACCACTTGGTTATTGTGTTCACCTTCACGCACCTCTGACTGACTGGAAAAAATACATCCGTTAATGCCTTTACTCGGATAATAATTTTGTTTTATTCTTGTAATAGCCAGGAGTTTTTATCCACCTGAAGGAAGGCGTCTTGTAGTGAAGGGGTTGATGAAAGTAATAATGATGATAAATCCTGTGGTATGTTGGGGTGCCCACCATCCGCTCACTCGATATAGTGCAGCCTCTACGTGATCCTGCACTTAGTTGAAAGCTAAATGGTTTACCATAACCCAGAAAATAATTTGATACGCTGGGTGATAACTATATAACCAAATGATATATGGCGGTATAGTGGATCAAGGTGCTTCAGTCACATGAAGCCCGCAGGGGTTTACATGCGAGATGTGTTTAGGGCTTATTGCTTACATAATGCATCTCAGGGGCGAGTGAGGTTAGTTACACATCCCGTACGTAACGGGATTGAGTAGCTTAGCCCCAGACCTCTACGTTCCTGATGGGGCACTAAAAAATTGGATATAGAATGGATAGATGATGATATATATACATTTTATTTGGTTGTCCAATTTACCCTTGTTTAAGTCTCTCTCGAGTGTGGCCAAGATTATTTACGAGACATAAATAATTCTAGTTTTAAAGAAATGCTGGTAGTGTCAGCCCGGAAACATGGCGTGTGGGTACCGTAGACTCTTATTGTCATGCCGTCACGGAACCTTTGAACCCTGAGTCAGAAACAAACTTTTAATTATCTTCTCAACAACAAAGCAATCTCTTTCCTAGCTTGTTCATGCTACCGATAGATGATTTTTCTCCCAGCTAATGGAGGATCTATCGTTTTAAAATGTTGCTAAGCTTTATTTAACACCTCGGCTTCGAAAAAGTGTCTCGAAAGATAAAAAACTTCGTCAGGAGTCAGTAAGAGTAACATAAGCAAGATGTCACACTGATTACATGTGTTTTGCAGGAAGAACGAGAAGGCTTGAGATATTATGCACTCCCCCCTCCTTGTCCGTCCTGCCAAACCAAATCTCAGTTACACCTGGGAATAACAGTAACTCTGATCGTAAATCGAGGGTCGTATACGTAAACCTTAAACGCAAACCCGCCCACCCCCAATTATTGACGGTCATTTATGGATCCCCTCTGGTTATTAGGTATGGTTAGCCTGCATCCCACATTACAGAGTGCGGTCAGCAAGGATGTTGGAAGGTCAGATAAAAATTCGGTCGTCGCAAAATTATCATCAGAAATTGAGAGCTTGTATAAAACTTTGCGGCTTCAGGTTGAAGCAAACGACTCAGTTTCCCGAGTCATAGGGATGGGGTAGCGGCGATGATTTGATTTTTTTTTATCACCCGTTTTTGTTCTCGAAAATAAAAACTTCATGTATGTATGTAAAAAATAAAGTACTATATTCTGTTTCCGTCACTTTTTTTCTTTTTTTTTTTTTTACTGCGAAACGAGCATAGAAATAGAGGATAATGTTGAGTGTTTTTGCGCAGAGAAGAACTACAGTATTAAATATGTTGATCAGGGAATGTGAATGTTATAGAATATTTGTAAATCCCGCACAGTATTAACTTTGGTATTAAGCTGGAGAAAATTTAGGAATCAGTAGAGATTAATTGTGTCGCAACCTCACAGGCATCATAAATTGCTGTGACCATACTTAATAATAAAATAAAAGCGTCGTCCACCTGAATAAATTAAGCCTTGTAAATGATGACGACTTTGATATTTACTATTTACTGATAATTTCATTCCGCAGTGGGATATGGATGGGTTAGATGTATTCTTCACTAATCCCTTAACTGTAGAAATCCTCAGTGAAAATAGCATATAACTTAAAAATCGTCTCTGTCATAGTCTGTCTCCGTTCTTCGCAAATGTTTCGATAATAAGACCATTTCATTAGCATACATCATCATCATCATCATCATCATCATCATCATCATCATCATCATCACCACCACCACCACCACCACCACCACCACCACCACCACCACCACCACCACCACCACCACCACCATCGCATCATCATCATTACCATCTCCCCACCACAGTCACCACCACATTACCACTACCATTTCACCACCTCTTCCACCGTCATCACTACCAGAATTTCATCTCCACCACCACCACCACACCACCACCTCATCACCACCTCACCACAATACAGACAGCCCTTTGCAAGACAGGAATAGCCCCCATGAACTCTTAAAGCTGTCTCACTCTCTCTCTCTTCCCCCCCCTCTCTCTCTCTCTCTCACTTGTATCTCATATCCATTCCTCTTCTCCCTCTATTTATCCTCTTTCTCTCTTTCCCTGTTCCTTATCTCTCCTCCCCCCCCCTTTTCCCTTCCCTCCCTTCTCCCTCCACTGTGTCTATTCGAGGAGAGAGAGAGAGAGAGAGAGATAGGGGTAAGGGGGGGATGGATGGATAGGCGGGCAGTTCTGTGTGAAAATAAGGTGCGAATGAGTGGAGAGAATGAGAGTGAGTAGGTGAGAGAGTGTGATAGAATGAGAGTAGGTGTGTGTGAGAGAGTGAGAGAGTGCCTTTGTTGAGTAGGAGTGAGTGTGAGCGATTTGGGTGTTAATGTCTGCGTGGGGTGGGCAATGTAAGAGAGAGAGAGAGAGAGAGAGAGAGAGAGAGAGAGAGAGAGAGAGAGAGAGAGATTGTGGGAAAAGAGGAGGAGAGGATAAAGTGAGGGAATGTGTGTGAGGAAGCATTATGAAAAAGAGTCAGAGAACGTAGGAAGAAGGAAAGAAAACAGCACACACACACACACACACACACACACACACACACACACACACACACACACACACACACACACACACACACACACACACACACACACACACACACACACACACACACACACAGGAAGAAAAAGCGAGCCTCGAGTGAGTGTGCATGAGCAATATTTTTACCCATCTCGCCCTTTTTTCCGGCAGAGAGAGAGAGAGAGAGAGAGAGAGCACAAATCAATATATATCAACCAGCATGATCACTGAAATGGGCCACACAATCATTTACGCATTCTTCAAGCCTTTGGAATCCTGGTCACGCCTTACTAGCAAAAACAACAGCATTTTAAAAACAAACTTTTAATTATGTCAAATACCGAAAATGAAAAAAAAATAATAATTCAGTAATCACCTCGGCAGTAAAGAAGAGAGAGAGAGAGAGAGAGAGAGAGAGAGAGAGAGAGAGAGAGATTTGGAATGCGCTTGAAGAAGGAAGGGAGACGAGAAAGATGAGAGGGAGCAAGGGAGAAAGCGAGACATAATTAATAAGGGAGTGAGAGAGAAACAGGGAGGGAGGAGAGGGAGGGAAACTCAGAGAAAGTGAGGAAATAAAGAAAGGGAGAGAAGAAGTGCAGGGAAAAAAAATATATAAACAAACGAGCGAAGAAAAAGGTAAAAACAAAAGAAACATGTAGGAAAGCAGCGTAAAACAGGAGAGAGAGAGAGAGAGAGAGAGAGAGAGAGAGAGCGCAGTGAAGCCAGCCTGACTCCATGTTGCTGTTCCGCGTTAATGCGTTAAGCGATAAGAATGGGATAGAGCGTTTTTTTTTTTTTTTTTTTTTTTTTTTTTTTTAAAGAGGGGAGGGAGATAAAGTGAATGCGATTAAGTCTATTAAAAATTGGATGTGAGATCTTTCTGGGTAATATCATGGAGTTTAAAAAAAAGTTATGATCATGCTGAATAGGAAAGGTATAAAGAGTAGGTATAGATTGAGATTGGTGAGTGCAGCCGGCCATGAGAGAGAGAGTTATGAGTAGACAGGTAGATAGATAGAGATAGATAGATAGGTAGAGGGGATGGACTTATGCCGAGGGATAGTTATGAAAGCTTTATGTAGTTAGATGAGTGGACTGGACTATGGAAGAGAATATTATTAGCAGATATAGATAAATAATAAATACATACATACATACATATATATACGTACGTGTATTCATTCAGACTTGCGGATAGGTAGACAGATATGTAGAAAGTAATAATGATAGATGAGTAGGCAGTAAATAAATAACTGTATGTCGTATGTATATATATAACAGATAACAACAGCTTAGGGATGAGTAAATAGCCATAGACTGTAGGTAGTGCTTACGGTACAGTAGGTAGGTACTCGTATGTACTTTAGTGGAGAGACCGACAGGTATAGGTAGATTAATGGGTAGCTGTTTGGGTATTTAGGTTGGTGAATTGATGGACGAATTGATAGCTACAGATACATAGATATGTAGAACGGCATAGATAGTTAACGGTAGAACACACACACACACACACACACACACACACACACACACACACACACACACACACACACACACACACACACACACACACACACACACACGTGCTATCACCGACGATCAAAAATTCACACAGGAATTAACCCACCATCCAATATTCATTGGCGTTCCAAGATGGCTGCCACCCACTGAAGCAGAAAGTCCGCCATGTTACTACACCTAATCCCCCATCCCCATCCCCCCACCTCCCTGAGATAATAACGCACTCCTCCATAATCGCAATTTGCCGTCATCTGGGATTCAGGGAGCGGAGTGCGTGTGACGGCGGCTCTGTAAAAGGATCAGACCCAGAGAGAGTGGGAATGGGTCCGACAGATTAGCATGGTATCTCGTTTTACCTCAGTTACCCCCTCAGTTTTTAAAGTTTTCTATTTTCACGGCGGGTGCTTGTGATTCTCGTTTTCTTTTGTGTTTTTGGTGGGGATTTTTCTTTTTCTTTTTAGTTTTGTGTATTTGTACTGTTTTTTGTGTGAATTTTTACTCTTTTTCCCTATATTTTTTCCTGTGTATTTTTACTATATTTTTCTTGTACTTTTGGTATTTGCACTATGATACTGTTATTCTCTCTCTCTCTCTCTCTCTCTCTCTCTCATCTCAACCCAGATCAGAGAGTCTTACGGCTGATGTCATAATGGCTACTTAGTCTTATGATGGATTTGATATACCGATTTTCTCTCTCTCTCTCTCTCTCTCTCTCTCTCTCTCTCTCTCTCTCTCTCTCTCTCGATATTAAAATATCTTTTTGTATGAATCAATGTAAAATGGAATTATTTAAATGCACACTAAATTGTTGTTAAAATAATGGGGTGGGAAATCGGTTGGGGAGTTTAGCAATACAGTGGGGTGATAGGCCTGCTGGGGAGTTAGGGAGTGGGGAGAGGGTGAGCTGTGTCTTTGGCGAATTGTAGGCGTGGTGTGGGAGAAGGTTAGTGGTGGTAGTTGTGGTGCTAGTGATGAGGAAAGGGGGAAACGGTGATGGGTGTTGAAGGTAGTTGTGGTAATGAGGGGGGATGATGACAGATGCTGGAGATAGTGATGGTGGCTGTGGTGATGGTAGTTGTGGTGGTGGATATAGTAGTGAGGGAGGTGTGGAATTGGTGGTGGTGAGAGTTACGATAGTGGTGTGGGAAAATGATGTTAGGGATAGTTTGATGGTGGTGGTGGTGATTGAGGTGCCGCTGGTTTGGAGGGAAGAGTGTTGGTGGTTGTGGTGATGATGGTGGTAATTATGGTAGGCAGCGGTGGTAGTGACTGAAATGGGAGGCACCGGTGGTAGAAGAGTAATGGTGGTGGTGGTGGTGGTGCTGATGGTGACGTTCTTGATAGTGTCACAATTGATGTTGTTCTTAATTTTGTTATTGTTGATGATGTTAGTATCGGTTATGGTGGTGATGATATTGCTGGTAATGAAAAGGTATTACTGAAGGTGCTGCAGGTATTATTATTATTATTATTATTATTATTATTATTATGCCTGACAGTCTAGTGGGTTACGGCGCTCCAACTGGATGAGACCTGTAAGGGTTTACTTCTCAGGGGTAATTTGGGTTTATTATCGTAAAATGCCACTCAAGGGTAGTGAGGCTGGTCATCCTCTCCTTCAAATGTCGGGATTGAGTAGTAGTAGTAATAGTAGTAGTAGTAGTAGTAGTAGTAAAAGTAGTAGTGATAGTAGTAGTAGTTGTTGGTGTTTTTGTTGTTTTTTCCACAGTATAATGGATATCACGGCCAAGAGTATCGCTATAATTTTTCTCCTCCACTCCATCTTCATTTTTCAGCCAGTCATAATATACAGCGCAACTTTTAGCATTATTAATTTTTTCGCTCTTTGGACAATGTGTTAGCTGAGTATGTATTAATGTATGTGCGTGTTTTATTTATGTATGTAAATGCACGTGTGTATTTTAAAGCGTGTGCGTGTTTTTGAGTATGTAAATGTTATGTGTGTGTGCGTAGTTTGTATGTGTATGTGTGTGGAGCGTATGTGTATGAATGTGTGTGCAGTGTAACTGATTGAGTTTGTGTGTGCAGTGTATGTGTATGAATTTGTGTGTGGAGTGTATGTGTTGTATTCTGCTTATTTTTTTATATGTATGTGTGCTGTAGTATATACGATGGTGCTGGTAAGGGACGCCTTCACGTGGTTGCATCAGCATATTCGCCTGCCGTGTTGTACAAATGTCCCCACGCTCTTTACTCCCAACCTATCCCCAGAAAGGGGGAATGGGATTGTGGATCCCAGATGAAAGGCAGCTTCACCCTGCAGTCCACTGGGATCACGCTTGCTTGAGCTTGGGATTGCTACAGTTACTACGATTATGTATGAAAATGCAGTATGTAGATCGCTGTATACCTGTATGAATGATTGCATGACTGTATGTATGTGTGTGTGTGTGTGTGTGTGTGTGTGTGTGTGTGTGTGTGTGTGTAAGAGAGAGAGAGAGAGAGAGAGAGAGAGAGAGAGAGAGAGAGAGAGATATGCAAGTTTCTCTCTGTCTCTCTCTCTCATATTGAACTAATTCCCTGACCCCTGACCTTACTTATCACACCGTTTGCAGGCTGGGTATGTCTGTGTGGTGTATTTTTTGCGTGGTGATGAGGTGGTGATAATGATGCTGAGATGAGGTGTTGTAAGTGTTATGAGGGGGTGGTGATGATAAGGTGATGAAGTATATTGAGATGCTGTGGTGTGATGGTGGTGATTGTTGTGGTGGTGGTGATAGAAGTGGTTAGGTCCGAAGTGTGTGTGTGTGTGTGTGTGTGTGTGTGTGTGTGTGTGTGTGTGTGTGTGTGTGTGTGTGAATATTTTCGATTCTGGACATTGTGTGTGTGTGTGTGTGTGTGTTAATATTTTCGATTCTGGACATTGTGTGTGTGTGTGTGTGTGTGTGTGTGTGTTTGTGTGTGTGTGTGTGTGTGTGTGTGTGTGTGTGTGTGTGTGTGTGTGTGTGTGTGTGTGTGTTAATTTTCGATTCTGGGCATACAGATAAACCTGATAACCCGTTCCTTGAGGCCAAGTAATCCTCCTGCGTGTCACAGACCTTTACATGTCACCATTTCGGCGCTAATACTCACCGTCTGTACTGAGTATGTGTTAGGGCATTCGCACTCAGGACTGGTGTAATGGTGTTAGCGAAAGTGTTTTTGTGACGACTGTGTGTCATGTGGAAGATCTGTATAGGCTTGTTTAACAAATTTTAATAATCGCACTGTTCCCTGTCCAAGCCCCGGATCGAACTCGCATGCTTGTAAACAGCAGGCCAGTACACTAACCACCTGACCACCACACAGTCTGATAGTCTTTTCGATATGGTGACGTGATGGTGATGAAGTGTAATGTGATGGGATAGAAATGAAATGAAGTGGGGGGAACACATGCCCTGCCGAAGTGTAATAAGATGAAGATGATGATGATGATGATGATGGTAGTGGATGATATGCTGCTGATGATGATGTTTGACGTGATGGTGAATAGTGGTAAAATGAAGAGCTATTGTAGTGATGATGATGGTGGTGGTGGTGATGATAATTATGTCGAGGTGGTTGTTGTTGTTGTTATGATGATGGTGGTGGTGGAGGTGATGATAGTGGTAATGAGTTGGTGATGAATTATTAAGGAGAAAGCCAGGTGGAGAGATAAGGGGGTTGTGGGGAGAAGAAAAAGCCGTCGATAGTGCCTAGGGACAGAAACACCTGGAGGTCCCTTTTGTGCGGGCCACCCCTCACAGGATGCGGCGCCAGGGAATAGACAGATTGATAGATAGGTAGATATTGATAGATTTATTAGACGAACTGATTAGATAGATAGATAAAAATTGATTAGGTAAAGAGAGAGAGAGAGAGAGAGAGAGAGAGAGAGAGAGTTGGTGCAAGGCCAATTAATGTACTAGAGAGTGATGTGTCCTGGGAAGATGGGTAGGGGTCGTTACTGAGTAGGGGCGAAGCGCTAGGAGAGATTTAGGTAGGTAAATAGATAGATATGGATAGATAAACAGTTAGTTTTTGGTGTGTTGTGAGAAGAGGAAGGGATGTCAATACTGAACAAGGACAGAAGCGACTGGAGACAGATAGATAGACAGATAGATATAGGTGGACGAATGATTTATATATAGACAGATAGAGATAAATGAATGAGTGATAGATAGATAGATAGACAGATAGAGGTTGTGCTTTGGTGGGAATGGAGGTGATGAGATGGGAATGAGTGGAGGGATTTGGTCTGCATTTCCCTCGCACCTCAGATGTATTCATAAAGCCAGTCATTTCTCCTCACTGGATGCCGCGTCAGGCAGTACAGATGGGTAAATATATTTGTAGATACGTAGATAGACAGATAGATGGATGGATTGACAGATAGACAGATAGATGGATGGATTGACAGATAGACAAACAGATGGATAGACATACGGATAGAGATATAAAGAGAAAGATGTGGTGCATTGGTGGTTATGGGAGTGATTGTGGAAATGAGTGGAGGAATTTCACCTGCATTTCCCCTCATATCCCCCGATGTATTTATAAAGCCTGTCATTTCTCACAGGATGCGGCATTTGGCAATAAATAGATAAATAAATATATATAGATAGATAAACACAAGTAGGTCGATGAATGGATGAATATAAGAGAGAGAGAAAGAAAGAGAGAGAGAGATGTGATAAGGTGGAAATGTGTGAAGGGATTTGGCGCTGCATTTCCCTTATGCATTCATAAATCCTGTCATTCCTCCTGCCCTTGGTTCCTTAATCCCCTAAGACCCTCATTTCTCTCTCTCTCTCTCTCTCTCTCTCTCTCTCTCTCTCTCTCTCTGACACACACACACACACACACACACACACACACACACACACACACACACACACACACACACACACACACACACACACACACACACACACACACACACACACACACACACACACACACACACACACACACACATTCTCCTGTCTTAATGCCCTTCCTCACCCCTTCCTTCTCCATGACCTTTTATTTTCTCTCCTCCCCTCTCCTCTCCCTCATTAACCTCCATTCTGTCTCTCTCTCTCTCTCTCTCTCTGTCATTCCATTATCTTACATACCAGTATATATACCGCTGTCTTATGTTAATCATTTTTTTTCTCTGTTTCTCTTCGTTGTTCTTTCCTTCCTTTTCTCTTTCTTTCCTTCTTTTTTCCTCCATTCCAGCCTCCTCGCCTTCATTCATTCATTCATATCTCCTGCTTTCCCTCTTTCCTTCTTCCACACTGCCACCTTTCATCGTCCTTCCTTCCTTCATTCTTCCCCTGTTTTACTCAGTGATTCCTGTATTCATCCATTCATTTCTCACCTCCATTCAACCCTTCAGATTTCCTTCCTTAACTCGTTCATTCTATTATTTCTGCTTTCCTTCAGTTTTTTCCTTCCAGTCCTCCCTAATTTTCTCCATTCTACCTTCCATCTTCCTTCACTCATTTTCTCACCTTTTCCTCCTCCTCCTCCTCACATTTTCCTCTTCCTCCTTCCCTCCGTCCACCTTCGCCCATTTAATCTTATTACCAACCTGTTGTTCATGATATTTTCTCCTTCGTGAGCTCTTTCCTCCCCCTGCTGCTCCTTCAATCCCTCATTCCTTCACTCATTCATTCATTTACTCCCTCGTAACATATCTTTTCATCCTTCATTACTCTCCGCCTCAGTGGATGGACCTGGGGTTATTCTCTCACGCGTCTCTGTGTCGGTGTCTGTTTGTCTGTGTATCAGTGTCTTTTCTAGCTGTCTGTATTTCTGTCTGTCATTTGTCTTTAGTTGTCCGTCTGTCATTTGTCTAGCTGTCTCTTATTTGTCTCTAGCTGTCTGTGTGTACTGTCCGTCATTTGTCTTTTGCTGTCTCTGTTATTTGTTTTCTAGCTGTCCATCTGTCTGTCTGCCTTTTGTCTTTTTCTGCTAGCTTGTCTTTCTGGCTTTGTTAATATGGCATTTTACTTAGTCCATTTGTTTTTCTGGCTTTGTGTTTGCATGTTTAGCTGTCTGTCTTTGCGTTTTATATGACCCTGGTTTTGTCGTTGTCTCACTGTCGTTCTTTTAAGCTCTTTGTCTTTCTGTTTGTGAGATTAAGGAAGAACTGTTTTGAGGATTAGGATGATAATTTGTAGGCGCATGTTAGTTGATTCCGTGGATGATGGGATTTAATTTTGGCTGAAGTAAGTCGGAGGATTAAAGTCACAAAGGACATTTTTAATATTTCTGCACAGGTGACATTATATTTATTTTTTGCCACTGCCTAGAGAGTTATATTCTGCTCGTAATAAGAGAGTTAATCCCTTCAGTGAAAATACCACTTTTTGTATTATCCTTTATAAACCCAGGCGATTTTATTCAGATTATATGAAACGTGCTTGGGTTAATATACATCGAAATGTTTCTGCTGCCCTTCCTGACTTCCTTTATTTTCTCTCTCATCTCCCTTCCTTCCTTCCTTCCTTCCTTCCATCCCATTTTTTTTTTTTTAGTTTCCTCTCCTTGCTTTTTTCCCATTCTGATTTCCTTTCTGCTTCCATCCTAGCCTTCTTCCTACCTATTTCCATTCCATCCTTCCTTCCTTCCTTCCTTCCTTCCTTCCATCCTTCCTTCCATCTTCTGAGAATGCCGTCAACATGTTATCAAGGCCCAATTTATGCGTCTGTCACCCTTCCTGTAATCTAGGCCAGCCCCCATCCATCCCTCCATCCCTGCGCCCTTGTGTATTAGTCCGTACGTGCCTTTACCACCATACCCCCTTCCCCTCCTCTCTCTCTCTCTCTCTCTCTCTCTCTCTCTCTGTATGTATTTATGTATGTTTCATGACGCCTATGTCTGTTTATATCCGTATCCTTTGTAAGAGCCAATACAGATATGCGGATGACAGGGATGCTTCACTCAGTTCAGTAGAGCATGTGTGCGAATAGGAAGGGAGAAACGTGACTGGTCTGAGATTAAGATGGGATTGCATCAGGTATCGGTGTGTCTCCACGGTTGTTAGTTTTGTTTATAGACGAACTGGTGAGGTAGGAAGATGCAAGGGCAACGAAGAGAGGGGGAAATTTTTTATCCTTGAATATAAGTGACATCCCTTGTAATTTGTGGCTGCTTCCCAGATGAGTGTCTCCTAATCGGGGAAGGCCTCTCGTGTTCAGGGGGTTTATTCGAAAAGCCTCTCCTACGCTGAATAAAACCGTCTGGGAGTAGCAAGAATGAACTAAAAAAATACATCACGTGGCTGGGGGTTTGAAGGGATGCGGGTAGAGGACGAGGAGGAGGGTGGGCAGTAAAGCAGTTGTTGTTATATGCAGATGATATAAAGTTTGGGGTGGCAGAGTGGAAGGGTAAAAAGTGGCAGCAGTTGGTGTCTGAGTTTGGAAGAGTTTGTGAGAGGAGAAAAGTGAGAGAGAGAGTGTGAGGAAAGGCAGGGTGATGATGTGAAGGGGGAGGAGACAGTAGGACGGGGCTTTGCACCTCTCATTTGGCGATTTATTTTGCCTGTTGTACCGTAACGTTATTTTGTATGTAATAGTCTAGGTGGCATAAGGAACTTCGTAATTCCTTCTGCATAACGATTTATTTTGCATATTATTCTATAACATTATCTTGCATGTTATGGTCTAGGCTTCATTAGGAGTTTCAAAACACTGCCGTAGCTATTTATTTTGCATATAGTACCTTAACATTATCTTGCAAGTTATTTATATCTTTTCAATATCGACGTACTTTACATGAGTACAAGGGGATACTGAAACGCAATGTTCAGAATATATCGCTGAGGAATAGGTTTTACGAAATCCCAAAGTCACAAGGAATACGACCTAAGGAACTGAAGTAGACCATAGGGTGAAGTAAAAGGGCAGACATATGAGCAGTCAGGAAGGTGTGAATGGAAAGGTAAATGTAGTGTTAAGTGAATGTGAGATGTAGTGGGTTCGACTGCGCTGTATGGGAACGAGGTATTAGATCCATTAGTGGTTGGAGTCGAAGAATGTCTGGAAGCGTTGAAAAAAGAAGTGCTTAATGTACGTATGTTGGGTGAAATGCTTGAAGAGTGATTTGTGAGGCATTGTGAGAGGGGTGGAATTAGAGGCGGTTTGATGAAAAAGATTGGCCCCTCATCTGGTCGTTCATCCATGCATCCTTTGATTCATCCATCCAACCAAGGGTCTGTCTGTCAGCTTGTCTGTCGCCCCATCCTTCCATCAGTCCATCCACCTATCCATCCCCTCTCCCGCCTATCCATCCATCCATCCATCCATCCACACACTATCCCATCCATCCATCCATCCATCCATCCATCCATTCACAGTCTCTCGCATCCATCCATCCGTCCATCCACCCACCCACCTATCTATCCATCCATCCGTCCGTCCAGGCACTCATCAGTATTTTACGCTGGGTATTTACGAAATGAATGTTCAGATTTAGAGCCTTCGTATTTCACGTGTTCTTTATAAACTGGACTCTGTGTGTGTGTGTGTGTGTGTGTGTGTGTGTGTGTGAGAGAGAGAGAGAGAGAGAGAGGTGATGCTCGATACAGAAGTTAGAACAAACGAGTGGGAAAAAATAGAGAGAGGAAAGGATTGTGAGCTAGTTTTTAATCTCCCAACTGGAAAAGAGTGAAGTTAAGCTTCGGGGAGGCTACTGTTATTGTTAAAGAGAGAGAGAGAGAGAAAGAGAGAGAGAGAGAGAGAGAGAGAGATACAAAAACCACACTGACCCAGCTCCATAATTACGAAAGTTTATGAACGAATTGAGAGAGAGAGAGAGAGAGAGAGAGAGAGAGAGAAAAAATGTTAGTTGTTGTAGTGTATTAACCTCCTTTTTATGCGGGGGAAAAACCTAATTAGACTGGGAGTGTTTTGGTGTGATTTTTTTTTTGTATTATTATGTTTTGTGTGCTTGTTAGTGCGGCGGGGTAAATGTCATCCTGTCTGTCTGTCCATCTGTACTTGTCTGTCTCAGTTATGCAATCAGTCCTATATCTATCTATCTGTCTGTTTGTCTGTTAGTCATTCGTTATGCCTGTCTATCTATCTACCTATCTATCTCTATATGTATGTGTGTATCAGTGTGTTTTTCTGTCTCTGTGCGTATTTTTTTTTTTTTAATGCAAGGAAGAAGGAACCAAAGGCCAGGAGCCCGCAAATTGTTCCCTCAAAGAAAAAACAAAAACAAGATAGGTAAAATAGTTTGATTAGCTTACATAGGTAGATAGGTAGGTAGATAGGAAAAAATAGGTGGGTAGATGTGAGTGATGATTTTCTTTGTGCCGAATGAGTCTTATGCTGCAGTATAATACAAAGTACGTTATTTCTATGCCACAGTGGTAGTAATAAATCATCTTTTTGCGATGGAGGGGGAGGGGGAATTCTCTAAGGTGTATTAATCATCCCACATTACCTGGAATAAGGTATAAAGTAAAGTAATAATTAAAGTAATCATTATATGCTTAACCCCTTCAGCACGTGGACGTCTTTTATTTTTCCTGCCATATTCAGAGTCTTGTATTAACCTAAAAAAATATTAAAATAGCTCCTTTACTACTAGAGATCTCTTTGAATTAAATAAAGTTAACTGATGAGCCATAATAAAGTTAAATTAGTGTCCACGTATTGAAGGGGTTGGTGTGTTCTTTTCCATCTCTCTCTCTCTCTCTCTCTCTCTCTCTCTCTCTCTCTGCGTGAGGGTAAGTGAAAGCAAGTATAAGTGTGAGAGTGTTAGTGTGTAATTTTCCCTCTCTCTCTCTCTCTCTCTCTCTCTCTCTCTCTCTCTCTCTCTCTCTCTCTCTGCGTGAAGGTAAGTGAGAGCAAGTATAAGTGTGAGAGTGTTAGTGTGTAAGTGTGTTTGTATGAATGTGAGTGTGTGTGTGTGTGTGTGTGTGTGTGTGTGTGTGTGTGTGTGTGTGTGTGTGCAAGAGTATGAGTGTGAGTCTTTTCCATGTCTCCCCTCCATTTCTCAGCGTGACTGTATGGAGTGTGAGGGTGAGGGTGAGGGTGAGGTCAGGCAGTCTACTCCCTGACCTCGCCGTTTGACCTTGAAAACCACTGTCAGATTTGCATGGACATGATTCCCTAATACTTCACTGACTCATCTCCTACCTTATACTCCTTGGCTTTCCCTTCCCCTTATGCTCTCTCACCTTTCACTTACTCCTCTTCCTACCTTCATCCTTATATTTCTTTCCGTATACTCTCTCTAGGTACCTCCACGCCCTAATATTTTACTGACATCCCCAGCCTTATACTCCCTGGCTCTCCCTCACCCTCACTCTTATTCTCCCTGGCCCTCTCTCACGCTCACCCTTATTCTCCCTGGCCCTTTCTCACGCTCACCCTTATTCTCCCTGACGATTCACACACGTATTCTCACCATTAATCTTATACTTCCTTACCTTTTACTCATCCCTCATCTCACCATCACTCTTATTCTATCCACTCCTTTCTTCCCTTCTTTCTTTTTTCCTCCCTTCCCCCCTCTCAGTATACTACTCCTCCCATACTCTCTCTCTCTCTCTCTCTCTCTCTCTCATCACAGTACACATCTTCCTTTATCCTTCTTCCATTCCCTCCTTTCCTCTCTTCTGTCCTCCTTCCCTCGCCTTCCTCCTCCTACCCCCATCTTCCTCCTCCTCTCCTCTATTCTCTCCTCCATCCTCCCCCTTCCCCCTTCCCCCTCCTCCCCCTTCCCCCTCCTCCCCCTTCCCCCTCCTCCCCCTTCCCCCTCCCCCACCCTCTGTAATGGGACCTTAGCATGGACCGAGACAGTATTGAACAGAATTATGCCTCAATTTCAAACCTCAGATTTCGATATGGTTGGAGGGAGGAGGGGAGGGGAAATTGGTAGGGGGAGGGGGAGTGGAGGTAGGAAAGGGAGAGGGGAAGTCGGGAGGGAAGGTGGGGGGAAGGGCTAAGGGGAGGTAGGAAAGGGAGAGGGGAGAGTCTGGAGGGAAGGGAGGGTGAAGGGTTAAAGGGGAGGGAAATTTGGGAAACGCGGTAAGGAGGAGCGACCGGGGAAGGAGAGGTGAAGGGAGGGAAGGAAGGGAGGGAAAGGGTGGGGTAAACGAAGCCTGTATCTTTTCTCTCTTGTACGAAAATTATCTCCGAAGATGAGAAAAAATTTAGATAAAGTTGAGTAGTGATGGTGTAATAAAATAAATGAATAAATAAAAGACGTCATTACCGAGCGAGTTTAGGGGGAGGGGAAGGAGAAGTACAAAGGAAAGGAAACCAAACAGCAACAGACCTTATGGTCCTTTCGAGCCTGTTTGTTACAGAGTCGACTATGACTACAAGATCTAACTCTATATGCTGAAGGATAAGGATGGTAAAGCAAGAAGGCTCCCCCCGCCTCCAAACCCTCCAGTTAAAACTGGGAAGAAAAAGTGAGAAAAATCACCATGCTGCATAAAAAACCACCATGCAGCATAAAAACAGGTAAATGGGGGTGGGTGGGGGATTGGGGAATGGAGACGGGGAAGTCGAAAATAGCGAGCTTAGAGTTGGAAGGAGAGGGACTAACAGGGAAAAATGTAAAGGGGATAGAAGAGGGGAAAGATAGGAAGGAAGGGGGACAAGAGTGCGGTGGAAGACAGAGGTGGACAAAGGGGAAAAGGCGGAACGGGGATGGGGAGAGGAGGGACAGAGGAAGGAAGGGGAGCTAAGAGTGTGTGGAAGAGAGAAGATAGAAAGGGAAGAGTGGAAAAGGGAAGGATAGGAGACTGGGTTAAGATACCGAAGGGGAATGATATTGACAGACGAATGGAAGTGGGATGAAGGTGATATAGTGAATAAAGTGCAAAAGTCGCTGTCATAATGCGAAGACGATTTGTTTTCTCGCCTTAATAGGGACCTGTCATTAGTTTCGAGGTTACCAGCAATCTCCAGTAATTCTTGAGGTGTCATCTTTTACGGCGACATCTTTAGTTCTGATACTTCCAGACTATTTTTTTTTTTTTTACCCTTCCAGTCTCCAATAACTCCTTCAGTGCGTCTTTTATATTCTTATTTCTCGTACCACCACACGGGTTTATTCAACTCTCATACCGAAGGAAAAGGTAATTGGAAAGGAAGGAATTTAACGATAGGCAATGGACGAGAAGAAAAAGGAAAGTGAATGGAATGGATGAATGAATGAATTTTGGAAGGAAGAGCAAAAAAGTTTGCAGGGCTTTGGAGTGGAAGAATATCGAGGGGTTTAGATTCGAGGTTGTAGATTAGAGTGTGTACACTGGAGGGGTGCGGATTGGAGGGTATGGGTTGGAGAGGATGGGTATGGATTGGAGGGTTTGGATTAGAGAGTGGACGAGTATATTGGAGGGATGTGGATAGGAGAGGTGTGGATTGGAGGGGTATTGATAGAAGGAATACGCATATTGGACAGGTGTAAATTGAATGGCTAGGATTTGGAGGGTGTGTATTGGAGGGGTATAGGCTGGAGGGGTGTAGATTATAGGGGTATAGATTGGAGGGAATAGGTGTAGATTGGAGGGGTGTAGTATGTAATTCCCCCAGTCCGGTTTATGGTGGGCTAGTGGGATGAGACCACGAGAGAGGGGGATTACGGGGGCATTTGGCCAGCCGAGAGGGGGTTAAGGTGGGGGGAGGGGAAGGGAGTAGGCTAGAGGGGAGGGAAGAGAAGAGGGGAGGAGTGGAGGGAGACTAGAGGAGAAGCGGAGGAGGTAGGAGAGGAAGGGAAAGAACAAGAGAGGAGGGGAGGGGCTGAAAGGGGGAAGGACTGAAATGGAGTGAGGAAGACGGGGCTGACGGTTTTAGAAGGGGAGGGGAGAACAGGAAGTTGGATAAGGGGACGCATGAGAATAGAGAGAGAAGAAAGGGTTAGGAGACAAACGGGAGGAAAATATAAAGGAAGGTGAGGGAAAGGAGTAGGAACGGTGTGGGAGGAGAGTAGAGGGGGAGGTAGGGGGTAGGAGGGAGAGGAAGGGGATTAAAGGGGAAGTTGAAGGGGAGGTAAGGAATAGGAGAAGGAAGGAAGGGAATAGATGGGAAGTTGAAGGAATACAAAGGGGATGGGTGGAGAGAAAAAAAGAGGAGTGGGAGTTAGAAGAGAGAGAGTATGTAGGTCAACTCTGGCACTGTCTACCTCATCCAGCCTTTCCCGCAGCCTAGCCTGTGACCCCCAGTCTTTAATGTAATGTGTCCAGGCATCTCGAAATGAACGGATCTTGGTTGTACCTCTGTAGTGTACGCCTTTCTTTAAGATCATGTTCTAAGCCTTTGTTTCCTTTTTTCGTTTCCACACACACACACACACACACACACACACACACACACACACACACACACACACACACACACACACACACACACACACACACACACACACACACACACACACACACACACACACACACACACACACACACACACACGAATAAAAAGGCGAACTAAAGAACGAATGGAAATAAATCAGAGAGGAGTGTGAGGCGAATGGGAGTGAGTGGGTGGACACACACACACAAAAAAAAAAAAGCAAGCAAACATTTATATACTGAACACATAAATCCTCCCTAGTGACCGCGTGTGTATTGTCTGCATACCATTAACACCTGGCACACACACACACACACACACACACACACACACACACACACACACACACACACACACACACACACACACACACACATTCATACTGACCCTTCATTTACTGGGCCATATGATAATCACATAGAGTTATATATTTTTCATCGCCTTTATTTATTACTCTTGGTGTTGTATTATATTTATTACCCTTTATCCTGAGGACGTAATGGTTATTTTTATTTAATTTATGGATAACTTTGGATTATTTTATTGGGCTTAATGAATGAAAATAATCTCCATTAACCTAAAGCCTGTACGTGCCAGACATTTATACATTTTTTTAGAAGTGCATTTACAGTCAGTAGTCCTTTTACACATCTGGGTCTGAACTGATAAGCTGAGAATATTCATCTTCCTCAACCGCTTGATTATTATAGGTCAGCTTAGCGAGAGGACATTAAGCTTTAAGACATAGTGGAAGGAATTGGCTACACTTGTACGTAAACGGTGAATACAAGAGCACCTATATCAAACGGTGAACACACGAGCACCTGTATCAAGCGGTGAACACAAGAGCACCTATATCGGTGAACACAAGAGCACCCATATCAAACGGTGAACACGAGAGCACCGATATCAAACGGTGAACACAAGAACACCTATATCAGACGATGAACACATAAGCACCTATATCAAATGGTGAACACAAGAACACCTATATCAAACGGTGAACACATAAGCACCTATATCAAACGGTGAACACAAGAACACCTATATCAGACGGTGAACACAAGAACACCTATATCAGACGGTGAACACAAGAGCACCCATATCAGACGGTGAACACAAGAGCACTTATATGCATGTAGACAGAGAGACAGACAGACAGACAGACAAGGGTGTGGATGTATGAAAAACTGGAAGAAGATTTAGGGCACGTGAGATCAGTGTGGATGATAGAGAGCTTCTGAGAAGGCCAGAAGTGTGAGAAAAAGAAAATAAAAAAGATTAACAAAAAAACGCGTGTGAAAATAGAGAAAGGAAGAAAGTATGAGAATGGAAAAATATGAGTAAAAAAAAAAAATAGAGGAATGTTAAGGAAGAGAAATGAGAGGGAAAAGTAAAGGGAGAAAATTAGAAACACAAACTCAGTCAAAGGAAAAACTTGGAGAAATAAGCTGGGGAAAAGCAGAAGCAACGAAAGAGAAAGTTATTAGCTGGTGCCGAACGAAGGAAATGAGAAAATGTGAAAATGAGCGACAGAAGATAAATGAAGAAAAAAAAAAAAGGTAGGAAAAGGTAAATATTTAAGAGAGTGAAGTAATGAGGAAATGAGTTTATGAAGAGAAGATGAGTTAAAGAATAATAAAACGTGAATCGGCGAAAGTGTGTGTGTGTGTGTGTGTGTGTGTGTGTGTGTGTGTGTGTGTGTGTGTGTGTGTGTGTGTGTGTGTGTGTGTGTGTGTGTGTGTGAGAGAGAGAGAGAGAGAGAGAGAGAGAGAGAGAGCGTTTTCAAGAATCTGATGTAAGCGAAGAAGGCGAAGTGGAGGCAGAACATGAGATCAGAGTGAAAGAGAAATTCAGGGAGAGAGCGAGCTTCTTAGAAATCTAGAAGTGGGTGAAAGGAGAGAGAGAGAGAGAGAGAGAGAGAGAGAGAGAGAGAGAGAGAGAGAGAGAGAGAGAGAGAGAGAGAGAGAGAGAGAGCGAGATGTAATAAAAGAAAAGAATAACATTGAGAAAATAATCGAAAGAATATGAGAGAGAGAGAGAGAGAGAGAGAGAGAGAGAGAGAGAGAGAGAGAGAGAGAGAGAGCACCCTCTACGTATTCATCGCCCCAAGTTTATAATCCCAAAACTTCAATTGCACTTTTCCGAAATCTCGTTGGAAGAAAAAAAAAAAAGAAAGGAAAAAGAAAATGGATTGTCCTTTTTTTTCCCCTCCTGGAATCACACGTCCGGAAAATAGGCTTGGAAAAGAGAGAGAGAGAGAGAGAGAGAGAGAGAGAGAGAGAGAGAGAGAGAGAGAGAGAGAGAGAATACCATATAGATACGAACGGAGCTATGACTGAAAACGAGAGAAAGAGAGAGAGAGAGAGAGAATACCATATAGATACGAACGGAGCTATGGCTGAAAACGAGAGAAAGAGAGAGAGAGAGAGAGAGAGAGAGAGAGGTGGAGGGGGGAAAGGGAGGGGGGAGGTGGACAAGAACAAAGTGAGCAACTGGAAGCTAGATAGAGATAGTGGGCCAGAAAAAAGGGGATAAAAGAGCTAATGCCACTAGTGAGTCTCTCTCTCTCTCTCTCTCTCTCTCTCTCTCTCTCTCTCATTCATTCATTAATCTGTTGTCTTCCTTCTTCTCTTTCTCCATTTACTTGTCATACGTTGCTTTTTTGTCTTCATTTTCTCTCTTCTCTTTATTCCTCGCTCTTTCTCTCATGTCTTTATCTTTCATCCTTTCTCCTTCTACCTTCCTTGCTCTCCCTCTGTTCCTCGCTTTCTTTCTTTCTCTCATTCATCCAATAGCCCTTAAACCTACTTTCTCTTTTTTTTTTCCTTCTTTTCCCCCTACCTTCCTCTTTCCCCGTACTCTTCCTCTTTTTTTTCCTTCCTTTCCTCCTACCTTCCTCTTTTCCCTTCCTCATTCTCATGTGTCATTCTTCCCTCCCCTTTACATCTGTCTCCATCCATCCTTCCCTCTTCCCTTCTTCTTTGTTTCCGTCCTCTCACTGAAATTTCTTATACTCTTTCCCCTCATCTCTCCCTGTCTCCTTAAGTATTTTCCAGCACCCCCCCCTCTTTTCTCTCCTTCCTGTCCTCCTACTCCTTACTCACTTTTCCTTCCTTCCTCCTGCCGTCTACTCACGTTTCCTCCTTCCCTCCTGCATTTTCTTTCCTCTTTCCTTTACACTTTTTTTTTCTTCTCTCTGCCCCCTCTATCCTCCATCCCCTCATCCGTCGTACATCATTTGCTATCCCCTGTACCCATTATTCTTCCCTGTCCCTCTCCTTTCTTTCCTCTCTCTTTCTCTTCTCCCTCCATCCCTTCATGTATTCCCACCCTCCCTCTCTTCCTCCTATCTTCCCATCCTCCTGTCGTACCATCATCCTTCTCTTCCTCCTATCTTCCCATCCTCCTGTCGTACCACCATCCCTCTTCCTCCTCCCTCCGTTCCAATTTGTCTCCTCTCTTTACCTCTTCCTTCTTGCTCTCTTCACTCCCTCTCTTCCCAGTCCCTCCCATTCCTCCGCCCCTCAGTTCTTCCTTCCTTTCTCCTCCCTTCCCTCTTCCCTCCATATTTCTCCTCATTCCCTCTCTCTCCCTTCTTTCCGTCCTCCTCTCTTCCCCCTCTCTTTCTCTCCTTTCTCTCCCCTCTCCCCAGAGGGAACTTTGTAAACAGAGATAATGTGAACTCATAGATCTCTCGGGTGAATTTCTACTGTCCTCTCTCTCTCTCTCTCTCTCTCTCTCTCTCTCTCTCTCTCTCTCACACACACACACACACACACACACACACACACACACACACACACACACACACACACACACACACACACACACACACACACACACAGGGGTAACGTAATAGGAGTAACAGAGAGGATAAGATTAAAGCAAAAATGACAATAGCTGTAGGATGTGTGTTGATGTAGGAGAGAGAGAGAGAGAGAGAGAGAGATTCCGGAAGTCTTAAAAAGTGAGAAGAAAGAGAAACAGGAAATAAGAAAATAAAAGGGATAGAAGCGAAACGGAAATAGTGTGTATGAAAGCCCGAGAAGAAATGCAGGAAAATAAAGAAGAGAGAGAGAGACAGACAGAGACAGAGAAAAAGAGAGAGAGAGAGAGAGAGAGAGACAGACAGACAGACAGACAGACAGATAGACAGACATACGGACAGATAGACAGACAGACAGAGATCAAATAAATACAAATCTGAATTAGAATCCTGTAAACTCACATTCTCATTTCACGGTCAGAACAAATTGCTCACTAAAACGAGACTTCCGGATTTATGTTTTTCCTGTTTTTTCCTGCCGGTATTAGCCTATTATTTTTTCTTTATTGATACTATTTACTCTGGTGGTTCCCTTCCAAAACCAAGATTCCGACAACAATTTTTTTTATTCGTCTTAATTTCTTCTTATTCTCTTTACTAGTTAGCAATTCAGTGTGCAATATGTTGAAATTTACATGTCTACCTGGCTATCTATCTGTCTGTGTATCTATCTGTATTTATCTCATCTGTACATATATAATTGTCTGTCTACTTACCTACCTATCAACCTGCTTACCTATCTATCTGTCTATTTATCTATCTGGCCTGACGCCGTATATCCATAAGGGGTGGTTACAAGCAAACAAATTCCCTCCATGTCACCCTGTCGCCCACCATCACGCTGCCTATTCCCCAACTCTTACCCCCTCTTTAATATACCTCTCACCTACTTTCCTCCACATCATCATTGGTTCTCCCTCCCCTCTACTCCCTCCACCTCACTTACATACTCTCTCCTAGTCAGTCTCTCATTCTCCTACATTCTGCTGGTCATATCTCTCATTCTCCATCCTCTCCGCAAGCCATCTCAGAGCGTGTCTCCTAATTCCGTTCGGCACCACTGCTCTCCTTCATTTCCTCTCTCTCTCTCTCTCTCTCTCTCTCTCTCTCTCTCTCTCTCTCTCTCTCTCTCTCTCTCTCTCTCTCTCTCTCTCTCTCTCTCTCTCTCTCTCTCTCTCACCTTCCTACTCCGATAGCACCTCAGTTACTTTTCCTAGCAGCACATCCCTCCGCGTCCTTTACCTTTGCCCACTTGAGATGGTAGTCAAGCGTATTAGACTGCTGTTTGGAAAGACGCGAGATCAAGTCCATTTTTTTTCTCCTTCGTTGTAGCAGTCTTAACAGATTTTCCGCAAGATGCACCGACATTGCACAGGAACATTTCGGATGTCATCTCGCCAGTCCTGAATGCAGCAGTTCTGGCGTGTATTCAGTATGGACGGTGGTTATTGGTGCTCAAGCAGGGACACCTCTTTCTATCGCACCGCTGTTACTTGGTCCTCGCTTTCAGCCCTGTCTATCGCACCTCTTCCATTTCTGTTTTTCATCGTATCTCCCCCGTACCTGTCCCCCGTCTGTCGTTCCCTCCTATCCACCCTTAAGCTTATCTATCCCGTATCGATTCCCCCATCTATCTATTTTCTTGCAGCTTACCAGTCCGACAAGTCTCTCTCCTCACTTTCTGACTCCCTTCTTTACTTTCTAATAACTATCCCCTGTCTATTGCTTCTGTCTACTCTCTCTTGCTTCTCCAGTCTATCGTATCAATCCCTCTGTCCATCGCCCCCCAGTTTTTAATTTCATCTTCCCCATCTGTCACCATCTGTCACGTCTATCCCCTATCTGTCGTCTCTGTCATCGTCTATAGTTATCGATCACCGTCTGTCCCTTTCTGTTGCCCGTCTTTCACCGTCTGTCTCTCTCCGTCACCGTCTATTCCCTGTCAGTCACCTTCTTTCCCTATCACTGTCTATCCCTTATCTGTCATCGTCTTTCCCTATCACCGTCTATTCCCTATCTGTCACCATCGTCTATCAGTTACCATCTCTCCCAGTGTGTGTACCTATCTGCCACCCCATCTATCACCGTCTGTCGCCCTATCTATCGCCTGTCTATCACCCTCTGGCACCTTACCGGCTCCACAAGAGCTGCTTCAACTGGCGGGTAACTTGTGAAGCGATTAAAAGGAAGTGTATGAGGGGAAGCGGGGATTTCAATTTCACACCCAGGGGTCGTCAGTCCTTTACTTCTTCTTTCCTTCCTTCCTTCACTCCTCTTACTTTCTTCCTTCACTCCTCTTACAGTCTTTAATCTTCCTTTTTCCTTTCTCTTCCCATTTTCCTTCCTTTTATTTTTTTTCATTCTCTTCTTTCCCTTTTCCTTCTTCCCTTCATCTCCCTTCCTCTGTCTTCCTTCATTTACTCATCATAATCCTTTCCTTCCTCTTCCTTCTTGCCTTCGTCATACTTCTGTCCTTCACTCCTTTATTCCGTAATTCTATCATTCTGTTACTCTGTCTTTTCTTCGTTCCTTCTTTCACATACTCTCTCTTTTTGTCCAGTCTTTCCTTTCTCTATCACTTCCTTTTTCACTGTTTGACCTACTCTTTTATTTTACTGAGTGCTTCCTTTCTTCCTTCTTGTATTCCTTCTTTCATTTCTTTGTCCAGTCCTTCAGTTCTTCAAGTATTTTTTCTGTTCTTCACACTTTCCTTTCCTGTAGTTCGTCACCCACCCCATCTTTCAGTCTTTTACTCACCCCTTCCTTCACCCACTCTTGTCATTCATTCCCTCTTCATTTGAGAGAGAGAGAGAGAGAGTAGTAGTAGTAGGAGTAGTAGTAGTAGTAGTAACAGTAGTAGTAGTAGGTAGTAGTAGTAGATGTAGTGGTAGAAGAAAATTGAAAATATGGAGAGAAAAGAGGGATCAGAGAGTTTGTGGAGAAGGATGATCTGGGATAAGCTTAGGACTCAGCAGAGAGAGAGAGAGAGAGAGAGAGAGAGAGAGATGGGGGGTGAAGGAAGATGGGGGAGATAGAGGGTGAGAGGAAAGGACCACGGTGAAAGAAAATGCTGAGTGAAGAAGAGTGGAGAGAGAGAGAGAGAGAGAGAGAGAGAGAGAGAGAGAGAGAGAGAGAGAGAGAGAGGGAGAGTGGGTGGAGGACGAAGACAGGAACGATTGAGCTAAAAATATAGAAAGAGGGGGCATAGGTGAGAGGAGAGGGAAGAGGAAGAGGGGATGGGGTAGAGAGGTAGGGTGGGAGTAGAAGGGAGGGAGGGAGAGTCGAGGCAGGAGCGGATATGGGTACAAAAAATGAACTTTGAGAGCGAGGGAAAAGAAAGAGGGCAAGAAGTGGGGATTCTAGGAGAGAGAGAGAGAGAGAGAGAGAGAGAGAGGGAACAAAGTAATGATAGATGGACGTAGAGATGACTGACAAAGGTAGGACTCTCTCTCTCTCTCTCTCTCTCTCTCTCTCTCTCTCCCATAAGCATATTTTTACCTGCCTCAAAGGGGTTTCTGCTTTGATGTTAATATTCCCAGCAATGAAAGACCTCTATATTTAGTGAAGAGAAAACCTTGATAGTCAGAAGGGGAAAAAAAGCAAAAAGTCTCCATAATATTATCACTACGATGCTGAAATTAAAGTATAATATTTTTTTACTCTGCTATTTTTTTTTTTTTTTTTTAGGAAGGCCAGAATTTATCAGAGGGCTAATACACATCAAGGTATCCATGTTTGTCATTATATACATTTAATGATTATAGATAAAAACCAGTAGCAGTGAAGTATAGGTATTTTATGTATAGTTAAATCGGAAATGTTTTATGACACAAACTCCTTATCGATGTATGCTTTTTTAAGGTACGTTATTTACTCCTCTGTATACGTGTAAATTTTGGGTATGAATGGATAGAGGAAAACTGAGTCTCGAGTATGCGTGGAGAGAGAGAGAGAGAGAGAGAGAGAGAGAGAGAGAGAGAGAGTGAAGAAGTAGTAAGAAGGCAAACATGAGAAGAATGGAAGGAGGTGAGAAAAGAAGGTTGAGAAAATAGATGAATAGAGAGGCCTGGAAGAAGAGGCATGAATACAGTAAAGGAGGAGATGGAGGGTGATGAAATGGAAGTGACGAGAAGTGACACAGGGAGAAAGTAAGAGAGAAATAAAAGAGGAGGGACGAGATAAGGGAGAAGTGGGAGTGAAAGAGGTTGAAGTGAGATAAAGCTTAAGTAGAGATGTAGGGAAGGCTGAAAGGGCAGAAGTGAGGGAGGAAAGGGGTGGGAAGGTGGGAGAAAGGGAGGTGAGGAAGGAAGGGAAGGGGCAGGCAAGGAGGGAGTGAAGAATGGACGGAATGGAGGGAGTAAATAGAGAAGTTGGGAAGGAAGAGAGTGAGGGAGGAAATGGTTTGGAGCTCTAGTGAGAGGGGAGGGAGAGAGGGGGAAGGCGTTTGAGGAAGGGAGAGAAGGAAGGAGTAAGGAAGGAAAGAGGAAGGGAGGGGATGAGGGAAGAAATAGGGAAAGGAGGAAGGGAAACGGTAGGAAGGAAGGAGTTAGGGAGGGGAGACAGAGGGAGTGAGAGAGGGAGAATGGACGAGGGTGAGAGAGCTAAATGTTTTGAAGGGAAGGTAAGGGGTGTTTGGAAGGCGAGGGAGGAAGGGAGGGAGGTAAGAGAGGGAGAGGGAGGGAGGGAGGAACGGTGAGAAATGGAGGGAGAGAAGAATGGAGAAGGGGTAGAGGAGGTAAAGTAAGGCCATTTGTAAGGATCTGCAGTAAATGGGCAGATTGGAGTGTAGGGTCAGAGGGAGAGAGAGAGAGAGATTGTGTGTGTGTGTGTGTGTGTGTGTGTGTGTGTGTGTGTGTGTGTGTGTGTGTGTGTGTGTGTGTGTGTGTGTGTGTGTGTGTGTGTGTGTGTGTGTGTGTAAGAAGCAGTATACCGTATTAACTATATTATCCATCTTCCCCATTCCCCATTCTTCCCTCCAACTTTCTCCCCAATCACACCCTTCTCCACTTCACTTTTCATCCATACGGTATCACTCCTAATCCACACAGTATCCACTTTATCCACACTCGATTCATCCCATTCCTCTTTTTTTTTTCTTTTTTTAATAATTGACTGTCATTCCCCACTCTACTCTTACCAGACTCTCCCTCGTCTCTACACGCTGTTAACTATCCACACCCCTACCCACACCCATTTCCACCCCCTATTATACTGTCCACACCCCTATTGACACCCTACCCATTCCCATTTCCACCCCTATTTACACAATCTACACCCTAGCCCACACCCTTTTCCACCCATATTCCACTATCCACACCCTAACCAACACCTATTAAACTACCCCTACCCCTACCCACACCCGTACCTACAGGCATTTCCACCCTTGTTTCACTATCCACACCCTTACACACATCCACTCCCACCCCTGTTATCCACATCCTATCCACCCTACCCTTTATGCAGACGCTTTTTACTACTCATTGTTACCCAGTCTGTCCACACCCTATCCACGTACCTGTATACTGGCAGACGGCGTCCCTGTAGGTACCATAGGGCTAGTATGGCCCTATCCCCAGGCTCGGAGGTGTGGAGGTGGCAAGGCAGCTCCACTCTTCCACCCGACACTCCTACCACGTATTCCGTCCCGCCTGTGGAAGAGAAAGTGGGTTAGATAATAAGTAGATAGATAGGTAGATTAACTGGTAGATGGGTGTAAATATGTATGGATGGAGAGATATATAGACAGACAAATAGATAGACGATTGAGATAGATAGATAGATAGTTATGTGATAGACTTAAGAATAATTATTGTGTATGTGGAGAAGCAGGTAGAGTTTGTCGGATCATAGTTTAGATAAAGAGGCAGGAAAGTAGGTATTTAGGTAGGTAGGTAGGTAGGTAGGCCAAATGGGTAGCCAATATACTTTAATAACGGGTATTTGGGTAAGTAGGTCAGTAGGTAAGTCAGGTAGACGGGTTTGTGAAAAATGTACATGTAATAATGAATGTTGGGTTAAATAATGTGGATTGATAATTTTGTAAATAATATAGCTGCATAATAGGTAAGTAGGTAGGTAGGTCGGTAGGTTGGTAGGTAGGTAAGTGGTGCATAAAAGGATATTATGCTGGAAAGGAAAATGATATTGCTGGAGTAAGCAGCATTGCCTGGTGGAGAGAGAGAGAGAGAGAGAGAGAGAGAGAGAGAGAGAGAGAGAGATACACAGACCTCACAGATTTTACATTACCGAGAGAGAGAGAGAGAGAGAGAGAGTTACAGAAATGCACAGACCTCACAGATTTTACCTTCCACAGAGAGAGAGAGAGAGAGAGAGAGAGAGAGAGAGAGAGAGAGAGAGAGAGAGAATCAAGCCGGTATGGGACCCGGAAATAGCCAGGCTGGATGGGTAGATTGCAGATAGGAAAACACACACACACACACACACACACACACACACACACACACACACACACACACACACACACACACCACTTCTGAGAAAACCGCACAAATACCATAACGAAGCGGCGCAGTCTTCGCATAGTCACTGTATTCCCCCTCTTACGATATTCCCTCCCCAACCCCTTTGATAGTTTGGGAAGATTTTGGATATTTGAAGTTTTATAGATGTTGAATAGTCGAATCTGGTGGGTATTTGAACCTTTTTGAGTTTTGAAGTTTAAGAGAATTTTTTTTTAGCTTAATATCCAGTGGTAAAAAACATTCTTGGTATTGGAAATGTTTGGATATTTAATGTTTATTTTTATGTACTCCATGAACAGTTTTTATGTTTGGACTTTGCTTGAATTTAAATTAATATTAGCATTGCACGATTAATCTTCCTGCAGTATCGGCACTGCCTTGTATTTGGAAAGATTCGATATATATATATATATTTTTTTTTCGAAATGTGGGTTAGGTTTGCAAGCCAAATTGTGGGATACTAAGCCCATACTTCTTTATTTTCAGACAGTATTTTCTAAAGTTCGAACCTCTTTCAAAATAATTGAACCCTGTATTGAACAGTTGAACCCCCTTTTCCAAAGAAAGGAATTCAGAGTACCGGTAACTGATCCCTTCTATGAATACCTGAGCATTTTACAGAGTGACGGAACTCGGTGTTGAATATTTAAATCATGTCTAGAAAGATTGAACCCTTTATTGAATAACTGAACCCATTTCCGATTAAACTGACACTCCTCTGGATATTCAGATCGTACTACCGGATATTCGAAGATGTTTCAGAACATACAAAATTTATTTACGGAAAATTCAAACTTTTTTCGGATCCTTTTTTTTACGGATACTGAAGCCGTTTATCCGAATATTAGAGCTCTTTTCCTGGTATTGTGGCCCTTTTCCGGATATTGAGGCCCTTTCCCGGAAAATGGAGCATTTTCTTAATATTAGAGCCCTTATCAGGATATTGAAGCTCTTCCGGGTACTGAGGCCCTTTTCCGTAAATTGGAGCCATTTTCTGGACATTCACCCCGTTTTTCCGGATATTCGAAACCCTTTAATCCGGATTTTCGAGCATTGGGGTCTGCGTCGGGTCTGCATTACTGATACACCGGGCCGGAAATTCAGGCGGCCAGCTCTGAGCCTAGTTTTAAAAGGCCTTAATTTCCTCTTTGGTAGCTGTGTGTGTCGAAGGGGGAAAGGGGGAGAGGAATGGTTAGCGGGGGGGGGGTTAGGAGGATGCTTGGGGAGGGGTGGTTGGAGGGGAGAGGAGAGTTGGGGAAGGAGATGTAAAAAGAGGTTGGAAGGGAGTTGGGGAGAGGAGGTAAACGGTGGTTGGAGAGAGGTTGGAAAGGGGAGGTAAAGGGTGGTTGGAGAGAGGTTGGGGAGGATGGTTGGCGGGGGGTAGGGGACAATGGCTGGAGAAGGGGTAGTGAGGGAGGGTGGTTGGAAGGGGACGGGGAGGATTGAGGTTAGGGGAGGGTGGTTGGAGAGGGAGTTGGAGGGAGAGGGAGGCAGGAACTTGGATGGGGATATGGGACTAGGGTCGATTTAGGTTAATAGGAAGGTGGTAGTGTAGTTCATTCACCTCAACTTGGTCAGATTTTTTCCCCGTTTCATTTAATTTCACGTAGCTCAGTGGCAGAATGAGAAAATATTACGGTCCCATCTCCTTTCCAAGCCCCTGATCTTTTTTTTTTTAATGTGCTTGACTCTGGACACACATTTAAAAGTCCGTTCCATGAGGCAAGCATTTCTCCTACATATCGCACCATAGACCTTCACATGTCACCACTTCGGCTTTTAACACCCACCGTCCATACTGAACACATGTTAGGGCTGTCTCATACACCACTTTCCCCATCATCACACGTTATTCTTTTCTAACAACTCAACGTATAAAATGGGAGATGGTAATTTTATCCCAAGTTAACGTGAAAAGAGTATAGGAATGGCGAGGGGATGAGGTGTTGGGTAAAGGAGCTGGAGAGAAATGGGGTTAATGGGGAATGAATAGGAATGGGGAAGGGAATGGGTGAGGTAGAAATAGGTTTTGATGGGGATGGGATTGGGATGGGGAGTATGGGGATTCTGGAGAACCGAATGGGGAGTGAGGTGGGCTTTGGAAATAGTAAATGGGGATAGAGAAGCGGAATTAATGGGGAAGGCAAGACAAAGAATAATTATATTGGGTTGTTTACAGATGCCATTGCCTTAATTGGGTAGTTAGAGGCAATGTGATTTATTACTTGTATTATTGTTACAGGTACTGGTAATAAAATTTAATCAGTCTTATTAATTGTCGGAGATTCAAACTGGATGATGATGATGATGATGATGATGATGATGATGATGATGACGACGACGATTATGATGATGATGATGATGGGAGAAGTTGTACCAAGGGTGATGTAAACTGTAGTAAACTAAGTTCTCTATCACGACAGCTGTGTGTGTGTGTGTGTGTGTGTGTGTGTGTGTGTGTGTGGTGTAGCACATGCTCTCACTAATACACCATAATACTGAAACACAGAGAATTTAACCTCATTGCTGGTTATGATGATGATGATGAGGAGGAGGAGGACCATTATCACGCCAGCGTCCTAAGCTCTCACTGTGTATGAAGGTACACTAACTATCATCTTCCAGAAATGAAGCCATTTTATAAAGGAAGCCACAGTCTAAGCCACGCGAAATATAAAGGCACTTGATCCATAAAGTTAGAAATATTATAGTAATTCATCCGACTCTGAAACCGCACTGTATAAAGCCACTGCAAAAATTAGGTTAGAAATATTAAGTGCTAGATATGTTATGCTTTACAAAATATTATCCTCAAAAGGCCTAGACGTGGTGTTTATTTCATGCTACTGACAGACGATTTTTACTTAAGACAGATTTCTGGTAGTGGAGGGGTTAATAAAGGCTACGTCTATCTTCCTTAGTTTGAAAAGCGTCTCCAGAGCTGAAAAAACTTGCCTGGAGATAAGAATTACAGTTTGGAAATTATCTCAAATAATCGTACTATAAAATCCTGTTCGGTAAGTCTCTCATATACTGAATAAAATTGCGTAGAGATTGCAGGAGTAAATAGGAAGTGTCACAGAAGCCATATGGAATAATCTCGAGATAACAAAAAGAGACAACAGGATTAAAGAAAGAAAGATGGTGAAATGATAAGAATAAAGAAAAAACGGCGAGATAATAGGAGAAAAGGGAAAAACGAAGGTAACAGAAATAAAAGAAAAAATGACGTGATGATAAGATTAAAGGGGAAAGGTGATGAGATAATCGAAATGAAAGAAAAAAAAAAGGAAAAAAGGGAAAACTGACAAGATAACAAGAATATAATGAAAAATGACGAGATAACAGGAATACGGGAATAATGATTAGAAAAGAGGAACAAAGGAAAAAAAAAACGGCATCGTAGTTAATGGCTGAAACCCCACGAAATGCGAAACCATTATCGTGCGACAAAATATGAGATTACGTCAGCGTACATGGACATTTGGCGGGATGGCTGGCTGGCCGGGGTATATCATGCATGTGGCTGTGGTTGCCTCATGACCACTGATTTTACACATAATCGATGCCTGCAATTAATGAGGCGGCGTCACGCAGCGCCTGAGTTTGCTTAACAAGCTGTCAAGCCATTCAGACTAAACCATCTCTATCTGTGTATGTGTATATACAGTATGTATGTATGTACCGTACATGTTGATCTATTTCTTAATGTCTATCTATCTAATGTATCTGATGCTGTATACTGTAAGGGGTTGCCTCGACAAAAGGACCTCCAAGCCTTTCTTTCCCTACTCAGTAACGACTCCTCTTTACATGATAAACCACCCCCCCTTATACTGGCAAAAAGAAACTATGTTCTAAAATTATTGTTATGATGTAGGGACGAAAAAAAAAAAAAACGTTGAAATACAAGAGCATTTGGGATGGGAGGAAATTCAGAGTTCTTTACCCACTACTACATTCCACCAGATACAAACGTTTTTAGCTCATAAGTGAGTGTTGTAATGGGTATAAAACTCGTGAGTATCAGAGGATGTTTTTGGGCTGTAACTTGCAACAGTAGCTCAAATGCCGCTCGAATTACAAAGATGCACATCCCCGATTGTTACGAAGCGTCTTGGTGCTTCACATGCTCTTGTCCGCCTTTTTTCGTTCCGGAGTTAAGATTGATGAAGAAGGAAAAAGAAAAGAACAAGATCATTACTTATGCTACCCAGTTTTGCGAGTCATAGGACGGTTAGCTGGGCATTGCGAGTAGCTTTGCTCTTACATTTCAAGTTTTTTTTTTTTTTCTCCACATGCATAAAGCTGAACTCAGTGAGCATTTTGGTGCATAGGCCCTTGTACCTTATCTACGTGACGTCATTTGAACATGGCCTTTCCGTACATAGTAGCCTGTTGGTAACCCTCTCTCTCTCTCTCTCTCTCTCTCTCTCTCTCTCTCTCTCTCTCTCTCTCTCTCTCCATCTAGCTAGTGTCTCTCATACACTCTCCTAGTCAGTTTCACATACACCCTCCCTCATTTACTCTCACTCATTATCCCTGCACCTCGTTCTCGATATCCTTCTCCTCGTCCTCCTCACAGCCACCTCACCCTCATACACCCCTAGATAGTCTCACACACGCTCCTCCTCCACATATTTCCACCCTTATCTCTCCATGTCATTCTCTGTCTCTCCTACCTTCTCCTCCCAAACCACTTATCTCTCATCAGCTCTCCTAGTCAGTCTCTCACGCCACCCACTTCCACATACTCTCTGAGCTTATGCCTCCATCACTTTCTCGATCCCTTTCTCCTCCCAAGCACCTCTCACTCACTCACCTAGTCGATCCATCACGCTCCATTCGCTCCACGTGGGCCAAACCCCTGAGACTGGTTTTATTTTTTTCCCCACAGCATCAATCACCACACGACATTACTCACGAATCATTCCTGCACTCCCCAGAATTCAGACTAATGGTTGCTGTCTGTCTGGCTCTCTGTATATCTATATGTCTATCAGTTTGTCTATCCATTTGTGTTTCTGTCTGTCTGTCTGCCTGTCCATCTATCTATTCATCTATATGTGTCTATCTGTATGCCAGTCAATATCTGTCTGTCTGTCTTTGTGTCTTTATCTACGGTATCTATCTATATCTATCTAATTTATCTACCTATCTGTCTGTCTATCTGTCTTCCTATCTATATCTATCTGTCTTTTGCCTATACGCCACATCCTATTGGTGTGCACTTGACAAACGGACCTGCAGGCGCTTTTTCCCTACTCAGTAACGACCACCCTCTCCAAGACACACCACCCAGCCTTCCCTTGTCATCTTATCTCTAGCATCTTATCTTTCCATCTCGTTTCCGGACTGCCCCTCCTCCTCCCAGACTCTTCATTCCTGCCCTCCAAGTCAGTCCATCACCCCCATTCGTTCCACATGGCCAAACCTACACGCCTCTCTCTCTCTCTCTCTCTCTCTCTCTCTCTCTCTCTCTCTCTCTCTCTCTCTCTCTCTCTCTCTCTCTCTCTCACACACACACACACACACACACACACACACACACACACACACACACACACACACACACACACACACACACACACACACACACACACACACACACACACACACACACACACATTCTTCCCCTCCTCCTCTCACTCCTCTGGGCGCAAATTCAGACTAATGGAAGAACGCCGCCATCAACCAAAGACCTCATGAGTGGAGGTGTGGTGACGGTAATGGGTTAAGCCTCTTCAGTACGGTGGCGTTTATTCATTTATTTCTTTATTTTGCATCTCTGGGAGCGGCCCGGTTAGTCAGACACGCCCTACTGATTTTTCACAAGTAAGGTTCTTCAATATTTTTTTTTTTTCACCATTTTTTCGACCTTTTGTAGTTTATTCCACGTAGCTGTGAAAAGTTAATGCAAGGGCTCACACTCCATTCCCATAGCACTTCTTTGTGACTAGTTTGCTGTTCTAGTGTTGATCTGTTGATACGACGCACCATTCATGCTGGAAAGATGGCAGTTTTAGGCCAAATTAGAGTAAAAAGTGTATAGCGAGGTCTTCTGTGGTGCCTTATTTTAGCGAAACCGCATTAATTCCACATTTTTACACGTGTTCGTCCCGCTAACGTCACACTCTGGACCGTATTCTCGTCGGGTAAGGAGGCTTCCTAGCATCTCTTCCTTAGCGATTTAGTTTTTTGTCTGGTTAATATATTATTGTATGTTATGCATGAAGGGGGTGCGTATATTAGAATTGTTTATCACAGAAAAGGTTAGCAAGGTGTACTAAGGAAAATAAATCGCTCAGGAAAAGGTGTTTGGGAGCGTCCTGAACCAGCTCTAGTATGGGCTTCTAATCATTAATCCTAGGAAATGCTGTCAAGGTGAAAGGTTAATTAATCCCATACAAAAATATCTCTTTAGAGTAATCCCTGTCAGTCATTTTAAAATCGTCCGGTGATAGCAAGATAGACCCGTGGCACCTCTCCCTTAGCGATTTATTTTTGGATATGGCTCTTTAAAATACTTTCGCGCGTTATTTTTGCCGTGTATGGCGATAGTACAATGATTTATGTAACACGATGAAGAAGCGTAAGGTGTAATAACCAAATTAAGTCGCTTTGGAATAGGTGTTAGGGAGGGTGTGGGTAGAATGGTAAGGGTCCGAAAATTATAAAGTCAGGAATATCGGGAGGGTGTGGGTAGAATGGTAAGGGTCCGAAAATTATAAAGTCAGGAATATCGTATCATGAGACGAGGAAGCAAGGGCACTAAAAATTCTCTCGCGAAGTAGTAAAGTCAGAAATACGAGCTAAGCAAACTGCCTCACGAAAACCATTAGCCACACGAAAGCCTACTATCCATAAAGCGTTTACCAGCACTACCACGAATACTAACAGCAGCAGTAATAGCGTCATTATCAACAACAACGGCAGTAGCAGTAACGACACCAGTATAAATAACGCAGACAATTATTACAACTCTGCCAACACCAATACCATCACTACCACTAACAACAGTAGTCTCATCATCACCACAACCACTGCCACCACCACTGCCATCACCACCACCACCATTGCCATTACCACCTTTGCAGTCACCACCACCACCACCACACTACCACATCTCCCACCACCACTACCACCACAAAGCAAGCAAAGAGAATTCGCAAGTACCGCTACTTCAGCTTAATTTTTCACCTCTTGCCGAGTGTATTATGCATGGCACTTGTGACACTTTAGCTTTACTTTGGACACTTTAGCTTTACTTTTGACACATTAGCTTTACCTTTGACACATTCGCTTTACTTTTGACACTTTAGCTTTACTTTTGAACACTTTAGCTTTACTTTTGGTACTTTAGTTTTACTTTTGGTACTTTAGTTTTACTTTTGACACTTTTGCTTTACTTATGTACTTTAGTTTTACTTTTGGCACTTTAGTTTTACTTTTGACACTAGTTGAATTTTGACACTTTAGCTGTACTTTTGACACTTTAGCTTTTCTTTTGACACCTTCACTTTATTTTTGGCACTTTCGCTTTACTTTTGGCACTTTAGCTTTACTCGTCTGGCACTGCGACAAACTAAACACTGCAATAAAGTCATGCAGAATCATTGAAGAAGAGAATTATGTGAATTATGAGAAGTGGGTGAAGGTAATAAGTAGTAAAGGAGAGCACTGAGGGGAACGAATAAGAGAGAGAGAGAGAGAGAGAGAGAGAGAGAGAGGCACTAAGAGCAGTGAGCAAAAGAAAACATTAAAAGAAAGGAGTGAAAGGAACTTGAAAAGGAAAGCATTGAAAGTTACACAAAGTTAAAAAAGATGAAGTGAGATAGACATGTTCTTGAGCGAAAACAACAAGAATCCCCTGAAGGGAAAGAAGTTCATTCCTTTCACTATCTGAGCGTCGTCTTTAATTTACTCCTGCTACCACTAGACAATATTATTCCGCTTAGGAGGATAGAAAGCAGAGAATAAAAGTTAAACAGGGATAAAAAGCACAAAGTAAAAGCAAAGCATGTAGGAGAAGGAGCGGTTTATAAAAAATTCACAAGGCCATCGTCCACCCACATCTCACTTCCAGGGCCACACCTTGTGCTTTCCACCTGTCGAACACACACACACACACACACACACACACACACACACACACACACACACACACACACACACACACACACACACACACACACACACACACACACACACACACACACACACACACACACACACACACACACACACACACACACACACACACACACACACACACACACACACACACACACACACACACACACACACACACACACACACACACACACACACACACACACTATTACTCCATACATGTCAGTGCTTTCAATGTTATGTCTTAGTACAACGATATTATTGAAGTCAGCAATAACACGCTTAACCCCGACATTACGAGAGGTTCTTTTTAAACTGACATTTTTTTTATATCAGCTAGAGTAAGTGAAATAAAATAAGCATCAATATAGTGAAAGGGTTAAACTTAAGGAAGACACTTAGATGGATTTGATTGACTACCACTTAAGACATTATTACCCCGTTCACTAATAAAGGAAGTCTTGAGATAAAGTGGTAATGTCGCCAGATTTAATAGCCACGCCATCGTACTGAAGGGGTTAATTGTTTTTCAGGTGTCTGCATAATTAAAGACGTTCTTGTAGTGAAAAATGGTAGTTATGAATAATGGCCTCTAGTAAAGTTGTAGTAAAGGTGTATTGTGTGTATTTAATGGTCCTTTCCATTACGGTTACTACGACTATTTTTACCTGTGTCTTTATTAGGGTCGTGAATAAAGCCTTGGGTATTATTAGACATATGTAAGCAGTTACACACACACACACACACACACACACACACACACACAGAACAAACACCTGCTAATGCAATTAATGAGCGAGAGGTGCGGAAAAAGTGAGTGAGTGAGGTAAAGTCAGTCAGGTAAAGTGAGATAGTGAGTGTGGTAGAGTGAGATAATCTAGGAAGTAAAGAGGATCCTGGAAGATGTGCGAAAGACTTTAGGAAGTAATAAATAATAATAATAATAATAATAATAATAATAATAAACAAAAATAATGATAAATGCTATATCATCATGGGTCCAAATCTCAACCTTATCCGAATTACAAATACTGATGACCTTATGGCGAAAATTATCCTCCTCATATCATTAACCCAAAAATAACCTTCAATATCTCACTCTGTGTTTCTCACTGTTTTTTCTGTATCTGTCTCACTTTATCTGACTAACTTCACCTTGCTCGCTCACTCACTTTTTTTTTTTCACACCTCTCGCTCATCAATTGAATTAGCAGTTGTTTGTCCTCTCTCTCTCTCTCTCTCTCTCTCTCTCTCTCTCTCTCTCTCTCTCTCTCTCTCATTCCACGCTTTCATTCCCTTTCTTATTTAATTTTCTCCTTTCCCCTTTCTGTCAGTTTCCTCCATTAATTCCTTTATTTTTCCTCCTCCTCCTCCTTCTCCTCCTCCTCCTCGTCCTCCTCCTCCTCCTCCTCCCGTCTCACCTGTTCTGATTAAATTACCTTGCTCACCTCTCCTTCTTACCCTGCCATTCCTTACCTTATTCAGTTTCCTTCCCTTCTTTCTCTCCCTTTTCCTGCCATGTTTTCTTTCCTTTCACATCTTTGGTTTTTCTTGTTTTCCTATTTTTTCTTTCTAATTATGCCTTCTTTTACCTTTTCCTCCCATGTTCCTTTTTTCTTCCGTCTTATCAAGCTTTTCCTTGATTTATTTTTCTTGTATCCTTTCTTTTTCCACCCTTATTTCTCCTCCATGTTTTTCCCCTCTCTGTTCTTCTCTATCTTCTTGCTTTCTTTCTCCCTTCCATTTCTTCTTGCTAAATTCCATCTCTCTTCGTCATCATTTCTTTTTCCATATTTTCCTGACCTTTCATTTATTTTTCCCTTCTTTCTCCTCCCACTTACTTTTTTTTTTTTAAATATTTTCCTACGTTCCTTCTTTCCAGACTTTTTCTTTTTTCTCCCTTCTTTCATGTAGTTGTCTTTGTTTCTTGCCATATTCCTTTCTTTCTCTCATAAGTATCTGCCCTTCTCTCTCTCTTCCTGTTTTTCTTGTTTCCTAGTTTGTTCTTTCACTCCGTTTCTTCTTCATTCCTCTCTCTCTCTCTCTCTCTCTCTCTCTCTCTCTCTCTCTCTCTCTCTCTCTCTCTCTCTCTCTCCTTTATATGCATATATCCTCCATTTTTCCCATCCGTCTGTTCTCACTTTTCCATTGTCTCTAATCTCTTTCCGTCCTTTTTCTTTTCCTGCCTTTCCCTTCCCTCTCTTATTCCATTATTTCCCTTTCTTTTTTTCCATTTCCCTTCTCCTCCCTTTTTTTCATCTTTCATCTTTCTTTTCCCATCCTTATTCTTTCTTCACCCTTAACATTATTTTCCCCTCCCCCTTTTCCTCCCTTCTCCTCGTCTCCTTTCCTCTCCTCTCTTATCTTTTCCTAAATTTTCTTCCCCTTTCCCTCCTTTCCTGTTCCTTTCCCTTCCTTGGCCTTCCTACTTAGTTTCATTTTCTTCTTCCCAACTCTCCCCTCTTTTCCCCTCCTTCCCTACCTCCACAAATTCCTCTCTCTCTCTCTCTCTCTCTCTCTCTCTCTTTCCCCCCCTCCAATTCCTCCATTCTTTCATATCCCCTCCCTTCCCTTCCCCTCCCATTCCCCCATCTCCCCTCCCTTCCCCAATCTTCCGTGTCCCTCACCTCTCATCTTCAAAATCTGTCCTTTTATTCAATTTTCTCCCATCCTTCGCCTCTTCCCTTCCCTTCCAATTTCCACTTCTTTCCGTTCCATTCCTTGCCTTGATTTCCCTCTCTTTCTTTCCCTTTCCCTCCCTTCCTTTACCTTACTTCGTTCCTCCTTTCTAACCATCCTTCTTCCCTTCCCTTCCTTCTCCTTCCCTTCCCTTACCACCTTTTCTCTTCTCCGCTTCTTTCTTTCTTCTGTGTTCTTTTCCTCCGCTTTCCCTTCCTCCATTCCTCTCCTTCCCTCTCCTCCCCACTCCTCTGTCTCTTCATTCTGTCCTTTCTCCCTCCCTACCTCAATCTCTTTAGTCTCCCTCACCCCTCATCTTCTAAAACCTCGTCTCCTCTCATTTAATTTTCTCCCCTCCCTCGCCCCCCATTTTCATCACTCCCTTTTTATCTCTCCCATCTTGCCTCACCTCTCATCATCTTCATGGTCATTTTTACCTCCCATCATCATCTTTTCCTCCTCCTCCTCTTACTATCTTTCCTCTTCCTGCTCCTCTTACCATCTTTCCTCTTCCTTCTTATCTTCCCCTCCTTTGCCCATACTTATTTACTCTTTTCTTCTGTTTCACCTTTTCATCGTAACTTTTTCCCTCTTCCCCTTCCTTTCTTCCTCCCCTCCCCTCTTCATTCCTTCATCTGTCATCTTCTTCATGGACATTTTTTCCTCCTTTCATCTTTCCTTTTCACTCATCTACCTCCATTCTCTCTCTCCTCCTGTCTTATATTTATTACCTCTTCTTCTGCTTCCTTCTTCCCATTCTTCTTCCCTTCCTCCACATTTCTTTCACCTCTCTCCTTTTGCATGGACATTTTTTCTTTCCTTATTCATTTTTCCTTTCTTCTGTACTTTCTTTCTTCCTTTCCTCTTCGTACTGTTATTCTTTCCTGTTTCTCCTTTCATTCCTTCCTCCCGCCTCTTCTTCCTCCCCCTCATTCCCTTCGCTTCTTACATTCTTTATCATTTTTACATCTTCTCTTTTTCATAGCTCTTCGTCCTTTTATGCCTTCATACTTCCCTTCATCTCTCTCTCTCTCTCTCTCTCTCTCTCTCTCTCAATTTTTAAAACAATTTCTTCTCTTCCTCCCGTCCAAGTCATTTTCCGGCTCACTTCTGTCACCTCCTCTCTCCCTTTCCGTCTGACAGCATTACCTGTCATTTCCATTTCATCCATCTTCATCAAGTCTCATTTCTCTTCTCCCATTATTATCCTTTCTTTTCCTTTTATTTTCCTCGTCTTCTTACATTCTTTTGTCCAGTTCTTATCGACCCTTCCCCTCCTCCTGTCTCTTCCTATTCCTATCTTTCCTGTTTTCCCTTTCCTCCCATCTCTCTCTCTCTCTCTCTCTCTCTCTCTCTCTCTCTCTCTCTCTCTCTCTCTCTCAACTTTCTTTCCTTATCCTTCATATTCCCTCCCTTCTTCTCCCTCACCTCCCTGCTTTCGCATTATATTTCATCCTCCTTCGTCTCCTCTCTCCTCTCATCACCACTCTAAGTTTCTGTTGTCGTTTTTTTCTTCTCTCTCTTTTACCTCCTCTCTTTATAACCCCCCCCCTTCCCTCTCTTTCCTCTACATCATACCTATGTAGGCTACTCTCTCCTCTCCAGTTTCTCTTACCTTTCTAACATGCTATCTTTATTACTTGTCTTCCTCTTGTCCTTTCATCATCATCATCACCATCATCCTCATCATCATCACCATCATCATCATCATCATCATCATCATCATCATCATCATCATCATTATCCCTCTTTCTTGTTTTCCTCTTTCCACTTCTCTTCGTCATTCCCTCTTCTTAGTTCTTCGTCATCCTTCTCTCCTACCCTCAGCTTTCTTCCCTTCTTTCAGTGTCTCGTAACTTTTTAATATTTTTGCACTTTTACACTTTAAGATTATTCACTATAGCTTGTCTCCTAACTCTCTCTCTCTCTCTCTCTCTCTCTCTCTCTCTCACACACACACACACACACACACACACACACACACACACACACACACACACACACACACACACACACACACACACACACACACACACACACACACACACACACACACACACACACACACACACACACACACACACACACAAGCCAACCAAAAATCCAAGCATAAAAACACACTCAAAGCCAGAAAAACACAAAAAGAACCCCATCCCACATCTGAACTAAAAACGGGTCACATTGCGGCGGTAAACCGAGACCGGAACACAACAAGGAAGTAATGAGTCTGGGCGGCTCTCAGATACCTGGTAATTGCCGTGTTTTTTTTTTTAATCATGTTTTTTCGTGAGCTTTTCCGGGGCGAGAGCAGAGAAGGGGAAGGTGGAGAAAAGTTTGGGTGTGGTTTAGTGTGTGTGTGTGTGTGTGTGTGTGTGTGTGTGTGTGTGTGTGTGAGAGAGAGAGAGAGAGAGAGAGACAGACAGAGAGAGAGGAAGGAAACATGGAAGAGAGCGAAGAAGAGACTTTGGTAGATGACAAGAGGAATAAGGAGTGGGGGGGAGAGGAAGGATAGGGGAAGAGGAAGAAGGGGGAAGGGGAATATGTGGGTGTGGATTGATGAAAGAGGGGGCAAGGAGGCGGGGAATGGGATAGAAGAGGGAAGGGAAGGAAGAGGGAATGGTTGGGTGTGATTCGGCGAGTGAGAGGGGGAGAGATGTAGAAGAGTTGGGTGTTGTTTCAGAGGTGAGGAAAGAAGAAGGGGAGGGGAGGAGGAGATGGTGGGTGTGGTTTGCCAGGAGAAAGAGGGAAGGGGAAATAGAGGGGAAGGGGAAGGAAAGGGAAGGGGGAATGTCTGGGGAAAACTGTTTGAGAGGGAGGCAAGGGAGGAGGGGATGGGGAGAGGTATGGGAGGCGGAGAGAGAGAGAGAGAGGAAAATATGACTGAAATGAGTGATGAGACTGTGTGTGTGTGTGTGTGTGTGTGTGTGTGTGTGTGTGTGTGTCTGCTTGTTTGTCTTTTTCAGCTCATCGATTTTGTGTTTGTGTTTGTGAATGTTCAGCTCTACGAAGCGTGTTTGTTTTCGTTTTAGCCCGTCGAAATGTGTGTTGGTGTTTGTTGCCTGTTTGTTCGTTATCAGTGTTGACATTATTGTGTGTGTGTGTGTGTGTGTGTGTGTGTGTGTGTGTGTGTGTGTCCCCGGTGGTGTTTTTTTTCCGTGCTGTCTTCAAAGTCCTGTCTTATTTGGGGACCTTTTTTTTTCCTGTTTTTTTTTTTCTTTTTCTTTTTCTTTTTTTTTTGTACCTCGTGGGATCAAGTTTGCAGGACATTTTTTTTTTTCCGCTTCTGCCTTCTGGTGTACTTTGTGATAATATTTGTGCATGCTGGGAAGGATGGATGAATTAGGGTTGTTGGATGGATGTAAGGATGGATGGATGGTTGGATGAATTAGGGTGGTTGGATGGATATAAGGATGAATGAATAGATGAATTAGGTTGGTTGGATGGTTGGTTGGTTGCTTGCTTAGGTGAGTGGATGGATTGATGGATCAATGGATGGATGGATAGATAGATGAATGGATGGATGGATAGATGGGTGGATGGATGGATGGATGGATGAATTAAGTTGGTTGAATTTTTGGTAGCTTGCTTAGGTGGGTGAATGGATGGATGGATGAATGGATAAATGGATGGATGGATGGGTAATTAAATGGAAATGTTGATGGATTATTGAATGGATGAATGAAGAGATGGGAAGACTGAAGATACGAAACGGTTGGATTACTGACTTCCTTTGTGTGCTTACATCTTGCTGTCTCCAGACGATTTTACTCAGCTTAGGAGAGGCTTAAGATACGAGGGGGTTAGATAAAGCCTTCATCAACCTCCCTGCTATTCAGATCTTCAAAGCTGACTGAAATCGTCTAGGAAAAAAGAAGAAAAATGAGGAAAGGCGTCACCAGATTTGTGGAGTTAATGGGATTGCTTTGCTGTTTGCTTATGATGATAGTGCCTTTTTTTTTTTTCTGTGTGTGTGTGTGTGTGTGTGTGTGTGTGTGTGTGTGTGTGTGTGTGTGTGTGTGTGCGTGCGTGCGTGCTTGCCTTTAAAGTTTACTCATGCTGACGTGGGGTGGTTTTATGTTTTTATGGGTGTTTGCAGGTATGTGCTCTTTTATGTTTCTGTATGTGCACGTACGTATCAATGTGGCTCCATCGACCTCTCGCACAACAGCAACAATAACAACAAAACGATAACTACAGCAACCACAACTATAACTAAACAACAACACTAACAACAAAAACATGGTCTCTCGCAATCCATATCACCACAAAGACAATCATCGACCATGCACTTCGACGCAAATACAAAAATATACACACATTCTTATCCCAGTTTTCACTTTTATTATTTATATCTTAAAAGCTCCTGTCGACTTACTCTCATCCTAGCCTTCATATTTATTTCCTCCTTTACTTTTGTCTTCTTCCGAACTTCATTTTCTCGTCTCCCTTTCGATCTCTTCTCCTCTCCCTTTCCGTCTCTTCTTTTCTCCTCTCCCATTCTATCTCTTCTTTTCTCCTCTCTCTCTCTCTCTCTCTCTCTCTCTATCTTCATTGTCCCTCACCTCTCTCCTTTTCTTCTTTTCTCCTTCACTTTTACTTCCTTTATTACAATCTGTTCCTTTTGTCGTCTCATATTTTTTCCTTTGTCCTCTTCTTTGTCTGGCGTTGAAAGTCTTAGTGCACAAAAAGATGCACAACTTGAAAGTGTAGTCTTGACATTTGGCTGACTGTGAGTGGGATAGTGATGAAAATTAACGTTTGGTTTGTAATTATGGAGGCGATGATGATGATGATTATGATGATGATGATGATGATGATAAGGAGGAGAATTTAGAACTGATGACTGATAATGGTAATGATGATGATGATGATAAGGAGGAGGATTTAGGACTGATGATTGATGATGGTAATTATAATGGTGATGATGATGATAAGGAGGAGGATTTAGGAATGATGATTGATGATGATGATGGTGATGATGATGATGATGATGATATCCCCCTACTTCCCCTCCCTATTCCCCTACGTCCCCTTCCTATTCCCCTACCCCTCTTCCTATCCCCCTACTCCCCCTCCCTATCCCCCTACTCCCCCTCCCCATCCCTTTACTCCCCATTAACACGTCGTTCTATCTTCCCCACAGGTACGGTTGTCTTTCTGCTACTGTGCCCTTGGAGAGAGAGAAGGGGAAGTTTACGTTAGGGGCCGTAAGGTAAAGTGGTCAGTCGGGGAAAGGGGTGCCAGGGGCCATGAGTGAGAAGGGGAGTGAATGGGGAGGTTAGGTGAGGGAGGGGAGGGAGTGGGGAGACCAGGTGCGGAAGGTGAGGTGAGGGAGGGGAGGGTTGAGGGAGCACGTGGGGAAGGAAAGATGAGGGAGAGGAGGAATTGGAGGAGGAAGTGGGAGATAAGGAGAGGAGAAAGACTAAAGGAGGAAGTTGAGGGTAAGGAGGACGGGGAGTGAGGGAGGGAGTGAAGTAGCAAAGAAGGGTTAAGGAAGGAGGTTGGGGGAGAGGGATTATACAGTAGAGGAAGGAGAGGAGACGATGGTGGGAGTGAGGGAGTAGAGGGGAAATGGGGAGGAGAGATTACGGAGGGAGGGAGGGGTGTGTGAATTGGGAGTATGAGAAGATCGTTTGCAGGGGGAGGTGAGGTGAAGTGAGGGCGGGCAAGATTGAGAGGGAGAGAGAGAGAGAGAGAGAGAGAGAGAGAGAGAGTGGATAGTGATGGGGGAGGAAGGGAGAAGGAGTGTGGGAAGAGTAAGGGGCAGTAAAAAGAATATGAGAGGAGTAAAGAAGGAAAAGAGAGAGAGAGAGAGAGAGAGAGAGAGAGAATGACTAGGGTTACGATCAAAGTGTGGGAGTAAAGAAGAGGAAATGAAAAAAAAAATGAGTGAAGAAGAGGAAATGAAAGTGAATGAACCACATAAAAGTGAAAAGAAAAATGTGTAGAGTAAAAAAGGGAGAAGAAGCGAGAGAGAAAACAGGTTGTAAAAGTCGTGAAATTTTTTATGAAACGCCAGATGAAAACATGAGTAAAGAATAATGAAGTAGGGATAAAGAGGAAAAAAAATAAAGTTAAAAATAAAGTAGACAAGAAGAGAGAGAGAGAGAGAGAGGAATCAGAGTAAACAGATGAAGTAGAAGTGAAGTAGTGAAGTGAAAATGAATAGAGAAAGGAGTAAACGTAAAATAGTGTGGAAGTGAAGTAATAAAGTAAGAGAGAGAGAGAGAGAGAGAGAGAGAGAGAGAGAGAGAGAGAGAGAGAGAGGAATAAGAGTAAACAGATAAAGTAGAAATGAGGCACTGAAGTGAAAGGGGAATAGGGGAAGGATTAAAAGTAGACAAACAAAGTAGAAGTGAAGTAATAAACTGAGAGAGAGAGAGAGGACGAAGAGGAAACAGATGAAAGTGAAATAAAGAGGAATAGAAAGAGGAAGAGGAATAAAGTAACTGTAAATAGGAATTAAGAAGGATGTAGAAATTAAGAGAGAGAGAGGAATAAAGAGATAAAGACATGTAGATATAATAAAATAAGAAGTAAAGAGAGGAAACTGAATAAACTGATGCAGAGAAGGTAATAACTGCATTGCTAGTAGAGATATTTTAAATCTGAATAAAGCCCTTTGTTGGTATCAGGGGGAAAAATAAAGGACGGAACAGATAAAATAAATGAAGAGAAGTATTGAGGTATGAATGATTACGCTTAAAATCGACAATAGAAGGTAAAGAAAAAAGATCGGAAAATAAAGAAAATAAGAAAAAACGTTAAGGAAGTAAAGAATAAAGAAAAAGGAAAATATGATTAATAAAATGACTAAGAAAAGTAAAAGATAGGGTAAGAAAGATTACGTAGATGAGGACACAAATGAGAAAAGAACAATAAAGAAATAAGGTAATATGAGGGAAAGAAAAAGCAGTAAAGAAAAAAAAAAAAGAGGAAATAAAGGTAAAAGACAATTATTAATAAAAGAAGAGAAAGGACAAAAAAAGACCAAAGAAAGAAGACAAGATATGCAAATAATAAAGTAAATAAAGATAAGAAAACGGGAAAACGAAGAAAAATGAAATATATAAAGTTAGAAGACAATCATGCATAAAAGAGAAAAAAAAGGGCAAAAAAAGAGCAAAGAAAGAAGAGAAGATAGGCAAAGAGTAAAGCAGATAAGAATAAGAGGAAAGTAAAAAGAAAATTAACATAAAAAGAGAAAAAAAATAAACAGTTGAGAAAAAAAGCTGCAAAGAGAGGAAGGAACCGGGATGTTTTATGGCCAGAGTTCAAGAGTTAGTAACGCTATATCTATGTAAACTCCAGGCACGAGAGAGAGAGAGAGAGAGAGAGAGAGAGAGAGAGAATTAATGAACTACCCTAAGGCGAAAATATCAAGGCTTATAAGAGAAAAAATAAATTATATGCCTTTTTGACGATGGTAAGACAGAGTGGAAGGGAACGGAGTGATGTATATTATCCTTCCCACTTCCTGACGATTTTATTCAGCTTAGGAGTGGGGGGTTTCGAGTTGGATCTGGTTTGATGTAGCCGCCTCTGTTAACCTTCTCTGTATTTATGCTTGCTCTCTTCAGACGATTTTATTCAGTGAAGTTTTTTTTTCTTATGAACAAGAGATTTAGACGAAACCCTTTTCCTACTTTTTTATTCCTTCATTTCAGACGATTTTTATTCAGCTAAGGAGGGACTTTAGACCGGAGATATTAGAGTAGGTGTACCCTTCATTATCCATTATATTATATATGTATGTATATATATATATATATATATATATATATATATATATATATAATATATATATATATATATATATATATATATATATATATATATATATATATATATATATATATATATATATATATATATATATATATATATATTTTTTTTCGGTTAACTTCTTTGACCACTTCACAACTGGCGGGTTCCTCAGAGTTGATTAAAATCGTTAGGCATTTTCAGGAAGAAAATAAAATGTCGTTTCGTTCGTTTCGCTTCGTTTTTAAAGGCTCCAACAGGCCTGCATGCGTCGGTCTTGGTCACCTAATGGCGGCTCTCCATGCTGCTCGAGCTGTGGCAGCTTTCCTGTTCCGTCCCTTATCCCGGAAGTCACAGTCAGTGACCTCGTCCCAGGTCTTTTTCGGTCTACCCCTCTCAACCCTACCCCTAACGTTAACACTTCCCCACTTTCTGCACCCAATTACTGTATTATCCCCCATCCTCCCCACATGGCCAAACCATCTCAATCTACCTCTCGTTATCACAACACTAATGCACTCCAGTCCCATCCTACATCTCAACTCTTCCGTCGTAAGCTTAGCACCCCCAGGTCTTGCACTCAAGGACGCACGCACATCCACATAATCATTGTCATTTCCGTACGTTTGAGCCTGAGAATATCCTCTTCCTTTACTGCCCAGGTCTCACTACCACACATGCCGCATACAAAGATCCCATAACACAGAGTGGAGACAACTGGGTGATATTTATGATGATAATGATGATGATGATGATGATTATGATGATGATGAGGAGGAGGAGGAGATGGAGGAGGAGGAGAAGTCCGACGACAACGATGACGATAATGATTTTTTTCAAAGTAATGCTGCGATTTAATATATTGAATTTTATAAAATATGATTCATGATGGAGATGGTAATGGCAATGATGACGATGATAATGCTGATGGTTCTAAGTAACATGGTGGTGGTGATGATGATGATGATGATGATTCAGAATAACATGATAAAGGTGATGATGATGACGATGATGATCCTTAAAAAACTATAATCACTCCTGCAAGAAATGTATTAAAATCAGGAAAATAAATACTGCAGAATATGGTAATCAGTACCCGGGTCTGTTTATCTCTCTATTTTTTTTCTGCTTGATTACAAAGCGTTGGATAATTCTTTTTATTAACAGATGGAAATGATTGTCTAAAAACAGCCTTACTTATATATTTGTTAGCTTATATATTCTTTTCTCTCCTTTTATCAGTAAAGTCCTCATATTTTACCTGCTGTTCGATTTATTTGCAGACAAATATATGATCCGTTGTTGAAGAATATGAAATGGTTATTCGATATCCACTTATTTAGGTACGATTTACACACACACACACACACACACACACACACACACACACACACACACACACACACACACACACACACACACACACACAATAATTTGTTGAAGTACGAGAGGTGATTAATTGAAAAACAGCTTTGCCATTGTGAAGTACGATGATGATGATGATCAGTAACTATGTATGTAATGCATGGTCAGCATATATATTTTTTCTTGACTTAAATCCTTGTCACAATTTATGTTGTTATTAAAAGGTATTCGTGAATGATTATGTAAATATGTGAAGCACTTACACCCTCCTGCTTCTCCCATTAAGATGCAGGTACCGTTATATTTTAATTATTTATAAAAAGAATGTAAATTTGAATCTTTGTCATAATAGTGAATCACTCATCCCCCAACTCCTCTCTTCACGCTGCGTCTCCCTCCACGCTACTCCTCCCTCCACGCTGCTCCTCCCTCCACGCTGCTCCTCCCTCCACGCTACTCCTCCCTTCACGCTGCTCCCCCAATCCATTCTGCCCTTCCCATCCGTTCATGTAAATCCGCCACGCTTGACCAACAAACCACACACATATTGTTACACTCACACAGCCCGGTAAATTAGCCAAAATACAAGCCTTCTGGGAGCCGCACGCCACCTGAATTAGTCTCATTATGAAGCACGGCCGTAATTAATGATGCATCTATTTGTATGTGTAGGTATGTATGATTTTGGTGCGAGGGATGTAGTGATTTTAAAGTTTTGTGTGTGTGTGTGTGTGTGTGTGTGTGTGTGTGTGTGTGTGTGTGTGTGTGTGTGTGTGTTTATATATTGGTTCTGAGAGATATGGTTATAGTTGTAATAATAAAAAGACGCATTTGTTTCTGTATGTATAATTTCAGCAGGTGGGATGAAGTTATTAAAATTTGGGCTGTTGTATGTTCAGTAATGCATGATATAAGCTTAATAGTGTTTGGTTTGTTAAAGATACGGTTTCACTCACAGATTCACTAGTTAGTAACGATGCATCTGTGTTTGTAAATGATTTAAGTGGATATGTTGTAGGAATTTAATGCTAGCTAGTTGTGTGTTTATTGATGCATTATATAAAGGCTGAAGAACATGCTGTCTCTCTCATAAAGGCATAAGTTAATTAATGATGTATCTCTACTCGTCTCACTTTAACCTGGCCTAAAACTGTCACTATTCCATCCCGAACGCTGAAGTGTGACGATAAACAGTAGAATTTGATGTCAGCCACGAGGAATGGCTATGGAAAGGAGGTTAAGCCACTGTACTGCCCTTTTTTTCCTTTTTTTCAACTAAGGTACATGAACTAAGCTGGATAAAAAACGAAAATCGGGGCCAAGTTAAGGTGAAAAGAGTATCGTAATGTATGTAATTTTAGTGGATGGGATGTAATGATTTAAAGAAGGGTTGGGTTGTGTGCTTTGTAATGTATTCTAATGTTTACTTGATAATTTTTGAGTGTAAGACGTGTGATTGAAGAACATGGGATCACGTCTGAGAGGGCATGGGTGCGGTGGTCAGGGATAAGTGATCGGGAAGTACCGTATAGGCTGGAGAGTGAAGATGAGTGTTTAAGTATACCTGTCCAATACACGTCTAATGTGAAGAAAATGAATTAGGTGTGTGGAAATGAGTGAGTGAGGTAGGGGGATGGGGTATGATGTTGGGGCAGGGCTGGAGTGGGTGTTATATGAGGGAGGGGGTGGGTGGGTGGGGGGCGCTTGCGGTGGGAAAGGAAGTCACGAAGTTTGATTTGGTGGATATAGTGTGATGGGTAGAAAGGGGTGAGCGGAATGGGCTGTGATGATGGTCAGTAGTAGGACACGGTGGGGGTAAAACGCACTGTGAGGAATCGCGTAGGTGGTTGGATGGACAGGTGGGCGGGTTGATGGATGGATGGTTGGATAGAATGGAATGGCGTTGTATGTTTGCCGGTATAAACGTGGCGAAGTTTATTTCAAGATTTTATCCCAGAGCAAAAATAGAGAAAGAGGAAAGTAAGGACGTGCTGCTCTTGCATACCTAGCTTCTCACCACACACACACACACACACACACACACACAATGATAGACTCTGAGGTAACCAGTATCTCCTCAAGGCACTGGTACTGAGACTAATAATGTCCCGTGGCGACTATCATGCAGGAGTGTCAATTATGGGGGGCAGTGTGAGTGTCAGGCATCAGTCACACCAGCTAGCCTGACACCGGTATTAAGCATGTACCCCCACCACGTGCATGTCATTACCCCCCAAAAAACGTCATTACCTCGAAACTGCTGAAAATGATACTCTTGTAGCAATGTAAACTGAACGCCAGACACGCTTTCATCACGCAAAAACTGTTGAAGGTGATATATTAGTCTGTAACGTAAACTGCTTATTACACCTGTTTCGTATTGAAACTGTTGAAGCAAATACACCTAAACTGCTCACTGTACACATTCCATTTCACATTAAAACTGCTGAAATTGATACTGCCATGGAATTTATTAAGTACACCGAAACTGCTCGCAATACACGTTTCATTTTGGTTACCCTAATAACTGTTGAACATGATGGTGTTAACTGCTCCCAACTTGCATTTCATTTTGGTGTCCTTAAAAACTGCTTAAAGTGCTGCTGATTAGAGGCTTATTCGATGAGAGAGAGAGAGAGAGAGAGAGAGAGAGAGAGAGAGAGAGAGAGAGAGAGAGAGAGAGAGAGAGAGCACGAAATTAAGGGTATCATGGAAGACAGGTGACATTACCAGCTACGTGAGTTCGTGCCTGAACAAGTTCCACATCTGACAGCCCTTGACAGAAGTGTTTTTTAAGACTGACAGGTACCTATGAAGCATTCAGATAAAAAGAAAGAGAAAAAAGAGAGAAAAAAAGAAAGTCTGAAGTTAGATAAAACAGAGGGAGAAAAAGACAAGAGAAAAAACGAGAAAAAAGTCGAGTAGGGTAGAGGTAGAAAAGACGAAAAAGAAAAAGGGAAAATATAGAGTTGGTTAGAATAGATTATACTCAAGAATAGATAATAGATAGTTGAGTTGACTCGAGCAGAAGAGGGCTAATATCACAGTACTGTTCTTTTACCTTAACTTGGCCCAGATTTTCGTCCTTTTTCTAGCTTACTTCACATAGCTCAGTAGCAGGAAAAAGTCAGTCCTACAACTCTACATCTTTTCCAGACCACGTTTTCGTAATCAGCGTCAAATTCTAGTGTAAATCTGTTGTCTAACTTGGCATTCTAGATGGGCAGTTGACATTTGTATGCCAGGTTCGAGTACAAAGAGTGTAGTGATGGAATTTTGTTGGGTAATTGTAACATCTGCTTGATTTTTGAGAGTTGGTATAATCGAAAGGCTTTACTTAAACCTTTGGCTCCGCTGGGATTTTTCTCCCAATCAAAATCGTCAGACGTTAAACAAATGAAATGATCTAAATTCTTTCAGTAAATGACTTAGGGAAACTGCTTTTAAATCTGGGTCTTTATTGTTTTGTGGTTAGTTTTATGTGAGGTAGTGTAAATACCACTGTGAAAGGCCTGAACAGTATCTCTGACCGGACCAATGTTTGAAATCTTTACTGTACAATCTTCATCTTGTTTCTAATGGTAACCTCTTCACCAGAATTATCTCTTGTTTCACTGTAATCACCAAAAGACGTATTCTGTATTCGTAGGCAAGATCTTCACTCCTTATATCCAACGCCTCCAGTAGAAAAGTCCCCCCAAACTGAAGAACCTCAACTATAGTTCTTTTACCTTAACTTGATCCAGCTTTTCGTCCCTTTGAAGTTTATTTCCCATTGCTCAGTGGCAGAAAAAGGCAGTGTTATGGCCTGTATACTTACCACACCACATACCCGACTAGCATTATATTCTTGTGTTTATTGTGTCAGCTGAGCATTTAAGATGGAAGGATGGCAAGTTTAGGCCAGGTTAGAGTAAAAGGGGTATAGAGACGAACAGATAAAACAGAACAGTGCGTAATTTGTACAGCATTACGTCACCACTGCCATTTAATAGTAAGACTCGTTTAAACCATGAATCTCAGGTGGTTTCCAATTAGCGAGTAAAGTCACCTGTAATTAGCCAGAATAAAACAATTTAGTCATCAGTAGAGGTTAAGGGATAAACAACGCCTCACATTTTCCGCCAGTTTCTTAAGTAAACATTAAGAAAATATTATGTCTTACTATATTCTTATTTTCTTCACTTTTTTTCAGTCTCTCGTCCTGTCTTGTTTCTTTGTATTTTCTTCATTCGAACTTCCTCCTGTTTTCTTCACTTCTGCATCTTCCATCTTCGCTTAGTCACTTTAAAGGATTATTGACCGACACTGTACTATAAACAGCGTATAGATTCAAGACCTTACGACAGACACACTGGCTTCAATGTACACACACACACACACACACACACACACACACACACACACACACACACACACAGTAGCCTTTCACTTCCACCTATGCTTTTATATTTACAAGCGCACACACACACACACACACACACACACACACACACACACACACACACACACACACACACACACACACACACACACACACACACACAACTAATGAGTGTGTTGCATGAATGAATGTGTAATGTGGGTCGGACTATAAATACATTCACAATACAAGAGGGAGTAAATAGAAGGGAGGGGAGGGGTGCAAGGAGGAGGAGGAGGAGGAGAGAGAGAGAGAAGCAGAAGAAGAAGAAGTAGGAGGGAAGAGGAAGAGAAGAGGGGGGAAGGAGAGAAGAGAGAAAGGAGAAGGGAAGTTGGAGGGATAGGGAAGGGGGAGGAAGGGAAAGGGACGAGAGAGAGATTAAGCAGGAAGAGTAGGGAAGAGGAAGGGGAAGCGAAGGAGAGAGAGAGGGGGGAGGGGAGTATGAGTAGTAGTGAAAAGGGAGGAGGGGAGGAGAGGACAGAGAAGAGAAAGGGGAGAACGGTAGAGGGGAGAGCAAGGAGAGAGGGGAGAGTAAGGGGAGAGGGGAGAGTAGGGGAGGGGGGAGAAAGCGCCTTTCCCTTTGTGTTCCTTAGCAGTAAATTGTGTGTGTTTGGCGCGTTTGTTTTTGGCTGCCTATTTTGGTTGGGTGTTTGGTTCAGTGTGTGTTGGAATGGAGATTGTGCGTGTGTGTGTATGTGTGTGTGTAATTCACCGGGTCGGTCAGGATCACTTGATGGTCGTGATCGTCAGCATTTTACCCTCCCGGAAGGGAGCTGAGAGCTCATATAGTCCGATCTAAGGGCAAGGCTGTGACCTTCACACATTCACACACCCGTCCCCTTGCTCAAGGGGGACAGAAACCACCCACTTCGTCAGTGAAACTTTTCGCAACCTGAGCGAGGCGCGAACTCCCGTCTACCAGATGGCAAGCAAGAGCGTTACCACTGCACTGTGTGTGTGTGTGTGTGTGTGTGTGTGTGTGTGTGTGTGTGTGTGTGTGTGTGTGCGCGTGAGAGAGAGAGAGAGAGAGAAAGAGAGAGAGAGAAGTGTCGCATCAGAGCTGAATTTTGTTGCATAATTTCGTGTCATAAAAAGGAAGAAAATTATATAAGGAATCGAACTGAAAAGATAACACATTAACCTTAAAGAAAATTCACGCAGCCAAAAAACCATCTACCACTAAGTACGATTTATCTGTTCATTTGTTTATTTATTTATTTATTTGACTTAGGTCTTTGACTCATGAAAGGACTAGATTTGCATGTATTTGTGTGGATGTCTATGCTGTTGCAGTGGGTTGTGTGGTACATTATTGAGTGTGTGTGTGTGTGTGTGTGTGTGTGTACTCTCTCTCTCTCTCTCTCTCTCTCTCTCTCCTGTCTTTCTGTCTATCTCATATCTCATCTTCCTTTCCATATTTTTCTTCCTTTCCAGTTCCTCATTTCAGTACCTTGTTCAGTTTTGTTTACTTTCTCTTATTGCTATTATCTGTTTTCTTTCCTTTTCACTATTCTTTCCATCCTTCCTTCCTTCCTTCCTTCCTTCTCTTTCTCTTCTTCCCTCTCTCTCCCTTCTACTTTTTCTCCCTGTTTTTCCTCCTTTTCCCGTCCCGTTCTTCCTTTTCTTTCCATTTCTATCGTCGTTTCCTTACCAAATTTTAGTCCACCATTTGTATCTCTGATTTTACTTTCCCCCCCCCCTTTCCCTTTCCCTGTTTTCTCAATTTCTTTCTCTTATTGCAGCCCTTCTCCTAATCCTCCTTATTTTCCTCCTCCTTTTCCTTTCCTTCTCCTTTCGTTTAATGTTTCCTTCCTCTGCCTTTTTTCTTCTCCACTTCAGTATTTCTTTTTCCTACTTCCCTTCCTATTCTACTTCCCTCCTCTTCTTTCTTTCCTCCACCTTTCCCCTTCTTTCTCACTTCTAAATACTTTTTGCCCTTTTCTCCCTTCCCTCCCTTTTCCCTTCCTCTCCCCCCTTCCCTTCCTCCTCCCCTCTCTACTTACCGGTGTCTCTCAATGCCTTCCCGCCTGTCCATAATCATACATTTCCTCTCTCTCTCTCTCTCTCTCTCTCTCTCTCTTTTCTGTTATCTCACCTTCCTTTCTCTCCCCTCTTTTTCAATCCCTCTTTCATACTTCCCGTCCCATTATCCTGTCATTGAACTCCAACTGACTTTCCCTCTCCAGTTTCCTTTTTTTCCATTTTACTCTCCCTCTTCCTATCCCTTGCCGACTACCACTCTTACTCCCATTCCCATCCCCACTCCTCTTCCCCCTTCCTCTCTACCCCTCCCTCTCTCCTCCCCCGCCCCCTGCTCTTCCCTCTCACTCCCTCTTCACCAACCACTCTCCCTCACTTCCGTCTTCCTGCTGGCTTTCTGCTTTTATATTTCTCACTCTCCATTTTTCTTTTGTCTCCTCATTCCATTCCACTTCCCCTCTTTACTCACCCTTTATTCCCCTTTCCAGTGTTAAAATTCCACTTAGTCTTCCACATTCCACTCCATACAACCCCCCCCTCCTTCCCCTTCATTCCCTCTCACGTCCCTCCGCCTTCCCTTGGCACCTGTAATTTTTTTTCATTATTCACCTCAATAGACCCTCGTAGGTGAATAAGCTTTTGTATTTCTACCACAGCATCCGATCTATCTGTCTGTCTATCTGATTATCTGTTTGTCTGTTTTTCTATCTATTTACCTATATCTTTCGATCTATCTATGTATCTGTATATATTTATGTATTGTGTGTGTGTGTGTGTGTGTGTGTGTGTGTGTGTGTGTGTGTGTGTGTGTGTGTGTTCCAAGATTTTTTTTTACAAGATGAACAGAGGAAGGAAAAAAATTAAAAAAAATATATAGATAGATAGATAGGTAGATGGATAGATAGATAGATATAGATATATTAATTTTTAGATAAATACGAGTATACATGTGTATAGAGATAGAATTGTGTGTGTGTGTGTGTGTGTGTGTGTGTGTGTGTGTGTGTGTGTGTGTGTGTGTGTGTGTGTGTGTGTGTGTGTGCCTTCCAAGATTTTTTTTTACAAGATGAACAGAGGAAGGAGAGCAAATTAAAAAAAATATATAGATAGATAGATAGATAGATAGGTAGATATAGATATATTCATTTTTAGATAAATACGAGTATACATGTGTATAGAGATAGAATACTTTAATTGATTATTGCAGAGTTATGTGTTCATTTTTTAAATAAGACTCATGTAAAGATAACTGATCATCTTCATAGTAATAATAATATTTTTTTCACCAACTTTCTCTTCTGTCGTTAATGGTATGTCACTTTTGTTTCCACGCTTTTTCACCCCCACTCCTCTCCTTTTCACCCTCCTCTTTTCTCTCCCTTCCATTCCTTCCCTCCTGTTGTAATCCGCTTCCCTGTTTTTCTTTCTTCTCCCTTTTCAGTACATTTCCTCCTACTAATCCATCATTCCGCCCACCCCTTCCGCCTCCCCCTCCCTTTTCCCCCTCCCCCCCAACGTCACCAGGTAATAGGACCGGTGTTTGGCCTGTAATTAAAGGGTGATTAAATTGCCCCGTATAAGAGTGGAGTCAGGGAGAGGACCGAACACTATTATAATCCGTGTTTGTGGGATTCATCACCTTCTTACCGGATTTTTACAGTATGATTCAGCCTAGAGGATTTAACTTTTTTTCTTTTTTTCTTTTTTTTTTTAGGAGACGACATTTATAAGGGATTTAACACTAATATATGTAACAGTATTTTAGGATATTTCTCCCCCTTATGAGAATGAAATACTTAAGGGGTTTTGATACTTTTTTAGGGGATTTAACTCTTATTTTGTGGGATTTGAAGGCCCATAGAGAATTTGCACAGGATTCGGCTGTATGCACGACGTTGAATGGCATTACCTACCCCTCACTTGCCCCCCTCCCCCATTCATGCGTCACCAGGTAATAGTCGCGGTGTGTTACCTGTAATTAAAGGGTGATTAACAGGCCAGGTGTAAGAGTGAGGCGGGGGGGGGGGCGAGGGGGAATGAACTGTAGTGTAATTCTTTTTAAGGAATTTAACTTTTTTTGTGGCTTTTACCAACTTTTTTTTTTTTTTTTAGGATGTGATGCTTTTTAACGAATAGCTCTCTTGTAGATTTAACTTTATGGTAATTATATATTTCTTAGGATCGATATTTTTTGTGTGATTTAAATATTTATTATTAATATTATTACTATTATTATTATAAGGGGGCTTGGGAAGGATTGAACACTTGTTATTATTTTGAGGGGATTTATCACTTCTTTATGGGATTTAACACTTTATTAGTAGGTATAGCATTTTCTTAGGCGATTTAACACTTATAAGTTTGCATAGTTAAAAAAGGGCATTAATAAAGTATATGAGAGAGGGTGGGTGAGTTGGGGAGAGGGCAGCGTAATGGCAGGGGACAGGAAGACATGGAAGCGATTTGTTTGTGGCCACCACTTCCGGCATAAATACAGTCAGCATGTTTAAAGGCATTATCACACGTTTGGCAATTAATACTGAATCGGGACAGAAATAAACAATACTCTTTTCATCTTAACTTGGCTCATATTTTCATCCTTTTTTCAGCGTATCGCGTACCTCAGTAGCAAGATAAGACAGTGTAACAGCCTGACGCCCTTTTCCATAGCACTTCTTCGTGACTAGCATCGTATTCTTGTGTTAATCTCTTGATTCCACTCAGCATTTGTGGTGGAAGGATGGCAGTTTTAGGCCAGGTTAAAGTGAAAGGAGTATAGTTACCGACCTTTTGTCGAGACCGAGATGGTGTACAGTACAGAATTAGCTTTTTTTTTTTTTTTTAAATTACAATACACTTATTTACCTTCTCATGATTGGGGCAACTCTCGTAATGTATTCCATATACCAGTATACGATTTTCTTTAGCTTAGAGCGAGTATGGGAGGCTGAGAGTGTTAATACTTTGTTGATATATTGCAATGCTGGTTAATCTATTGCAATATTGGTTAATCTGTTGCAATACTGGTTAATATATTGCATACTGGTTAATATATTGCAGTGCTGGTTAATCTGTTGCAATATTGGTTAATCTGTTGCAATACTGGTGAATATATTGCAGTACTGGTTAATATATTGCAGTGCTGGTAAATCAATTGCAGTACAGTACTGGTTAATGTTGCAATACTTGTTAGCATATTGCATGACTGGTCGTATATCTTGGTAAATCGTATGCAGAATATGTCGCTCAGAATGTATGTAGTTTTATCCTTAACGGAATATATTCTGGTATATTTTCCATGCATCTAAGAACCGTATAAGTCAAGGCGTTGATTCAGTAACTAAGATAGCTGTTTTTGGCAGTGAAGCAGCAGAGATCATTGGCAATAGACGCATCATGACACACGGTATGGAGTTATCAAGAATGTTATGTTATATTTCCGGGTATATTATGTGGCTGTTCCGGTATGTGATAATCGGCACGGCATCTACGTAGGCATCTGCAGGTACATTTGCAATTACAGAGTCTTCACAAGTCTACCAGTTCTTCGTCAGTAAATGCTGGTAACCACAAAGCGCTATACGTTTACCTCGTCCTCCGATGTCTCATAATTATCGATCAGCATGTTGGCTTGCGTTGATATTGTATTTTCTGTACAGCCACTGAGATTTTGAGTATGAGGCTTGAATTGAGGTATAATAGTGCGAATATTGTGTGTGTGTGTGTGTGTGTGTGTGTGTGTGTGTGTGTGGTGAGAGTTAGGCCCATCGATCAGCTATCACGGGTGTAGGGGGGAAGATCACAACCCACGTAATCCCAGCGCGGCGAGCCCCAAAGCCGCACTAAAAGGGTACAGAGCTGAGTGTTGAACATCTCTCCTCAACACCACCGCCACTACCATTACTGCTGTCAATACTACCACTACCACTACCATTTCTGCCATCAGTACCATCACCACCTTCCTCTTTACTAGCCTTTTCTCACACACGGTTAGGTCTTCAGTAGTAGATTATGATGATGATGATGATGATGATGATGATGGTGGTGGTGGTAATAGTGATGATGATGGTGATGGTAACAGTGATGGTGGTGGTGGTAATAGTGATGATGATGATGATGATGATGAGTTACCTTTTTTGATTACCTGTTGCCATTTGTTATTCCTTCATTTTCCTGTCTTTTTTTTTTATATTGCTTATTTCCTCCTGATTCCGTATTTCCCTTGCATTCAGCTTATTTAATTTTCTTTTACCTATTTTCCTCAATGCTTGTTGTTAGTTCCTTTTCTTGATTTTCTTTTCATATTTATTTTGTTTTTAAGACTACCTGTATCCTATTTCTTTTCGTTCTTCTGTTGTTTTTCTTGTTTTAATGTAATTTCTTCCGTCTCTCCTCCACCCTTCCTCCCTCGCCTGTCCTTCACTTCATTTGTGTCGTATTTCATGCTTCCTCTCTCTCTCTCTCTCTCTCTCTCTCTCTCTCTCTCTCTCTCTCTCTCTCTCTCCACACACACACAAAGTACAGCCCCTTTGCGACCCGTTGAGTGCGTGAAATATGGCAACTTGGTCCCCGTAGACTTTTTTAAGACTCCACTTTCTCGCTCCTTGACGCTGGCAATACACTTTGCTCTCTCTCTCTCTCTCTCTCTCTCTCTCTCTCTCTCTCTCTCTCTCTCTCTCTCTCTCTCTCTCTCTCTCTCTCTCTCTCTCTCTCTCTCTCTCTCTCTCTCTCTCTCTCTCTCTCTCTCTCTCCATCTTCCTTTTCCCTTTCTCGTATTCAGTTTTTCCCACTTCTCTCTTCCTGTCTCTTACTCTCAGTTTTCTTTCTCTTCGTACCCTTCTCTCCACGTCTTGCTTTCCATCTCCCCTCTCCCCCCGCCTCGCTTACTCTTCCCCTTACCCTGTCACCTCCTCTTTCCCCTCGCTCTCGCTTGTTTTTCCCGATTCTTCCCCTCCTCCTTCCTTCTCCCTCACCCTCTTCCTCGTTTTTCCCCTCTCTTCCTCTCCCCTTTTCCCTCCCACAGCGTTTTACCTGTTCCTCTAATTTATTTCCCTCATTTACCCTCCTCCCCGTTCCCCCCAACCCACCCCCCTTCCCTCCTGTCTCCTCTCACAGCATTTTCCCTCAACATAATTTCTCCCCTTCCCTTCTCGTTTCCCCTTACCTCTCTCTTTCTCTCCTGTCCCCTCCTTTCCGCTTTCCTCTCTCCTCTTCTTCCCTCCTTGCCCCTTTCCATTGTCCTCTCCTTTCCTCCATAGTCTTTTCCTTCACCTCCCTTTCCTCTCCCTCCCATCTCTTCCCCTTCTTTGGTTCCTTCCCCTGCCTCTCCCCTCTTTCCAGTCTCTTCTTATCCCCTTTCCCTCTACTCACTTCCAGCCCTCCCTTCCCCTCCCCTCCCCTCCCCTTCCCTTTCTCATTCCTTGCTCCTATCCGTTCCATGCTTCCCTCCCTTCTCCCTTCCTTTCGCCTCCCTTTCCCTTCAGTTCCCCCTCCCTCCGTTCCTTTCCCCTTCCTCCCGTCTCCCTCGACAACATTTCACCTTTCCTTCCAGTCTCTCCCCTCCCCCTCCCCCTGTGGCGTGACTGAGAACAATCCCACACATCACAACACACAGACATATACTGCCCCTCCCCCCTCCCTTTCCCCTCCCCAACTCTTACCCCCTTTCTTTACCTCTTTCTCCCACCCTTCCTATTTCTCCCCTTTGTTCTATTTTTTGTGTGTTCCTTTTCTTCTTTTTCCTCCTCTTTTTCTTCTCATCTTTCCCCTCTCCCCTTCCCTACTTCTCTCCTCTCCCCTGCCCTCCCCTTCTCTCCCTCTCCCGTCTTTGTCCTTCCCTTTTAGTATTTTTTTTCTTTTCCATCCTTGCAGCCTCCCCCCTCACATTCCCCTCGTCCCTCTCAAACCCCTGTATTTCTCTCCTCCCCTCTCCCTTCCTCCTCCTTCCCTTTTAGTCTTCTTTTCTTTCACCCTTCTTTACTTTCTCATGCCTCTCTCCCTTCCTCCTCCTCCTCCTCCTCCTCCCTCCTCCTCCTCCTCCTCCTCCTCCTCCTCCTCCTCCTCTTCCTCTTCCTCCTCCTTCTCCTCCTCCTTGAAGTTTTCAGAATCATGAAGGGATATGACATCTTAGACATGAATAAATAGTTTGAAATAGACAGGTCGAGTCAAACGAGGAGTAATGGCTGCAGAACTATGGGAAAACGTTTCCAGTCCCATGAAACAAAATACTTCTTCAACAAGAGTCGTAAATGTCTGGAACAGAGTACCCTCAGACACCGTGAGCAGTATCTCAAGATATTTCAAAACAAAATAGACAAGTGTTTAAACGAGAATCCTCAGCTGACTCTATTTCGGTCCGAATTACTTACTTTACCAGCTACGTGTAAGTTCATTTCCCTCCTGTCCACAAGACACCCCGTAAATTTAACGTACACGTACATAACGTCGCGTCATGTCGTATATTTATTGATTGATTAAATGCAAATAAAGTGGTATAAGCACAGACTAGGGTCTGCACAGATAGCCCTGAGTTAACCGTTACCGGTACTACTTTTACTTTTGACCTGTGATGGGCTATGGATCACCGAGGGTCCCTGTGAGTTAAGTGACCACCATCGGGATATTTTTAATGTACCAGGGGTTACTGCTTCAGGAGGTAACTTGTGTTCTTGTCCCGCATGGGAAAGTTCTTTACCTCAGGGGAGTGAGCGGAGCTGGGGCCTGATTGGCTGCTGCCTACCTTAAAAGCGCGAGGCAAGGCTGCCGCACAACCCCTGAACATCCACACTGTGCATTTTCCCCACTGTGTCTGCAGACGCGCCGTTAACTCAACGTACCTGTACATAATGTCATGCCATAGTTATTTACTTATTTGATTTTTCACTTCACTTTATTACTTTCTCTTTCAAGTTATTCAAACTGATAACATACAGATAAAGTATTATAGAATGTAACTTTTCCTTTTCACTCTTTCCTATGAAATTTCCTTGTCAGTAAATCCATGCTGCATGGTGGTCCTTCTCATTTTTTGCTGCCACTTTTAACTGGAGTGTTTGTGTTCGGAGGCGGGGGGAGCCTTCTTGCTTTACTATCCTTGTCCTTCAACATGGAGAATTAGATCTCGTAGTCATAGTCTGCTCTGTAACAAGCAGCCTCTAAAAGACCATAAGGTCTGCTGTTGTTTGCATTCCATTGTATTCCTCCTCCTTTCCATCTGTCTTTTATCTTCACCTCCCTCCATTCTCCTTCTTCATTCCTAGTCCTCTCTCCCACTTTTTTTTTTTACTCTTTCTCCGTTCCTTTCTCCCCTTCCCTACTTCTCTTCTATTTCTTACCATTCTTTCCTCCCTTCTCAAATTCCTCTTTCCTCCCTTCCCTTCCAGATTCATCTCTTCTCTTCCATAGTCTTTTCCTTCTTTATCATAATTCTTCTCTCACCTGTACCTTTCCCTCTCCCCACTTTCTGCCTCCCATCCATTTGCTTTTCCTTCTCTATTTTTCCTCGCAATGCCTCTCTCCACTTTTTTCTTCCATTCCTGTTTCACCTCCCCTCCCTAACCTCTTCCTTCCCTTTCCCTTGATTCTGCCTGTTTCTTCCCCTCTTATATTTCCTTTTCCTTTGTCATTCCTTTTCTCATTTCTTCCTTTTCCGCTTCCTCCTTCTCTCTCCTCCCCTCCCTCTCATATTTATCTCTTCCTATCCTTCCCCCTCCCTCCGCCTCTCTTCCTCCCCTCTTTTCACATATTTCCTTTCTCCTTTGTTCGTTTTCTGTTTTCCCCTCTTCTCAACTTCCGCCTTCTCCTTCCCCTCACCTATTTCTCTCCTTCCTTCCCTCCTGTCTCCCCTTTATCTCTTCTCCCCTCCCTCTCCTCTTCTCTCCCTTCTCATTCCTCTTGCTTCCCCTCTTTAGTTATATCCTTTCTCCCTTATTCTTTATTTTCTACTCTGTGTGTGTGTGTGTGTGTGTGTGTGTGTGTGTGTGTGTGTGTGTGTGTGTGTGTGTGTGTGTGTGTGTGTAACACTACTCCATTTCCCTTTCCTTCCTTTCGTCTCCTTCTCCCATTCATCAGTATTCCTCTCCTCTCGAATTTTCCTCTTTTTCCTTGGGTCCAAATCCAACGCACGTTTCCTATCCACTCAGGCGTCTTCCTCTTCTTCCTGTCTTTATCAGAATGTCATTTCTCCTTCTCTTCTTTTTTCTTACTTCATTTTCTTCTTTTTCCATCATTGTTTTAATTTCGCTTATTACTTTCCATTTCTTCTTAGACTCATTTTCTTCCTCTTCCTTCTTTCTTCTGCCTTTTTTCCTCTTCTTTCTTTTTTATTGCAACTTTTCTTCCTCTTCTTTCGACACCTGAATTTCACTTCTTACTTTCCTCTTCTCACTTCGTCTTTTAAACTTCCTCCCTGTTTTCTTTTCCTTTAATCTCTCTCTCTGTCTCTCGCATTTCCTCTTCCGCCTTCCTCTTCCTCCCCTCTCCTTGTCTCAATCTCGCTTCTCACTCTCGTCTTCTTTTTCTCACTCGTTTTACTTCCTTCTTCTCAGTTCCTTCTCTTCTCTTTCTTTTTTTTTTTATTTCCTCATCGTCTTGTTTGTTTTCTTCCCCTTCCTTTTTGTCCTCATTTATTTTTCTTTGTGTCCTTCCGTCCTCCTTGTCCCTCTTCCTTTCTTTTAAGTGGAATTTCTCTTTTTTTCATAATTTGTCCTCTTCCTCATTCTTCTCATTTCCTTTCTTTCGTTTTTCTCTCATATTTCTTTCTTCCATTCTTCCTGCAAAATCTTTTCTTCTTCCTCTCCCCTTCTTCACTGTGTTCTCACTTTCTGCTTTCTTAATTCTCTCTCTCTCTCTCTCTCTCTCTCTCTCTCTCTCTCTCTCTCTCAGCATTATTTTCTTTTCCATTCTCAAATTCACTTTTTTGATATAGGTATTCTCATTCTCTTAGTTTTCTCCATTTTCCTGTACGTCATCTCTTCTTTTTCTCGCTACTTCTCTTTTTCCATCCTTCACCATTTCCTTCATAATTTTTCCTTCATTTTTCTCACCTTTAATCCATTGCTCATCGTTTTCCTCAGCCTTTTTTTTCCCCTCCACCTCCGTTCCTCTCTTCCTCCTCCTTCTCCTCCGTCTTTTCTCATCTTCCTCCTCCCTCATACTTTTATCCTCTTTCCCTCCTTTCCTCTTCTCTCCCCCCAACTTCCTCCTCACTTTTCCCTTCCTCTCTACCCTCCTCCCTCATCCTGTTTTCTTCTTTCCCTCCCTCTTGTCCCTTCTCCCCTCCCCTCTTCCTCCTCTTCTTATCCTTCGTCTCTTTCCTTTCCTCCCATCATCCCTCTCTTCTTCTTCTTCTCTCTCTTCTATCTTCTCTCCTCGCTTTTTCCCCCTCCTCCTTCTTTTTCCTTTCCCTCATTTCTTGCTACTATCCCTCATTCCTTTTTCTACTTTCTCCTTTTCCTCCTCCTCCTCTTTCCAGTCTTTCCTCTCCTCCCACGTCTTTCCTTACATGTCTTTCTTCCTTCCTCTATCACCACCCCTCCCAACCCCCCTTCACCCTAAGCCTCATTCCCTTAATCGGCCTTCACGTTTTCTCTCCCTTTACCCATCTTCTACTCCCCCTCCCCTCTTCCTTCCCCTCCCCTCTCCTCCCCTCCCCTCTTCTCTTCCTTCCCCTCCCTCTGGTACCCCTCGCCTCCCCTCACTCAACCCCCATGTCTCTGTCCTTCACCCTCTACCTCCCCATAATCCCATTCTTCTATCCGTCCCTCACGCTTTTCCTCCTCTCTCCCCACATTTTTCTCCCCTCTCTCTCTTTTCCTTCTTGTCTCTGAGTTCCCTCTCCCCTCGTCCATTCCCACCCTCAGTGTCATTCCTAGAAACCATCATTCACTCCTTCCCTCTTCTTTTTCCTCCTCCCGTTCCCCCCTGTCACCCTCACCTCTCTCTCTCTCTCTCTCTCTCTCTCTCTCTCTCTCTCTCTCTCTCTCTCTCTCTCTCTCTCTCTCCCCAGCGTCTCCCATCCATAACCTCATTCCTCCAAACGTCCTTCACGTCTACTCCCCTCTCGTCCCCTACCCCCTCCCTCCCCTCTCGCCCCCTACCCCCTCTCCCCCACCCCACTCTTCCATTTAATAAGGGCATATCACAACACCTATAATTCCTTGGCTGACGTCTGACTTATAAGAACAATTTCCCTGGGGTCTATAATCTCCCCCAGGCCGCCTCCACACATCCCCTCTATATGTTACCCTCTCCACCTTATTATGTGTGTGTGTGTGTGTGTGTGTGTGTGTGTGTGTGTGTGTGTGTGTGTGTGTGTGTGTGTGTGCCTTTAGTTATTTTAGTATTATTTTCTTTGTCTTTTACTTTTAGCTCATCAGTTCGATTATGTCTTGTTTTTCACCACCTTTTGGCGATTTTCCTCAAGTTTGTACAAGCTTTTCGAACTTAAAGACTCAAATATATCCTTCAGTAACACTTTCACTACCAGACCACTCTAAGAAAATTAATAATGACACCTGGGTATACTAAGAATACATTAGAAAGTGCGTCATCATACTGAAAAGGTTAAATAGCTGGAGAATAATATTAGACGTAGCTTTTGTTGATATATTCCTGCTTTTATTTTTCCATATACTGTATAAATTTTCAGCAGGCAGATTTTGGTGGATTTTTATTTCATGTCAGATCAAGAGTGCGGAGTATCTACATTATTATTAGAATTGATAGGGTAGCCATTGCACATTCAGTTATTGCTAGCTTTCCTGGTACCATTTCCTCTCACCATTCTTCGTTCGTTTTTTCTCATCCTTAATCCATTGCTCTTCTCATCCTTTTCATCCTCATCCTCCTCAATTCTTCTGTTCCTCCTCCTCCTCCTCCTCCTCCTCCCGTCTTTTCTCCTCTTCCTCCTCCCTCCTTCAGTTCCACCAGTCCATCCACTTCCCCTACCTGGCCCATACTTAATCAGTCAAGCCCCTACTAATCTCACAACCTTGCTTCTATTACTGGCATTACATTCTCTCTGTCAAGTAGAACTGTTGGAGAAATAGAGGAGAATGAGGAGAGGAAGGCCGAGAACGAGATGGAAAGATGAAGGAATACTTAAAAGAGATCAGCCCCTTCAGTCCGATAACGTATTTTTTATTTTAGCCCGTATTCTTGTTTGTTATAGAGGTTCCCAAGCACTTGTTCCTAAGCGATTTATTTTGGGGTACTGCTGGTTAATACCGTCTTCAGTGCAGGGTATGGTGATAGTAGAATTATTTTACACGAAGGACAGTAAGGGTGTAATAAGTAAAATAAGTCGCTTAGGAAAAGGTGTTAGGGAACTTCCTTAACCGACATAAATAAAGAGCTAGGAGTTTGGTGAAAGATATTCCAGTTTCCACACTTCCCCATCTCCCCAAAAAACAAAACAAAATCGTCTCAAGGTATCAATAAATAAATAAGTAAATAAAATAAAGACTAAGGGTGATAAGTACATAGAGACTGAGGGTGAAAAAGGTGAAGATAATTAAAATAGATAGAGGCGGATAGATAGACCGATAAACAAATTACTGTATACTCCTCAGGCAGCACTGTGAAGTATGATATATAATAGGTATGATAAAAATAGGTAAATATAATGATATATAAATAGGTAAATAGATAGGTAGATATTACACAGTGTCAATATTATGTAAACAGATGGTAGTGAGAGAGAGAGAAATAGATATGTAAATTAAACGAAGGAATAAGTGTCTTTTACCTCTACACATACGTATCTAAAATTTCTGGATAGACAGATAGAGACGCAGGCAAGTAGATAGATAGATAGATAGGTAGATAGATAGATAGGTAGATAGATAGATAGATAGACAGACAGGCAGATAGATAGAAAAATGAAGGAATAAACTGTGTACCCTCTTATATCACCGCCATCTATAATTCGTGGCTAATATACAGGAAGTGAATTATAGCACCCTCATCCAGCCTTCTGATTGATAGACAGGTAGGTAGATAGATAGATAGATAGATAGGTGGTAGGTAGGTAAGTAGGTAGGTAGGTAAACAGCTTCACGATGTAAAAAGGATAGGTAAGTGATTGGTAGATTATTAGACAGACAGACAGACAGGTGGGTAGGTAAGGTAGATAGGTAGGTACTTAGGTAGGAAGGTAGAGAGGCAAACGGATACATAACATAGAGATAGACAAATGATAGATCAGACAGACAGACAGGTAGGTAAGTAGGTAGATAGGCAGGTAAGTAGGCAGGTAGGTAAGTAGACAGACATATGTGAAAGAGATAGACAAATGGCGTTAGATAGACACACAGATAGGAAGATAGATACATAGCTTAAACAGATAGACAAAATCCAATCCTCGCAATCCCCACTATCTATAATTCCGTGGCTCTTTACTGTGAATTATTGCAGCCCACATCCTGTAATCTTATGGATAGTCCGAAGCGTGTAATTTATAATCGCCCTACGTTGATGCACAGACAGACAGGCGGATAGCAAAACAGAGAAAGAGATAGGCATAGGGATAGACAGACAGATAGACAACCAGAGAGATAGATACTGTAGATAGATAAACAGATAGACGGAGGTACAAGCTGGCATAGAAAGATAGGCAAAGACCACTGAAAGCAAAACGTACAGGCAAACAAAGCAACCCAACCATAATAGATAGACAAAAGGTAAACACACACACAAATATCTCTCTCTCTATATCCATCACAGTCACTATAACTTCCAGTCTATGTACAAACACTGAATTATATCACCGTCCAGACCTCTTTATAAATGGCTTGAAGCGTGTAATATTTATCCTCCTATCTTAATGCTGAGTTATTACGTAATTGGCCCTGTAATTTGATAACCCTCTCTCTCCTGCTTTGATACAGTCATAGACAGGGAAATAGACTGACAGGTAGATAGACACACAGAATGATAGACTGACCGATCCAGACAAAGGTAGATGAATGGACAGGCAAGTAGACAGACGAATTGCCATCCTTTGTCACCATTAACTATAATTTTGGGCCTGTTCATAAGCAGTGAATTATAGTAGCATCCGTCTCGCCATACAGATAGACGAACAGGTGGTAAATATAGGCCTAGTTGAGATATAGATAGCTAGATAAACGGTAGCAGATAAGTAAAACCCTCTCAGTCACATATAACTTTAGCTTGCAGACAATGCACAAACCCTGAATCCTATCACCCCTTTCGGCCACATGGACGTGCAGATGAACAAGCAGACAGAAAAGACAGACAAATAGACAGGACAGACATAGAGACAGACAGACAGGCAAAGACAAAACACAGAGAAATTACTGTCTCTCCTGATCTATAATTCCCACCCTATTTACCCCACCTTATCAATGGTCCGATGCTCACAATCTGTAAAAAACCCTTTCTCTGTGCAAGGTTTTTTTTTCAATTAGTTCATGTAATTCTATAACCCTATCGGAGCTGCCCTAATAATCCCATCTCCGCCTGCCTCCAATCTGGCTGCTAATCTGATACGGTTCGCTTTTGTCCGGGGGATGAATTGCGCCGGATGACCTGATTCGACCTTATATCTGGCATGACCTGATCGGAAATGAAGTAATGTTATTTGACTTGTTCTCATTCGGCCTTAATTTGATTCAACCTAATCTGATTCAGCGTTCCTTCATCTATCTGTGCTCTTATATCCACCTGCTTTGCTCAGTCTTATCTCGATCGGCTTTGCTCAGTCTTATCACCATCTGCTTGGTTCAGTCTTATCTTCACCCGTTTGCTCAGTCTTAACTCCACTACTTTGCGCAGTCATATTTCCGCCTGCTTTCCTCAGTCTTATCTCCATCTGCTTTGCTATGAATCCAGTCTGAACTAACCTGATCCGCTGTACTGTCATGAAGCTTCACTTGCCCCTCAGTCTGATTCGATCTTGTCCTAATCGACCTCATTTAATATTAATCGAATTTTCATTCGACCATATCATAGTCAACCGAAATCTAAGATGAAAATATTTTACCCAATTTCACCCCTTCTAATTTCCTCACATCTTACAGTATTATGATGCCAACAAACTTAATCTGACTTAAATCCATCAACGCCAAGCGATTTTATTCAGGATAGGAAAGGCTTCTCCTGGATGAAGGGTTTTGAAACGATCTCCACTAATCTGATGGATCGTATTATATTTGACGCAGCTGACCCGCTTTGACCTGATTTAAGTCGATATGATCCAGTTTAACGGGGTTTAACTCAATATAGTTTAACCCAATCAGTGCCAGCTACACCCATCCTAACTAGGTCAAATACACTCTGACCTGCTTTCACCGGGCACTGTTGACCTGACCTCACCTCACCTTTCCTCACCTCACCTCACCTCACCTATATACACTGACCCAGCCATTCTCGACCTCATTATTCGTACGGACCCAACCATACTTAACCTAACAACCAAATCTGAACAAAACTGAGAAGACCTTACTCAGTTTCGTCTCATCTCACCTCATCTCAACTCAGCTCAAGCGAACCCACGCTGACCCAACGCCACGGAACCGGACCCGACTCTGTGAAATAATCTCACCTGACCCAGCCCGACCTATCCTGACCTGCCCTCGTAAAATCCAGTGAATTGTTGCAAATTATCAGGCGTTTTTTCTGTGCGTTATTCGTTTTAGGATTTCATTTTTATGGGGATTAATGTACGCTGTTTATGTGCATTTTGGATTTGTGGGATTTATTTTGAGGTGATATTTTTAAAGAGGAGGTTGGTTCATAGGTAGGTAGGTAGATAGGTAGGTGGTTGGTAGGTAGGCTAATGTGGGTAGGTAGGTAAAAAGGTAGGCAGGTAGGTAGGTAGGTTGGCTAATGTGGGTAGGTAGGTCAATCAGTAGGTAAAAGGTAGGCTAATGTGGGTAGGTAGGTAAAAAGGTAGGCAGGTAGGTAGGTAGGTTGACTAATGTGGGTAGGTAGGTCAATCAGTAGGTAAAGGTAGGTAGATTGGTGGTTGGGAGATGGGTGTAGGTAGGTCGGTAGGTTGGTAAGTATGCTTGCACTTTATCAATGTAGGTAGGACACAAGAAAATTCAAAGGATGGTGACCAGGTATGTATGTTAGTAGAAATGCAGGATACGTAAG
>NC_137043.1:32527881-32537881 GCF_032717465.1 Coenobita brevimanus | reverse complement strand
ATATATAATATATATATATATATATATATATATATATATATATATATACAGAGAGAGAGAGAGAGAGAGAGAGAGGAGGAAGAAAATTTGGGTAAGGATGAGGAGAAAATGAAGAAAGTCAGTTGAAAGAGGGAGGGAGGGAAGGAGGAATGCATGCTGTATTTTCGTTAGGCTGACATTTCGCTCAATGCAGCCACCATTATCGAGTGCTATGCTGTCAGAATCACAAAGGGATTTCACTTCCATCACTGCAGTGACGTAGTTTGCCTTTATTTTTCCTACCACTTCAGTATTTTCTCCCACCTGCCTATTTTACTTAGAATTTGGAAGGACCTCTCATAGTGAATGCGTCAGAATCTCCAAATCGTATCACCTCTTCATGACGGCTTTTTTTTTCTTTTTTATTTTCGTCTTTTTTCTCGCTCCCCATTGTCGTTTTTTTTTTTTTTTTCAGCTTAGGGAGAGTTTTCGAGGAGGAGGGGTCAAATAGAAATTGCGGGGTTAACTAATTCTGTAGTTGATCCATTAACTAAAAGGAAGCTCTCCTAATGTAAATACAATCATCTAGAATAGGTGTAATCAATAAAACTAATAAAAACTGATAAAAATTGAATAAGTTTAGTATTATGACGTCTATCTATCTATCTATCTATCTATTGCCAGACGCCTCAATCCCGTTTGGGGTGGCCACAAACAAATCGCCTCCAAGTCGCCCTGTCCCCCGCCATTACACTGCCCTGCTCCCAACTCACACACCCCTCTCTCATATACCTCTCCACCCCATCCCTCCATCTCATCCTCGGCCTCCCCCTCCCTCTTTCCCCCTCCACCTCACTCATATACACTCTCTTCGTCAGTCTTTCACCCTCCATCCTCTCCACATGGCTGAACCACCTCAGTGTATTCCTCATAACGCTTCCTATCACATCCACATTATGACGTCTTTTGGATATAATTCTTAACATCATCAAAAGATTTAATTTTCACAGGATAAACCTCTCGCAGTGCACCCTGGAAAAAAATTACTGGTGTACTAAACCTCCCTTGATATTTAACACAGCTCGAGCACGTCCTTTTTATTTCAGTCTTATTTTCTCCCAGACGATTTCGTTTAAATTAAGGGAGTTGTTTTCGAAGGTATTAATCGCCTTTTGGTCGGGAGAACTATGGTATCCTAATCCGGGTATCGCCAGACGATTTTATTCAGCCGAGAGTAAATAATTGAAGCCTAGGTAAGGGGTCCTGAGAGCATTATATTAGCTTTCTCAATTTATTATTCTATTACTGTTTAACTCCATCACTCTCTAACATTTTCTTTTAGCTTTCTCTTATCACTGCCATATAATTTCATGCCGCCTAGTGATAACGTCTAGTAATGAAAGGCATAAGGAAATAACTAACCCTCCGTTTCAGGAAAAGAATCGAAACAGAATAAAATCATCTGGAGGTAACACGAATAAAACAAATTACGTCACAATACTGAAGGAGATGAATTACAACACAGAAAATACTAAATAAATAAATAAGTAAATAAACAGGGTGATTTAGTAATGCTGGGAAAAGAAGACTTAACTAAATTTATATACAGCAGGTTTTGTCTGATTTATAGGTAATTATTTTAAGCGACAGGTGTGTGGATAGGTGACAAGCTAATGTTTGGAGAGAGAGAGAGAGAGAGAGAGAGAGAGAGAGAGAGAGAGAGAGGAGACAGCTCATGACTTTACTAATTGAGAAAATATTTGAGGAGCCGGATGAGGGGAGGAAAGGGTGATAGAGATGGTGAGGAGGATGGATGGGGAGTGTGAGGAAATACGGAAGCAACTGAGGGAGAAGGAAGGAGGGAAGGAGAGAGATAGAGGAGCTTTCTGACTTTACTAATTGTGTGGCGCTGACGAGGAGCATACACCCTGTGAAATTGTATACCCTGTGTGGAGTGAAGCAGCTGTGGCGTTCACCCAGGAGCCAAACCTCCTCATATTTCCCCACGCCTCGCCGTGGGAAGGACCTTTGGGCGACCTTGGCTAAACGCGTCTATCAAAAGAGGACACCAGATTCTTACACAGTGTATATATTGAATCTGTAGGACGGCCCCACAGAACACTCTAACCTGTGCTTGACGGTTCTGCTTGATGAAAAAGGAGAGAGAGAGAGAGAGAGAGGGGTGGCTAGTTTCATGACATCGCCGAAAAATGAATAGGAAGTGAGGGAAAGGGATTGGGGAAGAAAAGGTGACACAGAAGGTTAGCGGAGGATGGATGCAACTGGTGAGGAGTTGGTGAAGCGGTTAGGGAGTGGACTGATGGTGTAATGAGCTTTGTAACTACTGTATGGAGGTATTGAGGAGGATATATATTTTTCTTCAGTCCGAAATTAACTTTTTCTGTATGATATTTGCAGTGCTGAGTGACTTTCGAAACATTTCACTTGATTTGGAGATTATTTCACACTGAGTGGAATTTTGTTTTGCACATATGCAGTTTTCTTGTGTACCTAACTACATCACTACCTGGCCTCAAATATGACAGCACACACACACACACACACACACACACACACACACACACACACACACACACACACACACACACACACACACACACACACACACACACACACACTTTTAAGATATCCGCACCAAACCCACGCCGTCCAACACCCACGCCACACCAGCGTAGTTATAATACGCATGATAGTGAAATATGGTGGGCTGTTACCTAAGACTTGTACGTCTCTCTCTCTCTCTCTCTCTCTCTCTCTCTCTCTCTCTCTCTCTCTCTCTCTCTCTCTCTCTCTCTCTCTCTCTCTCTCTCAGGTATATCAGGTTCCTCGGCTTTTCTGCAGATTAATCCTTTCACAGAATTTCAGGGGATCAATGACTTTGCTTCCTGTCGCACTCGTCTTGCTTTTCCACTTTTTATTTGACCTGTTCCTTGCCCTTTTTCTAGACCTTTTTCGTGACCCTTTTCTTCACCTTTTTCATTACCTTTGACCTTTTCTTGTCCTTTTTGTTGCCCTTTTTCTTTTTTATTTTCCCCCTCGTCTGTTTTTTTTTACTGTCCTTTTCCCTACATTTTATTTCTGGATTTTTTTTTCATTATTATTATTATTATTATTATTATTATTATTATTACTCCATTTTCTCTTTATCAAGTTCTTTTTTCTTTGTCTTATTCCTTATCTCTTGCGTTTTGCTCTTGACACCTAGGCTTTTTGTTCAAGTTCTTTTATCCTTTTTTATTCAGTTTAGTTTCTACGTCCTTTTTCTCTGAAGTATATGTTTTTCTTTGCTTCCTGTCTCACTTGTCTTGCTTTCAGGTTATTTATATTAACATTTTTTTTTTCTCTCTCCTTTTACCTTTAACTTCCGACGTCGTTTGCTGCACTGATTTACTCTCTCTTTCTCTCTCTCTCTCTCTCTCTCTCTCTCTCTCTCTCTCTCTCTCTCTCTCTCTCTCTCTCTCTCAACCGCACAAACACTAAAGAAAACGGGAAGTGCGGGTCCAGGAGTAAATATTGGTTTGGGGATAGGAGTCTGCGTTGACAGATTTATAAGTTCAGTGCTGGGGAATTGTGGATGGGGAAGTGGGGAGAGATGGCTGGGGAGGAGAGTGGTATGGGGAGATAAAGTTGGGGAGGAAAGAGGTATGGAGGGAGATGGTTGGGGAGGAGAGGTAGAGGGAAAGATGTCTGAGAAGGAGAGAACAACGGGGAGAGAAGGATGGGGAAGAAAGAGGTATGTGGAGAGAAGTTTAGGGAGGAGAGAGGTATGTGGAGAGAAGGATGGGGAGAGACGAGGTTTAGGGAGAGGTGGTTGGGGAGGCGAGAGATAGAAGTAATAGGAATGGGAAGTGGAGGAAGGTTGTAGAAACAGAGAAAGGAGGAGAGAGAGAGCAAAAATGAGGGAAAGTTTGGGGAACTCTTAACTTTACTGTCAAGGGGATTGGGGATTGGGGAGTAGGGGAATGAAGAATGATAGGGAGAGAGGGGAGTAATGAACTGGGAGGAGCGAGAGGAAAAGAAAAAGGTAAAAGAGCTTTGTCTGCGCAAATTGAGAAATGTTTGGAGAGAGTGAGAGAGAGAGAATGGTTTCGTACTTCGTAATTTCACTATCTTGATAAATTTAGAGCGAATGAGAGGTAGGGAATGGGGAGGGAGGAATGAAGGATAGGGGAGAGGGGTGATGATATAGAGGGGTAGATGATGTTGGTTGGGGAGAAGAGGGGGAGGGATCATAGAAAGGGGAGAGAGAGTGTGATAGAGTGGAGAGGGGGGAAAGGGAAGTGGTAGGGAGGAGAGAAGGAGGGGTGATGCAGGGATGGGGAAGGGGGTAAAAGTGATTGAGGGAGAGGTGGGAGAAAGACAGGGGAGGGAGGGGGAAGGGTGATTTTGAGGAGGAGGGGGGGGGTGATTGCGAGGGATGAGAGAGGAGAAAAGGAAACAGAGGGTAGGTAACAGGGGATGATGGTAAGAGAGAAGAAAGTGAGGGAGAAAGGTAATGGGGAAAATAGGGATGTAGAGAAAGCTTTTGGTGACGGAGGAAAGAGGTAGTTGGAGAAAGGGAGAGAAGAAGGTGTTGAGGAGTGGGAGGGAAGGACGGAGAGATTGAGGAGGGGGGAGGGGCGAGAAGGGAGGAACTAGGTGATGGTGGGCGTTGTGTGTTGTATAAGCAAACTGTTGATTCCTTGTTTGGGTAGTGGGGGATGGGAAATGGGGAAGGGAGGGGCAATGGAGGGGGGATTGAATGGGTAGGGAGGAGGGGAGAGGTGATTGAGAGTGGAGGATAGGACGGTGGAAGAGTGGAGAGGAGGGAAAATAAGGAGGACTGGGGGGAGGTGACAGACGGGGAGAGGTGACAGGGTGGGAGAAGGAGGTAAAGGGAGAAAAGGAGGGGGGAATAGGTAATGTTTGGGGAATGGGAGGGGAGGAATGATGAAGGAGGGAGAAACAGGAGGGGAGAGAGACGAAGAATGGTAAAAGGGAGAGGGAGAGGAGAGGAGCAAGGAGGAAGAGGAAAAAGAGAAGAGATGAGTCACTGTGTAGAGAGTAGGGGATGGGGAAATTGAGGAACTGATGATAGAGAAGGTGGTGGAAGAAGAGCAGACTGGGAAGGTTGGTATAGGTGTGGGGGGAGAGAGAGAGACGATATGGAGGGAGGGGGAGGATTGGGGACAAGGAGAGAGAGAGAAACAGGGATGGGGAAGTAAGGGAAGTCTGTTTTAAATTACATTAGTGTAGTATTAAGCCAGATTTGGGGGATGGGGAGAGAGAGAGAGAGAGAGAGACGGGTGATGGAGAAGATAGGAAAATGGAGGAAGGAGGCTGGAGAGGAGAGGAGGAGGGGGTAGAGAAGAAAAGGCGATTGAGTGATTCATGACTTTACTATTGATAAAATGTTTGAGGAGTGGAAAGTTGAATTGGGGAGGGGAAGGGAGGGGAAGGGAAGGGAAGGGAAAAGGAGGAAAAGAAGGGAAAAGGAGCGGAGAGGAAGGGAAGGGAAGGGAAGGGATGGTAAAGAGGGAGGTTGGTTGAAGGATTGAAGGGAGAAAAAAGGGAGACGAAAGATGATGGAAAAGAGTGTGAGGGAAAATGGAGAAGGCTGATGGTGGAGGGAAGGATGATGGAAAAGGAAGATTTGAAAGACGTGATTGCAACAGGGGGAAGGAGAGGGTTGAGAGAAGAGGAAGAAGAGAATCGGTGAGGGAAAGGAGAATGATGAAAAAGGAAAGGAGGAGAATGTGATGTACGGAGGGGAAGAGACGATAGCAGAGGAAGGAGGGAGGGAGGGAGAGGACAGTGAGATGGGAAAATGGTGATAGGAAAGTGGATACAGTTGTAGTACGGTAATGTAGAGAAAGAGAGGGATGATAAAATAGAAAAGGGGAAGGAAGGGAAAGTGTGAAAAGAATTTGAGAACTACCTTAATGTTCCTATAAGCCATTCATTTTAACTTGGTCCAAAACTTCCTCCTTTTGCAGCTTATTTCTTGTAGCTCAGGGGCAGAAAAAGACAATACTTTGGCTTTGCATCCTTTCTGTGACTTCTTCGTGACTAGCATCGTATTCTAGTGTTATACCTATCGTTATAAATCATCATTCATATTGGAAGGATTGGCAATTTTAGGCCAGGGTAAAGTGAACAGAGTATAGCTTCAGGCAGTGAGTCTCAGCCTTGGAAGTACCTCTCTTAGTAAAGGGTTTTAAAATGACGCTTAGTTTACATTATTATTATTGTTATTATTATTATTATTTTTTGTTTATTATTATTATTATTATTATTATTATTGTTATTATTATCATCATCATCATCATCATCATTATTATTTGCCTTTTACCTCCATGCGATTTTGGCCAATTTAGAAAAGAGTCCTCGTAGTGAAGAGGGGTGTGTATGAAGTAGATATATATATATATATATATATATATATATATATAGAGAGAGAGAGAGAGAGAGAGAGAGAGAGAGAGAGAGAGAGAGAGAGAGAGAATGATAACGAAGGTATTAAAGAGGAGAGAAGGGTGTGTTTATGAAGACGGGGAGAGAGAGCTGGAGAATAATGGGAGGGGGAGGAGGTGATAAAAAAGGAAGTAGTGGTGTCTGAGGAAGGAAGGAAGGAAAGAAGAAAGGAAGGAAAGAAAGAAGGAAGGAAAAGTGCACTTGGTGAAGGAAGGGAGACAGGAAAGAAGGATAAATGGGGGATATGGAAGGTTGGAAATAAGTTGCGAAGGAAGGAAGGAAAGAAAGATGGGAGGAAGAAACGAAGGAAAGAGGAGGGAAGGAAGGAAGAAACGGAGGGAGGTGTAAGGTGTGTACCGGTATACGAAAAGAGAGTTCGAGGATAATGGGAGGAGAAAGAGGTGATAAAAGTAATGGAAGTGGAATGTGAGGAAGGAAGGAAGGAAAGGACGACGAGTGTAAGAGGGAGGAGAGGAGGGTGAATGAGGGAGTTAGGAAAGAAAGAAGATATGAATGAATGAATGAGTGAATGAAAGAAGGAAGGAAGGAAGGGAAGGAGAATGCAGGAGGGAGGAGAGGAAGGTGAATGAGGGAGATAGGAAGAAAGGAAAATATAAATGAATAGATGAATTAATGAAGGAAGCAAGCAAGCAGACAAGCTAGTAAGCAAGCAGGCAAGCAAGAAAGAAAAAGAGATTGAAGTAGAGAATGAAAAAAGAGGAAAGGAGGGAAGGACGTAAGCATGTAAAAAGAACAGTGGAGGGAGTGAGGAGAGAGAAGAAAGATATAAGATTAAATAGTGGCGATAGAAGAAAGAAAGGAAGGAAGGAAGGAAGGAAAGAATGGAAAGAAGAAAGAAGTGGTTGGAGAGAGAGAGAGAGAGAGAGAGAGAGAGAGAGAGATGGAAATAGTTGGGCTAAGTCTGTGAAAGGACAGGCAAGAACAGGAGAGAGAGAGAGAGAGAGAGAGAGAGAGAGAATAAATGTGGAAGGTTAAATATTCCAGATAATGAGAGAGATAAAAAGTGGTAAAGAGAGTGATAATGGAGAGGGAAGAGAGGGGTGGGTAAAAGACAGGTGAAGGAAGGTAAGAGAAAAACAGATACACTAATGGCTAAATTATCCTGCGGGAAATTTTATAGGAAAGTTAGAAGTCTGGCATAAAATAAATATACTATAACCATTGTATTGAAAGTTTGTGTTTTTTCATTGTTAATATTGATTCATTTGCTCACCCATTACGTAGCTACCTTTATTGATGTATTAATAGGTGGCTTAAGAGGTAGACTATTTTTGTCCATTAGGTCAATAGAAGTTTTTGTTTAGAGAGAGAGAGAGAGAGAGAGAGAGAGAGAGTCGAGGTCAGGAGGGAACCTAAAATAGCTTAAGAGTTTAATAATTTACGCTAACCCTCCTCCTCCCTTACCTCTTCCTCCCTTACCTCTTCCTCCCTTACCTCTTCCTCCCTTACCTCTTCCTCCTTTACCTTCATTTCTCTCTTACATATTTCTCTCACCCCTTTTCTTCCTTTCCGCCCTCCCCTCCCCTGTCCCCTCCCTTACTTTTCACCCTTGCCCATTTTCTCCCATAGCCTTTTTCTCCCTTACCTCCTCCCCCACTCCCTGACTGACCTCCGCCTCCTCCTCCTCTCACACACCTTTACATTATCTTCCTCCCCACCCTTATTCTTACTTTTACTTTACTTAACTTTCTTACCTTACTCTCACTTTTTTTTTTTTTCATCACCCACCCTTACTTTCCCCCTCCCCCTCCATTTCTTTTCTCTCCCGCCTTTACTTTTCTCTCCTCCTTTTACCTTTCTCTTCGCTCCCTTACTTTTCTCTCCGCCCTTATTTTTCTCTCTCCTCCCCTAATTTTGTCTCCCCTCCCTTACTTTTCTCTCCCCTCCCTTATTCTTCTCTCCTCTCCCTTACATTTCTCTCCCAAACTCTCATACTTTTCTCCCTCCCAATCCTTGACCTTTTCACCCTCACTCTTGCATACTTTTCTCCCATCCCTTTGACTTTTCTCCCTAATTTTCTGTCTCCCTTACCTTTCATTCTCACCATTTCTTCCTTCCATGTAACCATCCTTTTAGTTTTCCTCGCTTCTTCATCCCTTCCCCATCTACAGTATATCATTATTTTCCATTTGTAATCCCTCACCCACCTTCTTTTTTCCCTCGCACTTTCCTCCACTTCCTCCCTCATCACTTCTCTTTTTATTCGTCATCACCTCTTCATATGTGCTTATCATAACACATAACAATAGTCAAAGTTTTTTAATACTTTTATGGCTAACTTTCTCAGTAGTGCCATATTTTCTTCTTGCGCTCGCGACATTATTTTATTCAGCTTAGGCGAGACTTTACCAATTGAAGGGTTGTATGTAGTCTTTATTTACTCCTTCCCAATAAAGACACTCCCCTAATATGAAGGAAATCTTCTGGTATATGGCAATAATTAAGTACAAAACCGTCCTTGGGTTCGATAGACTGATAAAGGGAAGTCGGCTTAGATATAGATAATGTTGAGGACCTTTAGCATGATGGTACGTATGCTATAATGAAGGATTACATAGACTTCAGTAATATAAGCGATCTATGTGTGTGTGATTTTTTTTTTATATTGGCTCAGTGCAGTGTTTTAATATATACATGATCTGATGCCACTTGTGTTACAGTTTTAAAGCCTTTGCCCATCCATCCATCCATCCTTCCATCCATCCATCCATCCATCCATCCTTCCATCCATCCGTCCATCCAGTCTTTTACTTCTGTTGCTAAATATGTACCTGTCATCCTAGTTGCCCATCTCCCCTCCTACGTTATTATACCTGCTTACTTACCTACCTACCTACCAATATGCTAACAAATTAATATTAATAGATACATGAAAACTAACAAGCCCAACATCTACCAACCTACCTGACAACTTTCATACCTGTCTACCTTCCTACCAACCAGTCTACCAGCCAACCTACCTACCTACCGAGCTACCTACCCACCCTCGTCCATCCATTCGTATTTGCATCCATCTGATATTGGTCCCCATCTGCTTACCAATCGAGCACAGCCATTCGACCGAACCCCTTCTTTTTCCACTTGAGAGAGAGAGAGAGAGAGAGAGAGAGAGAGAGAGAGAGAGAGAGAACCTGGATTCTTTATATAATTTGCTTGCATTTGTCCCTGTCGCTCTGCTCTTAAGGGGGTGGGGAAGAGAGGGAAGGGGAGGGGAGGGGGAGAGGAGAGGGGGGGGAAGGGAGAGGGTAAAAGAGCTGGCGGTATTGTTCCCCTTCCCTCCCTTCCCCTCTCCTCCTCAATTCTTCCCCCACTCCCCCTATCCTTTCCCCCCTCTCACCCCTCTCTCCTCCCTCACCTCTCCCTCACCCCTCCCTCACCTCTCCCTCACCCCTCCCTCACCTCTCCCGCTCCCCTCCCCTCCATCTTTTTCACATCTCTCTCTCCTCCCCCCCCTTCTATCACCCCTTTCCCCTCTAAATCCGTCCCCTCATGTCCTCTTCATTTCCCTGTCCTGCCTTCTCCTTTT
>NC_137043.1:32507881-32525381 GCF_032717465.1 Coenobita brevimanus | reverse complement strand
GGGGAGGAGAGGGGGGGAGAGGGATGCAAGAGTAAAGGAGGAGGAGGAGAAGGTGGAAGAGGAGGAGGAGGATATATAAAAGTCGAGGAAGTGTGGAGAGAAGATGGAGAAAGCCGGGAAACAGGGAGGAGAAGGAAGGATGGAAAAGATGGGAGAGAGAAGAACGGGAGGGGGATGGATGAGGGAGGTAGAGAAGGAGGGGGGGGAGGAGGGATAGAAAAGATGGGAGAGAGAAGAAAGGGAGGGGGATGGATGAGGGAGGTAGAGAAGGAGGGGGGGAGGCATACAAAAGCAGAATGGAGGGGTATTGAGAGAGAAGCATTAGGCTGTTAGTGCAGTGTTTTGACAGCTATAAGTGACTGTTTGAGAAGTATTTTTATGGGTGGCAGTTTGTGTGGGGGCAGTATTTTTTTAAGGTATCGAGTGGTGTTCTAGGAAAGGTGAGAGAGAGAGAGAGAGAGAGAGAGAGAGAGAGAATACAGTATATATGATTAATACTTTTGTAGAGGTTGCTTTTCATAGGATGCAGTTTGCGTCGTTTGGCCAATAGATAGATAGATAAATAGATTAGGTAGAAGTGGATGGATAGATAGTCGATAGAGAGGTTAATGAATGCTTGGGTGGATTGCTTTTGCCTGATGAAAATAAATAAATACAGTCGATAGATTGATAAGTGAATATGTGGATGGATTGTCTTTGGTTGATGAAAGTAGATAGATAGATCGGGGAGATAGATAGATATAGATCAGAAAGACAGATCTTGAGGTATTCTTGGAAGCATTTTTGAGTGTTTGTGAGGTAAACAGCTAATGATGGTGGACTGAGGTGTGTGGAGGATTGATGGCAAGGGTGGAATATGTCACTGATTCTTTTCCTTTATTTGTGTGAACGATTTCTTATTTTCTCCACACTTTGCCAATTTTTTTTCTACTTGTAAGGGTGGAATTTTTCGTTACAGATTCTTTTCCTATGTGTAAACGATTCTTTATATTCATTTTCTCCACACTTTGCCAATTTTTTTCTGCTTGTAAGGGTGGAATTTTTCGTCACTGATTCTTTTCTTTTTATTTTCTCCACACTTAGCCATTTTTCTCTAATTTCTATGGGTGGAATTTGTTGTCATAAATTCTTTTCCTTTATTGTTCTTAACGATTCTTTATATTCATTCTCTCCACCTTTATCCAGTTTTTTTCTACATCTAGATATGCAGACAATTCATCCTTTAAAATCAGGTCTTATATTATTATCTAACATATTATTTCATCACACGTCTGAGGATATTAAAAGAAAAATAGACACAGTACAGGCTTTTGAAACCTTGGCATTGTGTATTCTTTCTTAGTGGTGTTTTTCTGAGTATTTTTTACCATTCACAAAATAGTATTGATTTAGTCAGGTTTCTTTTTACATGCAAGGAAGAAGGAACCAAAGGCCTGAAGCGCGCAAATTGTTCCCTCCAAGAAAAAAAAAATCAAGATAACAGAACAACATTAACTGATTATAACCATGAAATTAGTTCTAGAAGCCATGTAATAAAAACAGTGATTCACGCATGACCCGCCTCTAAATGAAGTAAATATATGAACATGAACATTTATATTTGAGTACCTTGCTTATCTGCAGATTTTAAAAAAGTGAAGACTGGAAGTGTTTATGAATATATTTTTTTTTAATCACCAAAGCATATTCAGCCACTCCAGTCAGATGGATTTTTCTTTATCCATTATAGCATTTTTTTTTACTAACTGTTCATTAACCTCTTCACTACGTTTCTGTGTGTGTGTGTGTGTGTGTGTGTGTGTGTGTGTGTGTGTGTGTGTGTGTGTGTGTGTGTGTGTGTGGTTTAAAATCGTGGGAGGGTAGCAAAACCATAATTACAAATGATGACACAGTATTGATTGGATTGAGAGCAATATTGATCACGTTATTACCCCTCCAATACTCTACCTGTCTTAAGCAATATCGATCCTTCCCACCACTTATTATTATTTTTTATGTTAAATCTGAGTAACACCTAAGCGTAGAGGAATATTAGTAAGCTTGGCCTTTTGAGTGTCGAGGCGCATATAAATACTTACTGGGCGTACGAGAAGTATGTTAAAGACAGAATTATTGAGTGACTGTGGGTGAATGTGAGTAATATGTGAGCAGAATCGTAAGACAATATTATAATTTTTTTTTTCTTTTTTTAGTTTGTGATTAGTTGCTGAGCGTGAGAGGAATACCGGTACTCGTTATTAAGACTTTGAGGTCGATTTTTTGTTTATGTAAGTAATATTTGAGCTAAGAGGAATATTCATGAGGAGACTGAATATGTCGAGTGGATTTAAGCTGACTGTGTAAGACTGAATAGCTGAGAGTGACTTTAGATATATGTGAATAATATTTGCCGGACCCTGCTAGCGACAAGGACCGGCCTACCGCCAACTTTGTCTCAGAGTTACTGAAATTATGAGTCACTTAAGTTACTCTACCCCAGCAGAGAACTGGTCCAAACTAGATGCTCCCACGACGGCTCCAGCAATCTATGTGTCAAACTAGATGCTCAGAGATGTTACCTGATCATACCTCTCTAAGGTTCTTTTGGGGGACCTTCTTAGGCAGTTTTCAGGCCCTTTTTATGTATCGTGCACCAGCCCGCCCGTCAGCTAGTCCGCGTCTATATGGTCGTAATACAAGCCTAGAAACTATGCTTATTTGGTCGCAGGACTACATCTCTTACATGATTCGTGTTTAATATCTCCGTAGGATCATATACCGGCATATATAACTATTCTATACATGTCACTAAAAGATGCGAGTAAAAGACAAGTAACTTAGTAGAAGCAAATGCCAATGATTTTTTAACTTTGAGACGTCTGGTATCAGTGGCAGGCTGCCCCTGTCTGACTGATCTTTGTTTTAAGGACTAAGGAAGGGGTATATGTGGCCCTTCGCCCTCTCTCTGTCCTTGCCCCAATTCCATGTATTACTGATTGACGTATAGTTAATTCATGCTTGTTAAAGGGTCCGGCAACAACAGCGAATATCTTTCTACTTGAGCTTCATATATATTCCTATGTAAGACTGGATATTTGAATGATTTTAGGGTTCATGACGTCATGGCCTTGGCTCTATTGCTTCGTCATTTAATCTCACACGAAAATAGTTGTGGTTGAAGTTAAAATTGAGGCCATTCATCAGTGCTTACGGGTATTGAGAAAACTTTATGAATTATTGCAGACATTACAACTTTTTAGGTTGTTATGGATTGGGTTGTCGATTGGTTGGCTGGGTATAGAGAAATGGTTGTTTAATATTGTAGTTGTGATGCTTTACTCTAACCTTGCCTGAAATTGCCACTTCTCCACTATGAGAGATATTTCTCCATATGTCTCGGTGTTTCTTGTAATTTTCTTTACCATTAACAAAAAATTCAGGCTGATGACGCACTACTCTACATTTCGGACGGGGAGCGTACACGTGGTGGCACTGAGTATCCTGGGTGGTACGAGCAGCTGCTGCGTCCACCCAGGACCCGAATCTCCTCATATTTCCCTGTACCTCGCCGTGGAGAAGGACGCTGATCCGACTTTGGCGAGTCGTTGTCTGCCACAGTTGGGCGCCGATTCCCTGCATAGTTTACACTGCATAATGAATTTTACCTGTAGGACGGCCCCATAGAAGCAGTTGTTTACCTGTGGTATATATATATATATATATATATATATATATATATATATATATATATATATACTGTATATACGGAGAGAGAGAGAGAGAGAGAGAGAGAGAGAGAGAGAGAGAGAGAATTTACGTTAATCAGTTTTCAGTAGCGATTAGGTATCGTCATTTTTTTTTCCAGCAATATACCGGCATAAACTTTAGTTTGCTAGTGAAATGCGTAGTATCTCTGTTAGGAATCGTAGCTTGACTGTCACTTAGGTTATACTGAGTGAAAGTGAGTGAGTGAGTGAATGAGTGCGTGAGTGAGTGAGAGTGAATGAGTGAATGAGCTGAGAGGAAAGGGTCAGGGAGCCATTGATCAGAGCCTGGTACCAGCCTAAATCATTCACACTCCTGACCAAACCCAACTCAGCACCACCACACCCTCTCACTCCTTGCCCTCACAGTTATTCATTCACCCATTGGACGATATTTTTCGTTTATCCAGTGCCATTTACCAAACGATTTTGTTCAGTTATGATGAGCTCCTAGTAATGAATGAGTTGATAAAGGCTGTATCAGACTCCTCTAAGATTTATTCAGTTACATGGAGGTTGAAAATTAAAAATGGGTACTCGTTTCTCGTAAGTATAATAAAATAGTGTCAGCGTAGAACTAGTAGACTACCTAGAAGACTATTGTGTTGAAAGGGTTAGTATTTGATTTTTTCTTTTATGTTGCTATTTTTTGTACTCAGATTAGACGGGAAAGGCTTCTCATTTTCATCGATTTATTTTTTAATATATATATAGTTGGTTTACTCTTTCCACTTAATTATTCATTACGGTTTTCGAAAGGAACGGATCTTAATATTGGCTTTGTTTTTCAACTCTCGAAGGGGCAAATGCTACAGGCCTTCATCCTTTGGTTCTTTTTTTATATTAAATAAATGTAACAACGTCTGTCATTCTGCTTTAATAATCATCATCATCATATTCGTCGTCGTCATCATCTTCCTCGTCGTCTTCGTCACCTTCATCATCACCTTCATCATCATCGTCAAAGAGTCATTAGTACTTTTCACACCTTGCATGTTTTATCCCCCCCCCCTTCTTCTTTCCCTCCGTCATGTACAGGTGAATGATCAATTAACCGCACAAAACCCACGGGCTAAATGAACGGTCAATAATCCCATCATTCACCTTATTAACCCGGCAAACTGTAATCAACCACACTTATTCACTCTCTCTCTCTCTCTCTCTCTCTCTCTCTCTCTCTCTCTCCCCACACACACACACACACACACACACACACACACACACACACACACACACACACACACACACACACACACACACACACACACACACACACACACACACACACACACACACACACACACACACACACACAAATTCGCCCAACACCCCCATCGACCCCTCCATCCCCAAGCCTCCCCGTCTGTCCATCTCTCTGATAACTGATAAATGGGGCTTGGGTTTATTTATCACTGCCCACCGCTTGTTTATTGGGACGTGTGTACCGTGTTGTTGGATGGGTTGCTGCACAGGTGACGGAGATCCCCCCCAGTTGTTGTCGGATTTGTGCCCTGCTGTCGATGTCTCTTTTGTGTGTGCTGGGGGGATTAGAGGATTGGTGTGATTGGGATTTACTTGATATATTGTAGCATAGTGAGGAAGCCGTACTCTAACGCGCAGTGATTCGAATCCAGGAGATGGACGGGTTTTTTTCTTTATGTAAAACGCTTGCAGGAACTTAGGGTGGTCTCCTCTGTCTTACATGATCTGAACTGCTGTAGCCTAGAGTAACCTTAGACCCTCTTACGGATCCCCATAGAGTTAATAAAAAATTTGCTTTTGCCCTTTCTGAATATTCATTGGTGTGTTTACCTGTGGCTCGTGACATTATACAGTATTTATTAGTAGTACATGCAGATTTTGTTCTTGTTTTTGTAATTGCAGAATACTGTAATTTAGACTTTCTCTCACTAATACAGTCCTGCATGGAACATCTGCTTTAACAGGATGTGCTCCCCCCCACCCCCCGTGCCCCACAACACCACACATCTCAGACCATCCTGATCACTCCTCTCAGTCCATTCCATCCATCCTCCCCCTCCCTGCCATCCTTTAATTAGTAGAGAAATCATATATTTTTACCTCACCTCCTGCTCCACAACTTCCATCTTCACTGGGTGTACTCCTCCTTCCATGTCCGACTACCCACCACAGCTCAAGCTCATCCAGGCCACCTTCCAGTGTCCACCCTTCCCATTTCTCCCTCCTTCATTAATTATGTAAAGGAAATCGCTAATCCAGCTAAAAGTATGGCAGTCATCTTCATATGATGCATTCCTCCTCCTGTCCCACTTCACCACCTGTTACCACCCCAGCCCGTCCTGCCTGATCCATTCCCTCCACTCCACTCTTTTTTCTACCCCTTTCTCCTAGTTGGTATTATTCTTATCTCAGTATTTATTACCTGAGAGCTAAACATAGGCTTTACTTGAATGGATGGGAATTGACCTGATTGGATGCGTTGCACCTAATTTAAAGTAAAACCTAAAGTGAGCTGAAAGAACCGGAGAGGACTACTAACCCTTCCATTTCAGAAAGTGTCTCAAAAGTCAAATGATATCACCAGGTATTATTGAAAGTGTTAGTGGGTGTGACTGGATCTCTATAGACCTGACTTGGCCCAATATGACGCGATTATACCTGAATTGTAATGACTGCGTAACTGGATGTACAGTACTTGGATGTGGATGAGCGTGAAATGACGTATTTATCGTCCACCTAGCGAGTCGACAGTGTAATCGCCGACATCGGTGTGTGTGTGTGTGCCTGTGTGTCTGTTTGTTACCAGAATATCTCAAAATTAAGTGGGCAAATTGTATCCAAACTTTGTGGGCAGTATCCCGGCCTTGAAGTGATTAGATTTTGGCGAAGCTGCGATGATATGTCTCCGATCGCCAGGGACCTCGTTCAGAACACATTTTTGCCCCTATTTCAGCAGCGGAGTGCGATGCTGACTTGAAATGTTGTATTTAGGTAGACAGTACCCGCCGTTCTCATGACGTCTAAGGAAATTGAAAAAATAAAAATAAAATTTATTATTTTAACAAAGTCCTGATCTAGTTTTTTAGTGCGGGCGATACGCATTCCAGGGCGAATGGTTTGGCTGTCCTTGAACACGGAATGGCCTAAATTATGGATCTCATTGGCCTCCAGTGGGTCCAAATCGACATCACCGGACCCAAATGAACCACAGTGGACCAAAATCAATTAGTATGAACCACAGTCGAACCTGAACCTACCTTACTGGCCCCGAATGAACCAAATATAAAATCAGCGAAACTATAAAACATTCACAGCTTGACCCCTCATCTAATTCTTCAATAATTCTCTAAGTAGACCAGTTAAGAAAATAGCAAGGGAGGGTGGTGTGTCGTGGGAAGAGGGGTCGTTACTGAGTAGGGACAGAGGACCTTATTGTGGAGGCCACCCCTGACAGCATGCGGCGCCAGGCAATAGAGGGATAGAAATAGGAAATTGGTTAGCCAGTAAGAATGTTGCTTTCATGACGATTTCATGCCGTGACGCTAATGTGTTGCTTGTTTGTTTATCGTTTTGCCTGACCTTGGACACACACACACACACACACACACACACACACACACACACACACACACACACACACACACACACACACACACACACACACACACACACACACACACACACTCTCTCTCTCTCTCTCTCTCTCTCTAACACCTCTCCCTGTCCCTCCTCCTTCCCTGCGTCTATCCTTCTTCTCTTCCCTGCTCCTATTCATGCAAATTTTATGTCTCGCTGCGTATGTCTAAAATATTTTAAAAGGCACCACCTCCTCTCCTCTCCTCTCCTCGCCTCTCCTCTCCTCTCCTCTCCTCTCCTCCTTACACTTTGCCTCATTTCCCCCTCCCCTCTCTCCCTCCTTCTCCTCTTGCCTCATTTCATCCTTCTCTCCCCTTCTCTTCTCTTGCCTCCCCTCTTTTTCTTCTCACCTTCTTCCTCTTCCCTCTCCTCTCACCCTGCTTCCCTCCCCCTCTTTTCCTCTCTCCCTTTTGACTCTTCCTGTCTTTTTCTTACTCCCCATTCCCTTGCTCTTTCTCTCTCTTCCCTTTTCCCCTCCCACAGCCCCTCATTAATTTCCTTCTGTTTCCCCCCTTCCCCTTCCACCTCACCCCTCTCCTACTATCCTCCATCTCTCCACCCCACCCTCTCCCCCTCCCCATTTTCCCCCCTGTTCCCTCCCCCATCATTTTCTTCTTTCACCGTTCCCCCACCCATCTCTCTCCCTCTCCTACCTTTGTCTTCCCCCTCCTCTTTCTTCTTCATTTCCTTTCCTCCATCTCCTTCCACCCTCTCTCCACATCCCCCTTCCCTCCTCTTCCTCCTCCAGCCTCCATGCTCCTCTTGCTTACCTACCGCCTCTCCTCCCCTTCCCTCTCCCTTCTTCTCTTCCCTTCCCTCCACTCTTCTTTCATTTCTTCCTTTTCCTTAACTTCTTCCACCAACTCCTTCCCTCCCCCTCTCTTCTTAACCCCTCCCTTCCCCTCCCTCCTCATCTCTCCTTCTTTCCTCCTTTCCTCTTCCTCCTCCCCCTGCCCCTTGCCCCCTGCCCTTTCCTCCAGGCCTCATCACCATTTGGCTAAGACGCCCTGCCACCCCCTCTAGCGGCGCAATGTGGAAACTTTGCCCGACTCATGAGGGGGGGGGGGTGCCAAAATGTTGTGTGGTGGTGCTGCTTGTTGTGGTGATAGTCGTGGTGATGGTGGTTGTGGTAGGAGAAGAGAAATTGCTGGTAGTTGTGGTAGGGAGCAGGAGGAGGAAAGAACAAAAAATTAAACAAAAATAATAAAAGTAAAAATGAACAGAAATAGTGGATGTGGTATTGGAGGTGATGGTTGTTTATGTGGTAGTTGTGGTGATTGTGGTAGGAGGAGGAAGAGATAAGAAGGGAAAAAAGATAGGAGGAAGAAACAGAGAAATGGTGTTTGTTAAGAGTAATGGTGGTGGTGGTGGTGGGAGTGGTTGTTTTGGGGGTAGTGGAGTGGAGGAATGGTTGGTGGTAGTTGTTGTGGTAGTTCTGGTGATGGTGTTTGTTGTAGTTGGGGGGAGGGGGTAGAGGGAAGAGTAAAAATGAACGAATAAAAAAGTGGAGACTGTGGTAGTTGTGGTGATGGGGATGGTTTTGGTAATTGTGGTAAATGTGGTTGAGTGGTTGTCTAAATGATTGTGGTAATGGTAGGTGAAAAAAGGGGCAGTATTGATGGTGGTGGTATTTGTGGCGGTGGTTGTTGTGGTAATTGTAGTAAAGGTGATTTCTGAGGTTGTATGATTGTTGGTGGTTGTGGTGGTGGTGGTGAAGCAAGACATTGGTGGTTGTTGGGGGGGGGGACGAGGTGCTGTCTGTGGTGATGGTGGTTGATGATTTAGTTGCGATGGTGGTAGTTGTGGTAGTGTGAAAGTGGGTGCATGATAATAAAGGGGAGAAGTGTGGTAATTGTGGTGATGATGGTGGTGATAAGTGATAATGGTGAGAGGGAGATTAGTGGTGATGGTGGTGTAGTGATGATGATGGGTGTGATACTTAGAAGGGTAGTGATGTAGTGATGATGTTTGGGGTAGTTAATGATAAATGTGGGTGATTTTTTTTTTTTATGATAGTAGTGATGAATGTTTTGATGATGATGATGATGATGATGATAAAGGTTTGAAGTGGTGATGAATATGCTGGTGATAATCAGTGTGTCTGTTAATGATGAATATGAATGGTGATGATGAATGTGGGTAGTGATATTGAATTTTCGATATGATGACTGATATGGATTGTGACGAATATGAATGGTGATGATGAATATGAAAGGTGATGATGTATATGGATGATGATGATGAATATGGATGGTGATGACTGTGGAAGGTGATGATGAATATGAATGGTGATGAATATGGAAGGTGATGATGAATATAGATGGTGATGATGATGATGATGATGATGATCGTGATGGTGTGGTAAAAGTGATGTGAAAGTGATCTGAGGTTGAGTAAGATGGCTATGGATGGGGTGCACAAGTGAGAAATGAGTTACTGGAAGAGGTGGATGTTTTGGTAGTTGTTTGTGTTATGGATTGTGGTAGGGATGGTGGTAGGTGCTGGGTGTTTGTGTGTGTTGGATTGTGGTAGAGATGGTGGTTATTCCTGGGTGTTTGCGTGGTAGGAATGATGGTAGGAGTGGTAGGAGAGGATAATGGTTGTAGATGAACAGGAAGGAAGTTGATATGAGATGATTCTGGTAGTTGCAGTAGTTGTGTTGGTTGGAGGTTGTGGTTGTGGTGACTAGTTGTAGTGGATGATGGTGGTTGTGGTGGTGGTAGTTGTGGTGAATGATGGTTGTGGTTGTGATGGATGATGGTTGTTGTAGTGATTGTATCTGATGATGATGGTTGTAGTAGTGGTGATGGTAGTTGTGATGGATTATGGTAGTATGAGAGTAATGATGATATTGATGGTTGCGAAGTAGAGTGGCATTGAGCATTGATGATGATGATGGTGTTATTTTTAGTTGTGACGAAAGTAGTGATAGTGATGATGATGGTAGTGGTGATGGCTGTAGTTGTGGTAGGAAAAGGAAAAAAAATGTAGTCGAAATGTGGTAGTGGTAAATATGACAGACATGATGATGGCGATAATGGTGATGGTAGTGGTGGTAGTGATGATAATAAGGATTATGGTAGTTGTGTCAGGCGATGGTTGGTGTGTTGAACGATAATTGCAGTAATAATTGAAAGGAAATGTATTCGTGATTATGGCCAATTATCAGGGACTACATGCCGCGATAATCAATAATGGTTGTTGATAATTGTGGTGGTTGCGATTGATAAAGTGGCAGACAGTAATTAATGGTAAAAGAATAAATGAAGCTGATAAGAATGTTGGTTGTATCAGTGTTAGTTGATGTATGTGGTTGTATTATAAAAAATGCAGTTCTTTGGTCTAGGGTTAGTGTTGATAGTATTGGATAGATTGTGGTAGCAGTGGTTGTTGCTGTTAGTGTTGGTAGTGTTGGATGGTGGTTGTGATGATTATAGCGTTAGGGTGGTGGGTATTGTTGTGGAATGGAGTCAGTGTCAAGAATAGTGGTGGGTGTGGTGGTGGTGATGGTCGTTGGTGTAAGGTCAGTGATGGTGGTATTGGATGGTGGTTGAGGTGAAAATAGTGGACTGTGTTGGCAGTCGATATCGTGTCAACCCTACCTTTTCTTCTCCTCCATGACCCATTTTCCTTTTATTTACCCCTCTCGCCTGTCTGCTCTTTCCTTCCTTGTATCATTTTCCCTCTTTCTTCGCTATTTGCTTCATGTTTTTTTTCCCACTCTGCCGCATCTCCCTCTTTCCTTGCCCTTTTCTTTTTCTCATTTTCCCTCTTCCTTTGCCATTTTCTTCGTCTTTTTTTCCTTTCTTCAGTATCTCCCTCGTTTTTTTACCCTTTCATTCATCTTTTTTTTTTCTTTTTTAGCCGTTATCTCCCTCTTTCTTTCCGCTTTTCTTCCTCCTTTTTTTCTGTCGTATCTTCCTCTTTCTTCTCTTCATCTCATGTCCTCCACGTTATATAATCCCCTTTTCTCTAACTTTTCTCTTGTCTAATTTACCCTCTTAGTACCCTTTTCTTCTCTTCCTTTTCATTTTACCTTTTCTCTATCCACTTCTCCTTTCTGTTTTTTCTCGCCCCATTCTCCCCACTTTCTCAGCCTTTATCTGTACCCTTATTTTTTTTCCTTTCATATTTTCCCTCTTTCATCTACCCCTCTTTACTCCCTCCTTCATCACCTCACTGCTATTTCTCCCTCGTTTTTATTCTTCTTGCTAATTCTTCTCTTCCTTATCCTTTTTCTTCACTTCCTTGTCTATTTCCCCATTTTTTACACCTCTGTCCTCCCAGTGTTAAATCTTGCTTCCCTGCTCATTCTCCCCATTTTTTCTCTTTCCATCTTTCGTCCCTTTCTTGCAGCATTTTCCCTCCTTAACTTCGTCTTATTATTCTGTCTTCCTCCCTCATGTTTCTTAATTTTTCTTTAACCCCACATGATTACTCTTGCATTCCACTTCCTCATTCTTTGCCTGGCTCCTGCTGCCTCTCATACCTTTTCTTACTCTTATTCCTACGTTTACATCTCTTACTTTTTTTTCGTCCCTCTCTGGCTTTATATTTATTTTTTCTCTTCTCCCTTAATATTCCCATTTTTTTTTTTAAAGGAAATATAATCTTCGATATTTGGTAATTCTCTCTCTCTCTCTCTCTCTCTCTCTCTCTCTCTCTTAATTTTCTTATTTTTTCCTTCATCTTTCTTCGCTTTTTCTTCTTCTCCCCTTCTCTCGCTTCAGGTAATCTTTATGTGTTCTGTTTCCTTCTTTCCATGCCATTTCCCTTAACTTTCTTTTTCTTTCTCCCTCGCTTCCTCTTCTCTTTCTGCGCTCCAATCTCCTCCTCTCTCTCTTTTTATTCTCACTTTCATCTTATATCTCTCATAGTCTGCGTGATTCTCCTGTTTCTTTTAACCCGTATTTGAGTCTTACTTCCCACCTTTCTTTATCTTTTCCTCTTCATTTTCATGTCTATATATATATTCATTTTCTTTTATTTTTCTTTCATTTTCCAGATTTTCCTTTTAACTACATTTGTATATATCTTCATTTTTCTCTGTACTTCGTTTTTTTTTCATTTCTACTTTTCAGTCTCCTTTCTTAAACACCTTCGGTTTTCTGTTACTTTTTTTTTTTTTTTTCATTCTTTTTCTCCACATTTACTTCTCTCACTTTTTCTTCAGTTTCCCCATAATTTGTTCTTGATTTTTTTTTTTTTCCATTTTTTTTCTGTCATGTTCTCATTTTTCGGTATCATTCTCATCGCTGCTCTTTTATCTTTGAGCTCATTCTTGATTTTCCTCTCTTATTTCTCACATCATTCTTCATTCCGTTTCCCCCTCTTTAAAACCATTATTTAATTTCCAACTCGCTGTATGGGATGAATGGAGGGCGAGAGGCTAATTTGGTGTTTGGATTTTTTTTTTCTATTAATGTCCTTTTCCTCCCTCTGTTCACCTTCTGCTTAAAAGAAGATGTAGGTAAGGGAGGATGGTTTAAATGTCATGGGAGGAGATGGGGGTTGTTAATGAGCAGGGACAAGGCGCTCAGAGATCCTTTTTGTTCAGGTCACCCTTCACGTATTGCGGTATCAGGAAGTACATAGATAGGTGCAAATGTGCAGATTGGTCCTTCCTGTCGATATTCGTCTCTCTCTCTCTCTCTCTCTCTCTCTCTCTCTCTCTCTCTCTCTCTCTCTCTCTCTCTCTCTCTCTCTCTCAGGAAAATGAGTATTATGCACAGATTCAGGATTTTATGGTAATTAAAATTATAAATAAAAAAATAGATATCACAGAGTAAACTACATGATCATAGAAAAAAAAAAAAAAGCGTGGGTGATGGGAAGCAGATCATTGTATTTTCCAATTAACAGTAAAAATAATAATAATTGTATACGTGTCGTTGACCTGAGTGGCTGTATGGTACTTATCAAACCGGAAGCGCGCTCGCGTGTGTGTGTGTGTGTGTGTGTGTGTGTGTGTGTGTGTGTGTGTGTGTGTGTGTGTGTCGTCCCTAGCATACAGGGAAATAGAACACAATAAAACATCACGAATTATTTTTGAAGTTAGAGTGCATTTTACGAAAATATAAATACATTGGTCATAGAGCACACTAAGATGTAAAAGTCCAAACGACATCTCCACATCCACCTGTGACCGCTTCAAACTAGGCGTCTGAGCAATTAACCTTGATACCAAACGACCATTATGCACCACTGCCACAAAACGAAAACCCTCCATTGTTAGCGTCATCGTCAGAATCAGTAAGTCCTCATACGTGGAGCTGTTGTAACGCGTCCCTCTTGCTCCCTAGGTATAATATTGACAACAGTGAAATCCCAGCTAATCTCCAGTGTCGTAAAATTAGGTATGTTCACAAAGGCAGGTGTGGTTTATTGTTACTCGATGTCATATTGTGATTTACCTTCATATAGAATGTTTTCATGCTGGTATCTGCTCTCCTCGGATTTATCCCCCGCCTCTTACTTTATAATTAGAGCATATGGTAATATATCATAACATGTATTCCATCTGTTTTTACTTCTTACATATTAAGCATAACTGTTTGTTGGTATAGGCTCTGGTAATCTTAAAATTTTTTGCCAAAACGCTGGGTAATAAATAATTGCAAGATGATATTTGTACAATCCACACTGTTTATTTGTGTATATGTTTTATTGGTAGCTAGATAGATAAATAGGTTTGTAGGTAGGTAGATAGATAGGTTGACAGATAGATAGATAGATGGATATTATTTACACATAACATAATGCAATACGAAGGATGTTTATAATGCCGAGTACGTTTGCTATTACTCTACGCACGTGTACCCAGGCATTCCATTCTTCCGCTTCTCTGTGCTGCTGCTGTGATATGATTCTCAGGCTCTTCAGCTCTGCCAGGTGCTGCTTATTACTTTATCAGGGCATAGAATTCTCGGAGGGTTGTGAGGGAAGGGGAGAATGTTTACAGGTAAGCTCTCTCTCTCTCTCTCTCTCTCTCTCTCTCTCTCTCTCTCTCTCTCTCTCTCTCTCTCTCTCTCTCTCACACACACACACACACACACACACACACACACACACACACACACACACACACACACACACACACACACACACACACACACACACACACACACACACACACACACACACACACACACACACACACACACACACACACACACACACACACACACACACACACACACGGCATCCGGAATTTCACCCTCTGTTAGAAGTCAATCATAACGCAAGCTCTCGACTGGGCGGGCTTGGGCGAGAAGGTGTCGGGGCATGAAATGACTGGGTTAGGGCTTGAATGGGCTGTGGTGAAGGCTGGTGGAGCGTATTAAGGGCTTGAGAGGGTTGGTGGGGCTTGAATCGGCTCTAGTGAGGGATGGCTTGTTCAGTCAGTCTCCCTCTGCCTACGTCCTCCAGTCTTTTAAACACAAATGAACAGATCTCAGATTTAACACTTATTTATTTATTTATTTATTTATTGGAGCGAACAGACTATTAATGCCTCTAGTTATTGGTTCCATCTTCTCTGAAAAAAAAAAAAGTGGATGAAAGGGCTGGTGCGAGAGATTAAAAAAAAAAAGTGGGGGGTTTGTTGACAGACCTGTTAGGGAGTGGGGTTTGTGATAAGGGGTTAGGAGAGAGAAAGAGGGTGATATGGATAAAAAGCTAAAGAAGGGGATGGTAAGACAAAGAATAAGTGTTTTGAAGACTTTCATATTGGCAAGTAAGGGCCGGAGATAGAGCTAATAAAGGGTGCAAAGGTGTGAAGGGGGCTTGGACGGGCTGGAAGGGACTGTGTGGGGGGGGGGGTTGGAGAGGGCTGAACGGGGCTGGAGTGGGCCGGAGCGGGTCGGTGAGGGTTGGATAAGGCTGGAGGGGGCTGATCAGGGCAGGAGCGGACTGGGGAGTGCTATTCTGGGGAAAGCTGGAAGGGGTTGGGGAGGGCTGGAGGGGACTGATAAGGGCTGGAAAGGACTTAAAGTTGAATAGGAGGTTGAGACTTGAGAAGGAAGCGATTGAGGGAGAAATTAAAATAGACTGGAGGGGGTTAGAAACAGGTAGAAGAGAGCTAAAAGGGGCTGGGTAAAGAATGGTAAGGGATACAATATGGTTGAATTTAGTGAGACTGAAAAATGGCAGTGGAGGACAGGAAATGGACCGAGAGGGCTGCTGAAAGGTTGGAAATCGACTCGGGTGAAGCGTAGAATACACTGAACCGAGCTAGGGAATGTTAGAAGATGACTGGAGAAGCAGAGGCAGGGGTGAAAGAGGCTGGAGGTGCAAGGTGGTGTTAGAAGCAGAGGAAGGGGTGAAAGAGGCTGGAGGTGCAAGGTGGTGTTAGAAGCAGAGGAAGGGGTGAAAGAGGCTGGAGGTGCAAGGTGGTGTTAGAAGCAGAGGAAGGGATGATAGAGGCTGGAGGTGCAAGGTGGTGTTAGGAGCAGAGGAAGGGGTGAAAGAGACTGGAGGTGCAAGGTGGTGTTCGCTTTGGAGAAAACAAAGCGGCCTTGGTGGAAAAACTTATGGAAGGTGAGAGTGCGACTAAGAGGAGGGTTTGGGATGGACTAGAAAGGGGTTAAGAGGACTGGCAAAGGCTAAGTAGGTCTGGAAAAGTCTAGGAAGAAATAGAAACAGCAAAAAAGAAAGGGATGGGAAGGTAGTGAGGGGCTGTAATAAATGAAAAAGTCAAAATATAATTGGGGAAAAGCTGAGACCAGGTAGGAATGGGTTAGAATATACTGGTAAGAACTAGAGAGATCGAAGAGGCATTGAAAAAGGACATGAGGGAGCTGGAAACGCTCGAAGAAAGCTGAAAAGAGTGGAGACAGCTGAGACGGTGTTGGGAAGGGATAGGAATGGATTAGCATAGATTGGGCAATGCTAGAGAGGAATATAGGATGGTTTGAAAAAGTTTGAGGAATGGCTGTAGAGAGTAAGAAAAGGGCTAGGAAAAGTCTAGAAAAAGGCTGATAAGGGCTGGTAAAGACTGGAGGAGGAGGAGGAGGTTGGCGAGATGGTGAGATTGGCGAAGACAGGGAGGACTTGGCTGAAAAAGTTTTGGAAGGTAAGAAAGCGACTGAAAGGATGGTTAGAATAGACTGGAAAGAGAGAGAGAGAGAGAGAGAGAGAGCAGGAAATATAGGGCCTGGAATGGAGAGGAATGAAGAAATTTGAAGATGAGGGATAGGACGTAATTTGAGTCAAAGTTAGGGGTTGCATAGAAATAAATCAGATATGAAGAAACAAAGGTAAAAGAATTAAGGTAATGTGCAATGTGATATAACGAATAAACGGGAAATAAGAGGTAGACATAAAATTGATAAATACGCTTGAATAAAGAGGTAAAAGGAACTAAGAAAAGGAACAGAAAAAATATAAATTAATTGGAGGTATGGTGAGAATTATGCTGGAATAAAGTAATTAAACTTGTAAGATTGAATAAAAAGGACTGAAGGTTAATGAAAAAGTCTGGAATAAAGACGAATAAAGTTAAATGATGTATTTATTAGCAAAACTAGCTGCAATAAAGAGAGGCAACCAGTAAATAAATAAATAAATAAATAAATAAGGAATTAAAGCTCACAGAAAGCACAAATACGGCACACCCAAAGCTTGACCATGATCAATGACCTTTACCTTTGATCGATCGGCTCCATATTGGAAACTCCTCTTCCCATCCCCTGTGATTTTCCTTCAGCAAAATCTAATACCTTCTTCTTAGAGAGGGATGCCTTCGCGTGGTGGCATCGATATAACTGTTCAGCTTCACTGTCCGGGTATAACAACACTCCTCGCTTCCCTCCCTGTTCCCCAAAAGGATGGTGGACAGCTGGAGGAGGGCAACTTCAGCCTGCAGTCCACTGGGGTCACATCCAAATGAGCCTGTGGTTGGAAGTGCTACCACTCGGACCCACACCTAGTTTATTTGTGTACTTTTACCCAAAACACATGAGCCTGACTTCGAAAATTCTGTGAAAATAGATACACAAACACGTTTATGTAATCCGTCTCTGCCACAAATCGGTGTCGTTAATGAATAGGAAAAAACAATAATCTCTTAATAACAGACATGCAGAGTTCCACATGGTAGAAGATGTAGTTGTAAAATTGTCTGGAATCTGAAAAAACAG
>NC_137043.1:32482881-32502881 GCF_032717465.1 Coenobita brevimanus | reverse complement strand
TCCATTTCGTCATTCATACTCTCCTCTATTCTTCACTTCCTTTTCCACGTTTCACCACCTTCATCTGTCAGGCTCCCCCTCCTCCTCTTTCTTCTCATTCATTCACTTCCATCTCACGTTACACCTTTATTCACACACACACACACACACACACACACACACACACACACACACACACACACACACACACACACACACACACACACACACACACACACACACAGTACATCGCAAGTCCTCCATCACTCAACCCATTCACTCTCACTCCCTGTTCAATACATACCTCCATATTCTACCAAGAAATATTACAGCATTTTCCAGCCAGCCCTCCTCACACTCATCTCCTCATTCATTTTTCATTCACCTCTGCCTCATTCACGCTTGATTTTTCATTGCCCCCTTATGGATATGCGAAGGTACGTTCCGTGTATATTCAAGACATATACACTATTATATTCAGTCAAAAGAGATGTAGATATTTTTGTTTTTTACTTATACTTTGAAAAACAATATTCTTGCGGTCATTATAATTGTGTTTATATGTATCCCCTTATACCCTGAGATAGGTACGATAGGGTAAGATAAGGGAGACTGAGGTAGGGTGATATTGATAAGGAGAGGTAAGACAGGGTGAGATGGGTAAGAGACAGGGTGAGGGGAGTAAGGTAGGGTGAGTAGGATGAGAACGAAATAGTGTTCAGCGTGGTGAGGAAGGGTGAGATCGCTATTGCAGGATGAGGTAGGATGCTGCAGAGTAAGGCAGGGTAGGATGGGTAAGGTAGGGTATGAATGGATTAGTGTGAGGCATAGTAGGCAGGGTGAAAGACAGTGTGTGACATGGTAAAGTACAGTGAGGAAGGGTGAGCCAGACTGAGTAGAAGAAGGTAGAATGAACAGAGAGAGGCACGGTGAGGCAGAGAAGAGACAGAATAAGATGGAACGAGGTAAGGCAGGATTAGGCAGAGCAGGGCAGACTGAAGGTGGGGGAGGTAAGATGAAACATGAGACAAAAAGTAAGGAAAGGTAGGTTAAGGCAGAGTGTGAGGGTAAGCCAGAGAGAGAGAGAGAGAGAGAGAGAGAGAGAGAGAGAGAGAGAGCGCGAAATTCTTCTCTTGTATTTCTGTTTTCTTTCTGCTTTGGGAGGTCACTGTTGTTTTCATTTTTCGTTTTCCTCCCAACTTATATTTTTGCCTCTTGAATTTCAGCAGGTAGCATTTTCATTCCATTCTGAAATTCCTGTTTCTCTTGACTGATACTCCTCCCCATTCTCTCTCTCTCTCTCTCTCTCTCTCTCTCTCTCTCTCTCTCTCTTTTAATTTTTTTCCTTATTTTGTTTACCTTCCATTACTACCCATTCCACAATTGTTTTTTATTCATTTGATTATTAACTTTTTTTTGTTATTATCAAATACCTCTAAGTGGAAATAATGGCTGGCGGGATGATGATGATGATGATGATGATGACGACGACTATTAGTTCCCAGTTCAGTCTTGTTTTCAATAAGATTTTTCTATTCTTAACGTTAAATGATGTTCTCACTTTGTTCTAATGCCCCACTTCACCTTTGTCTAATCAATAACGGAATTTCTTAGCACTCACTATTTTTATTGCTTTATTAGCATCATATATCGTATACTCAGTTGCACGCTCACACAGCTCATGCAACATAAAGTCACCTTTGCGTGTGTGTGTGTGTGTGTGTGTGTGTGTGTGTGTGTGTGTGTGTGTGTGTGTGTGTGTGTGCCTGTGCTAATTTGGTACACCCTGAGGTAATGATGTGCACGGCACCTTATCTGTACAGTCTCTTAAAGCTGTACTGAAGATGTTTCCCCCTGCTTGTACTACTGTGCTTCCATCTGAGAGAGTACACACACACACACACACACACACACACACACACACACACACACACACACACACACACACACACACACACACACACACACACACACACACACACACACTGTAGCCACATTTCTACGCTGATTGTTTTTTAGTTTAATATTTTCACTTCCGGACGATTTTATTTATCAGAAGAATGCCCTGCAGTAGTGAAGAGGTTAATGAAGGCTGTATCAAGCTCCTTCAGTTCGAAAAGTGTCCCCCAGCTGAATAAAATCGTCTGGAGATGGCTAGGATATTCTTTACAAGGCGTCTTAGTGGTGAAGGAGTTAGGAGAAATAGGCTGAACTGAATTTTGTGTGTGTGTGTGTGTGTGTGTGTGTGTGTCGGTGAAGGGAGCGTGCGTGCCTGTTACAGAGAAGACCAGTTGAGCCGCTTCAAAAATGAATCCAGGGAGCAGTTTTCCGGAAGAGAAGGAACTGGAAGAGTATGAGAGAGAGAGAGAGAGAGAGAGAGAGAGAGAGAGAGAGAGAATCACATAAGTAATAGCTGAATACAGAAAAACAGTTTAATTTACAGTTCTGAAGACCATACCAAATTCGGAAAGGATAACGACACTGTAACATAGATTAGGAAATGACGTAATTAAACAAGAAGGAAATTAATATATCATCATCATCATCATCATCAACCCAGACCTAGACCAGTTATCACCTGAGAGATGGGGATAAGGTAGGACACAATTTAAAAAAAGAAAACACAAAGGTAAGAGAGTTATAATAAAACATGTGCAGTGAAATACGTCACACAGATATTCACACCTGACTTAAGCCTTTTTCCGCTGCATTTATCGTCTCTTCACATTATGTCATCAATACCTTCGGCCTCCCTGTTTCCTCTGTCACATTCCCAGTCACCGGGTTCCTTCTTAATGCGCCGCGGAAAAGAATTATGTTTACAGCTGCTGTGCTTTTATTATTGCCATTCATCGTTTTACAAAATATTCCCTCCAGATTTTCCATATTTCTTTTATTTTGTTAGCTTTCTTTCGGTTTCAACGTGTACAGTTTCACACCTTTTCACCCAATAATGTCTACGCTTCGCACGTTTCCAAAAATAGCTTATGTTTTTTTTAATGGTTTAAGTTAGTTTTTTGTTCAAGTTTATGATTACCGTCTACTTTCGCTTCACTGATCTCCTCACACATTTCGTATTCTGAGCGCATTTATTCCCTATTTTTTCATCTAAGTCGCCTTTTTCGCATCGGTCTCCATAATTTCTTTCTCCTTTCTTCCACTGCTCTTTCAGCGTCCACATCCTACCCAGCTGTTCCTTTCTTCCTAGTCGTCACCCTAGCGACACAACAGACACCTTTAGCTCACCCAACTAACCACTATTTTTATGCAGTCCACAAAATTTTCATCATTTTTCTCCCAGTTCATTGACCTTAACCTCTCCTCACACTTTTCCTCATATTCTGTCAATCCTTTTTATTTTACTTATCTGTTTATTTATTAGCTTTTCCACTCCATTCTCTCTCACTACTCATTCTTTTCATTACCCTTCATGCTGCCCTCAAAATTTACCGTGCTTGATATAATCACATAAGTAAATGTAGCAAATAATAAAATGAAACCAAATACAGGTAGGTAGGTAAGTAGGTAGGTAGGTAGGCTTGGTAGGTGGGTCATATCCATTGTTTTTCATTCTCTCTCTCTCTCTCTCTCTCTCTCTCTCTCTCTCTCATTAACCTCCTTGTTCCTCTTTATTTCACCTTGCATCCCACAGTTACACAAGAAAATGAAGCGAATAATACATGAGAATACAGACAGATAGATAAGGAGAGTTAGGGAGGTAGATAAATATATGGATGGATGGAGAGATAGATAGTTAGGTAGAAATAGGTAGACTGATTGTTAAATAGATGAAAAGAGCTAAATTCTGCCGTAAATTGAATCAGTTTCATTCAGTTCAAAAATCATATTACACCACTTTCCTCTAAACACAGTGTATTTTTTGTTCCTAATTATATATCCAGTCCAATAAATCATATACAAAAACCCCACACACAAAGATGCAGGAAATATATATGCTATTGTATAAATCTGTTTCCATAAATCTTGCGCAAGTTCCGTCCGTAATTATCGTTTTTATATTCTCATTTCCTTCATCCCTTCACAGATTTCAAATATATTTCAGCTCAATTTCCGTGCATATATTTCCTCGCCAATGCAGCTTATTTTTCTATTCAGTGCTCACAAGTACTTTTCTTTTTTGTTTCAATAATTCTCGTATTAAAATTCTTGCTTGTTCTCAGTAAGCACACTTTTTGAAAATCCGAGTCTCTCTCTCTCTCTCTCTCTCTCTCCACCTCCCAAGCAATTTATATCGACAGCAGCATATATTTTTCCTCGCCTCCTTACTGCCTTCTCCGGCTGCCAGAACACTAGTGCAAGAACAAAGAACACCCAAATACACCCAATTACACCCATTTTTCTGGTGTTCTAGGTGGTATAAACAGAAAGGTGTAGCCGTAGTAGGAATATAGCGAGAAAGAGGTCACAGTAATTAAAGGGTAGAGTAAATAAAGTGAAAATAAAGCGTAAAAAAGAAAGTAAGGTTTGTATCTCCCTCTTAGACGAGTATAATTTCCTTTTGCTAGTACAGATGAAGCCAAGATGATCGTTATCGCATTGAAGGGCAAGTGGAGATTATTTCCCGTGTTTGACGTATTTCCCAGTGATATTTCCCCACCGTATATATTAATTATGTTGCTGACAAAATAATCCGGGAGATTTTGGAAACTTATGAATCCTTATAGACTTTTTTTTTTTTAATGATTGGTAAACTAACTATACTCCTCTTACTTCAACTTGACCTAAAAGTAACATCTCCCCATCCTCAGTGCTCAGCTGTAACTATAGATCAGCACCAGAAAACGATGCTAGTCACAAGGAAGTGCTATGAAAAGCGTGTAGATCCGTAGTTTTGTCTCATTCTGCCTACATACTACGGTAAATGGGCCGCTGAAGGACAGAAATCTGGCCCAGTTTAGTGTTAAAAAAAATATAGTCTCCAATAATGGTTTCCAGCAATTTTACTACAGCGTATTTTTAAAGTTGATTTTTTTTTCTAGGCTGTGATTTATTTCCCCCTTTGAGCAATGGATCTTTTTATTTTTATTTTTATTTTATTTTTTTATTGCTAGCTTCCAGGCACAAGGCACAATTTCAGCCATTAATGATAAGCTGGAAGGCTGTGTATGAAGCTTGGATGTTTCAGTCTTTTCTTCTTTTAACACACCCAGGGATATTTTGTGTGGACCAGGTGTTTTATTGAGTTTAAGTGTGTGTGTGTGTGTGTGTGTGTGTGTGTGTGTGTGTGTGTGTGTGTGTGTGAGAGAGAGAGAGAGAGAGAGAGAGAGAGAGAGAGAGAGAGGGAAAGTAAATGGAATCCTAGCATGTATAATCTTCTGTAAGTAAAGACGAAGCAGGGTAAGGAAATCATACGTTTATTTTTCTACTTGAAGACGAGAGAAGGTAAAAAAATCACACTTCTATTATCTGCCGTAAATAAACATGCGTAGAAAACATAAAGGAATTTTAATAAGAGCAATTTGGTCATTAATAACTTCTCCATTCTTTACAACTACCGGATCTGTTTTTGATGTTATTAAGGTGTATTTCTAATGTGCCTATATTATTCCTTTGTTTGTGATAAATAAGTAAGTATTTTTCATATTTTTATTCGATGCTCAGTTGGTTATGTTTTGGGGTTTGCTGATGCTTATACTACTCTTTTTTATTTATTATTTATTTATGTATTTATTTTAACTTTGAGATAGTAGGAGTGAATAGTGACAATAATGATGATCGTAGCAGTAGTGGCGATAATCAGCTACCTGTGCTTCTCCCACCCTTCGTTGCTAGTTTCGTTGCAAGAAAATTCAAGTTGCAAGCGTGATTGATGTGTCCTGCAAGCCAACTTCGGGCGGCGGTAATCCAGAGAAATCCACCACAGGAGGATTTATGTCACCTTACTTTTGTTGGCGGGGTTTAGGAGAGAGAGAGAGAGAGAGAGAGAGAGAAAGAGAAATACGATAATATAATGGTGTGTGTGTGTGTGTGTGTGTGTGTGTGTGTGTGTGTGTAACAAGGTAGAAATATAAACAGCACATTTCAGAATGTCCTTTCTAACCTCGAGAAGTAAATTTATGTCCTCAAATCTTTGTTCGAGAGAGAGAGAGAGAGAGAGAGAGAGAGAGAGAGAGAGGCTGTGGGGTACATTTGTGTGCTTAAATCTTTCTTCCCTTGAATTTTATTGGGTATTGCCAGCGACCAATCACGGGCGAGCTTACAGTTGCGTGGAGAGAAAGAGAAAAAGGGAGAGAGAAAAGAGAAGCAGGGAGAGGGAATAGAGGGTTGGAGGGGAGATGGCAGGAGGGAAAGGGAGATGAGAGATAGTATGCACAGTGTAACGTTGCGTGAAGATGAGGAAGAAAAAGTGAGAGGAAAGGTATGATAGGGGGGAGAGAGTGGAAGGGAAAAGTGGGAGAGGAGGGGAAGGATTTGAGAGTGAGAGAGAAAAATGAGGGAGGAAACTGAGAATAAAAGAAGAGAGAGGGAGGAGCAGGAGAGTGGTGGAGAAGAGAGGGAGAGATGAGAGAGGGTTATACACAGCTTCCTGTTGCGGGAAGAAGAAAAGAGGAATAGAAAATATAAGATAGGAAGGACGGGAAGGAAATGGTCCCTGGTTTCTCGTAGTATGGCCAGTGGTATATACTCTGTGTGTGTGTGTATATACATATATGTTTGTGTGTGTGTGTGTGTGTGTGTGTGTGTGTGTGTGTATAATATGTAGGTTATATGCAATAGAGAGAGGCTAATAAACATACTATAAAAAACTATCAATACCGCTTTCGATCCTCCTCGGGTATGCTGCACCATGGAACTAGATTTATTTTTCCTTGACAATTTCTGTCGGCTTTGCAATATCTTCCGATAACTTGTTTTAAAAAGTTGTATTATGGCTTGAAGACAAAAATAGGCAGGGAAGAAACTGAGGACAGGAATAAGGGCAGTATTCTCGTGGTCTTCTTAGAATCCCTGGCTCATACATTTAATCAAATTCTTTGTGTCGGGTAAAGTCTTCAATTTATTTTGTCTACCTCTTGACGATTCTATTCAAGTAAGTGAGAAGCTTTTAGTGTTGAAAGAGTTGATGAAGAGTATACTCCATTGGATCCCTGAGTTGTTGCGTGTGAGGTGTGGCTAGAAAGGTACTGAGTCGAGAAACTAATAGATACAAACCCTGGGATTCCCTCCATAATTAACGTTTGAAAATGCCAAGTTTTGTCCTTTCTGCTGGACCTGGGATCTCAGTACTATATATAACTCCCCATTTCGAAAAGTGTCACTCAACTTTAAGAAAAGCTTTTAAAAATATTTTTCCCCCTTGATATTCACCTGTAAGTTATTCATGGTTTTTAATAATGATCTTTTCATAAATCTAGAAATGTAAACGTTTCACACGCATAAATGATGTAATCAGAAGAGCCTGGCACCCCTGAAGCTGACAAACCGTCGCCCTTCGTAAATAAATATTCTTTTCAATACGAGGTAGTCTTTCCACGGAATAAAATCACATTGGTAACAGGTATACACTAAAATTAATGGATTTTTGTCTACTTCTTCACTATAGTACCGGTAAGTCTCTTGGACCAGATAAATTGCCTGATGATGGTAAAAACAGTAACACCCAGTCTTTTTTTTTTTTTTTTTTTTTTATCCTTTTGATAGCGTCTGAGGCCCAGGTGTAAGAGAACCCAAGTATAAGCCACCGAAATCCATATCATTTAAGGCACAGGTCACCACTCTACGTCCTTGGCAGTATTCTGGGATTTGAGGCATGGCGCGTTCCTTCCAGTCTCCTGAGTACATTTTCCAGTGATAGAAGTAAATTAAAGTTGCATCATTGACAGTAAAAGTAGAAAAATGCGTTATAGTGCTGAAGGAGTTCTTAAGTGATGGTGAGAAAAATTAAAACTAAGAAAGAGAGAAAAAGTGTAAAAGAGAGGAAGGTGTGAAGACGCACGAAAAGAGGAAGAGAGTAATTACAAGCCGCATTTTGGAGAGGAGATTAAATAGGAAGTAAAGTAAAAGGATTAGCGAGGAAAAGAAGATTAAGATGTAAAAATAACAGCGAGGAAAAATAAATAAGAGGTGAACTTAGAGAGAGAGTGAAATGTTATGTTATTACTCTCAGAAACCTCGAACGAAGATGATGGTAATGGAGTTTGCAATAAAAATGGAAATTGATGAAAACATAACGTAAAAATGACGTGAAGGGAATTACGATGTGACGTTGGGAATGAGTGTAGTTATTTGCGTTGTTATATTCAGGAACTATGAATAAGATTAACAATTTACCTGCTACAAAATTTTGTTTCCTATAGCTTCAGATTAATAAGATTAATTTATATGAATTAATAGGGTATATAAGAATAACTCAGTCTTAGGTTGTAGAAACTTTGAATGATGAATTGAGAAGCTGAGATTCTGAGAAAAATTAACAAATTGTAATTCAAGAAAAAAGAGTGATAGGGAAATCTTGAGAAACATCTGTGTTGGAGAATAATATATATATATAAAAAAGAAGAATTTAAAAGTATATCTTGAGAAAAACATAATCAACTAAAAAAAAAAGGCCATTATAGCAGAAATGTTGTACCCAGGAATTATTCGAAAAACTACGAGATACGAACGTGGAATGACGAAGAATGTGAAGTGTGTGTGTGTGTGTGTGTGTGTGTGTGTGTGAGAGAGAGAGAGAGGGAGAGAGAGAAAGAGAGAGAAATATGAGGTCAGATAACTCGGGATGCTGGTGGAGGGAGAAGAGAGAGATAAGAGAGAGAACGAGAGAAGAATCTTTGGTAAAGAAAAATAGATGAGCGAACTTAAACCAAAGGAGAAGGACGAGAGAAAAAGAAAAGCCAAGTAAAGTTAAGATAGGAGAGTAAAAAAAAAGAGAATTAGGAGACTTAATATACGTGAACATCAACTCCAATACCAGAGAACGCTTTTCTGTTTTATTCTTGTATCTAAATTGCGTTTACTCTAGGCTGGCAAAGATCCCTAACCCCTCTTAGCTCGGAGAGGCATGTTGGAGGGCCAATTTGACTAGTAACCAAGGAGACTCATTCTTACCCCACAGCTAATGTCCATCAAGTTTCACGCCACCACGACTTAGTATTCATTCTTCAGAGTAAGCCAGTTCCATCAGATGAAAACTACAGGACTCTACCAGACGATTTTATTTAGCTTATTAGTGACTCATGGAACTGGAGGGGTTAAGTATCATGTTCATTAACCCCTTCACTTCCAGACATCATTCCGAAGCTCAGTCGTGTGGAGACAGCAGGAAGGAAGCAAAATATTACCTCATCGCACTGAAGGAGTTGAGGAAAGTTATGGTGGCGCGAAAGGTTTAGAGAGCTGAAGGACAGAGAGAATGTAAAAACCGCGCCCAGGCCGTTCGAAAAAGAATGATAATAATGAGCTACCCAAATTAACGAAAAATAAGAATTTAAATGTACCGGTAAGTAGGCAAAACTGAAAAGGTATATAGCCTAGGAATCCATATAAAAACATCAGTGGAACTTGTAAGAAAATGTTAAATAGTACGATGTAACTCAAAAGAGAAGTAAAGAGCTCAAGGAAAATACGAAAGCTTTTGAAGTCATATATACCTGAGATAAAAGTTAAAAAGAAAAAGTTGAGAACATATCTCTAAAAGAAAGCCGAGAGCGAACGTAACTAAAATATTTAAGGAAGTGAAAAATTTATCATAGAAAAAGAGTGAATACTCGACCCGTAAGAAAAAGTGAAAAGTAAAACTTACAAGAAATGACCGAGGTATACTGTATATATATATATATATATATATATATATATATATATATATATATATATATATATATATATATATATATATATATATACATAAGATAACGGAGCAACAAGGATACTTATAACTCTGGACAGTGAATAAAGTTAAAAGAAAAACCGCATGGCAAATAGATATTTGTAGGAAACCAAATGCGATTTAATTTCGAAAGTAAACCCCCCCCAAAAAAAAAAAAATCAAAGACTTAAGCTCAGAAATATATCACCACGAATAACACGCAAATCGAGTATATAAACCCAAAATAAGATTTTAAAAAAGAAGAGGCACAAGGTCAGAAACGTAACTTCGAAAAAAAAAGAAGACAACCGCAGATAGAAAATTATAAAAATAAAGGCAACCTAAGTGAGATAAAAAGTAAAAAGAAAAGACGTAAAAGAACACCAGGACAAATGAATAAATAAAAAGAAGATAAACTGAGAATTAAAACAACCATCCCGTAGGCGACGAAATAAATAAAAAGAAGAAAGCTGAGAATAGAACAAACACGAATAAAAATACACGAGGCACGAGATCCGGGTAAATCCCTTTGCTGCGGTGACATTATCCTTGCATGCTTCAGACGATTGTATTTAATTTTGAAAAGCCGTTTGGTATTATGGAGATTAATGAAGACTATTAGTGCCTCCTATAAATCTAATCGAAGCTGAATATAGTCGTGTGGATGTAGCGAGAATGTATAAATAAGAAAAGAGAATCGTGGTGAAGAAATTAAAACAGAGAGAGAGAGAGAGAGAGAGAGAGAGAGAGAGAAATGAAACCCCTGAAGAAAACGCAACCTTAAGAAAATAACTTGCAAAAAAGATACTCAAAGAAACGACAATCTTGGGAAAAGCAAATGAGAATTAAAAAAAGAAAATACATAAAAAGAAAACACCGAGTCAGGATTAAACGCGAAAAGAAAACGCAAAGACAACAGAAAAAAAAAATAATAATAGGAAAAAAAAAACGAAATTGAGATTAAAACTCCCAAAGACGGGCATTAAAATTAACAAAAAATAAAGCTTCAGATTTTGAAACGCTCCAGATAAAATGATCATAACGAAATCTTAGAGAAATCGAACTTTCAGCTGAAACTCAACGCACCAAAATTTAAACTAATAAAGAAAACATAAACTGATAAAAAAAAAAAAAAACTACGGCATAACAAAAACTGGAAGAAAATCCGAACTCAAGATAGGAACAGTTTGAAACCAGCAAAGAAATTCATTATAAAGCACATCAGCCATCATTAAAACTAAAATCTAGCTCAAGATCAAAATTGGCTTAGAAAAATGTGTAAAAAAAAAAAGATCCAAAAAGTGAGAACGCAAAACTAAAGCAGCCAAATAAATACCCCTTTAAAGAGAACAACGAATAAATAAAGCTCAAATAAAACCAACAAAGAATAAGATAAAAAAAAAGAAAAAAGCAAGAATCAAACTCCCTCACAAGAAAACGCGAGTTGCAGATTAAAAGTGGCAAAGAAAACGCGTAAAGAAAACGGGTGGTGGGTGTCTCGCTTCCCAGGCGAATAAATAAACAGAGGAGTTAAAAGTTGAGTCTTACGGTGGTGCTAAAAGTCGGGTTATCAGAGTATTGAAGAGCTGGAGCCGAAGCTGGAGGAGGAGGAGAATGGGAAGATGAAGCAGGGGCGTAGGAGAAGAGGAGGAGGAGGAGGATGAGGAGGAGAGATGAAGAGTGGGAGGAGATGGTGGTAAAGGGAGAGATGGAGAGTGGGAGAAGGAGAGTTGGAGGAGAAGGAGAGATGGAGGGTGGGAGGAGGAGAGATGGAGAGTGGGAGGAGGAGGAGAGATGGAGAGTAGGAAAAGGAGAGTTTGAGGAGGAGAGATGGAAGGTGGGAGGAGGAGGAGAGATGGAGAGTGGGAGGAGGAGGAAAGATGGAGAGTGAGAGGAGGTGGTGGTGAAGGAGGAGGAGGAGGAGGAGTGGGGACTAGAAGTGTGAGGAGCAGCGTGGGAGAGGAAGAAGAGAAGGAAAGACAGTGGAAGAGGAAGAAGCAAGGATGAGGAGGAGGGGTAGGGGGAGATGGAAAGAGGGAGAATTTGAGAGGGGAAGGAGTAAGAGGGTAATGGAGAGAGGGAGATATGAGGAGGAGGGGGAAGGAGGAGGGATGGAAAGCGAGAAAGAAGAAAGGGGGGGGGAAAGGGAGAGGAGGAGGAGAAGAAGGAAGAAGAGATAAGGAGCATAAGAAAAAATAGGTTATCATTTTAATCAAGAACTGGAGAAAGGAGAAGGAAGAAGGAAGGAAGGAAGGAAGAAGATGACGGAAGACGAGGGGAGAAGGAAGAGGAGAGAGTTGAAATGGAAGAGGAGGAAGAGATGGAAAGACTGAGTAAAAGAGGAAGAACTGAAACTAAGGAGAAAGGAGGAGGAAGGAGTGGTAGAAAGTAGGAAGAGGAGAGGGTAGGAGAAGCAGAAGAGAGAGATAAAAAGAGGAAAGACGAGAGGAATAAGAGTAGGAAGGGAACGAAGAGTAAGATGAGAAGGAAGTTAGAACAAGGCGTAGAAGAGGAGGTTGGATGGAGGGAAACAGAAAGAGGGAAGAAAGAACGAGGAAGATGCGTAAGAAGAACTAGGAGGAGATGGGAACTGGGAAAGGAGGAGGAGGAGGAGGAAGAGGAGTACGAAAAGTAGGGAAATAGAAACTAGGAAGAAAGAGTAGAGACTTGGGAGAAGAAATGGAAGGATTTGAGGAGGAAGGAGGAGGAAATGGAAAGAGAGAAAAGAAAGAGGAGGAAGGAGATACGGCGAAGAAGAAAGAAGAAGGAGAGGAAGGAGATTGAAACGAAAAAGAAGAGGAGGAAGAATATTGTTGAAGATAATGGGATGAAGAAAGGAAGAAGAGGGAATTAGACAGATAATGAAAAGAGAAAAAGAAGGAGGAAAATTACTGCTGGTAGTGCAAGAGTGCGAAGAGGAGAGGTAAGAGAAGAAGTAATGTCAGTGGGGGAATTACCAGTGTTGATGGAGAGAAGAAAACTTTGGAGGAAGGGAGACATGGTGGAAAGAAGATAGTAACTGTGGTTGTGCTAGTGGAGAGAGAGAGAGAGAGAGGAGGGGGGGTATTAAAAAATTAAATGAAGAAGCAATGATATTAAATTGTAAGGGTGAGAAAATCTAGTAATCTTTAAAATATATTATCTTGTTTTCTCTTACCAACACATTTTAATACATCAAACTTTATTGAATAGGTAGGAGAACCATTGTCTTCCCTCTGTTCCTTCTTCCAAATATATTTCATCTTCGCGTCATTCCTTTATTTCTTTTCCAATCCGCCTCAGTCTTGGCATAATTTTTCCGTTCCAATACCCCTAGACACCTTTTTCATTTTTTACTTAATTTTTTATTTTGACCACTTAAAAGGATTTATGAGGACAGCTACAAATTGGGGATTCTCTCTCTCTCTCTCTCTCTCTCTCTCTCTCTCTCTCTCTCTTCACTTATTTTGCAAGTGTTTCAGTCCCCGCATTCAGCTGTTCATCCATCATCCGCTTTTTTATTCCAGTTAAGTATTTGTCATTCCCTCTGTCCGTTCCTTTGATCTGTTATTCATTACGTCTGTCAGTCACATTATCCATCCATTCATCTATTTATATCTGTTTGGCTATGCATGTATCTACCTATCTATCTGTTACAATAGATTAATCGATTTGTATACAGTAGCATTGTGTATTCCATTATCATTCGGTCTGTGTCCATATTGGTCAACCTTACATCCATCCATTTTTACATCTGTCTTTTATCTGTATCTGTGTCTGTCTTTGTCAGTCTGTGTGGATAGATAGATGGATAGATAGACAGATATAACTTATTTATTTATGTACAATACCTTTCATATTTTCATCGATTTATCAGTCTCCTTCGAGTTAATTACCCACTCACATAGTTTCCTAGTAATATGTCTGTATCCCATTGTGCCATGCCCACTCATTCATCACACACACACACACACACACACACACACACACACACACACACACACACACACACACACACACACACACACACAGGCTGACCCCTCTCGATAAAAATACCCTGTTTAACCCCAGCCCAATACACCCATGACGCTCGCCCTCATACGCACTCCATTCCCTGTCACTCCCTACCCCACAAACCATCCCCGCAAACGCACCGGATGAGCCACAAACGATACACGCACACACGCACATGCACGCACACACATCACTGGGAGATTTACACGCATATATAAACTTCAGGACAGATCGATGTGCACACGTAAATCCTGGCCCAGACCCTCTGAAATTTGTGTTGGGCAGGTAAATCAATTGTCCTGTGGGTAATGCTGCTTCTGGCGTTGCCCCCACCTAACCCCCACACCCTGAAGTATTCTCTCTCTCTCTCTCTCATACACACACACACACACATTTCAGGTGTGGGGGGGTGTAGGAAGGGAATGAAACAGAGGGAGGAGCAAAGGAAGAGGAAGTAAGTGAAGACTAAAGTGTAGAGGAGAAGGAAGTGGGGGGGAGAAGAAAAAGAGTGGTAGGAGGAGGAGAGGTAATATTAGGGAGGAGGAAGATGTGTGTGTGTGTGTGTGTGTGTGTGTGTGTGTGTGTGTGTGGAGGGGGATACAGAAGGAAGGAGGGCGAGTAGAAAAGGAAATGGAGAAGGAGAAGGGAGACTGGGGTCCGGGAGAGGGGAGAAAAAAGGAAGAGGGGGGAAGAGGAACTGAAGTGTGGAGGGAAACGGAAGTAGAGTTGCATGTGTGGGGAAAGGAGGAGGGATGGGGAGGAGAAGGAAGGGAGAGGAAATAAAGGGGAAGAGGTAGTAGCAGTAGTAGTTACAATCCCAGGCTCATCTGAATGTGAACTCGGTGGACTGCAGGCTGAAGTTGCCCATCTGAAGTCCACCATCCTCTTCTCGGGGGATAGGGAGGGAATTGAGGGGCGTTTGTATAATCAGGCAGTGGAGCCACCAAGTTAAACCGGTGCCAACACGTGAAGGCACCCCCCCCTCCAACATCAGAGTTAGAGGTGGAAAGAGTACGTGTGGAGGTGAATAAAGAGGAGGAGTAGAGGGGAAGAGGGAGTTAGTGGTATGGTGAGGAAAAAGGTAAGAGGAGTTTAAGTTATGAACACATAAAGTGGATAAGGGGAAGAGAAGAAGTGATGAGCGAGAGATAATGAATAATGAAGGTAGCAGAGGGGAGAAGGAAGGAGGAAATCATATATATATATATATATATATATATATATATATATATATATATATATATATATATATATATATATATATATATATATATATATATATATAGTGGATAAATGGAGAAAGAAATGAAGAGAGGAGAGAGAGAGAGAGAGAGAGAGAGAGAGAGAGAGAATGAATAATAATGGAGAAGAGGGTCGTGATGAGAAACGGAATGAGAGAAAGATAAACTTGAAGAAATGAGAAATGAAGTTAAAAAGGGGAAGATATGTAGAGGTAGAGAAAATGAGAAAATTATTCGTAATGGAGGTAAGGCAGGGATGTAAGGAGAGAGAGAGAGAGAAGGGAGAGGGGGGGAGAATGGAGAAAGGGAGCTAGGGAGAAGTAGGATATATAAAATGATTGATGTGTGAGAGAGAGAGAGAGAGAGAGAGAGAGAGAGAGAAAGGGGAGGGGGGGGAGAATGGAGAAAGGGAGCTAGGGAGAAGTAGGATATATAAAATGATTGATGTGAGAGAGAGCTAGGGAGAAGTAGGATATATAAAATGATTGATGTGAGAGAGAGAGAGAGAGAGAGAGAGAGAGACAGACAGATGATGGAATAATGGGGTAGGGGAAGGAAGGGGAAAACGGAGACCAAGTTATGAAAAAGAAAGATTGATTGGTGATGAGAGAGAGAGAGAGAGAGAGAGAGAGAGAGAGAGAGAGAGAGAGAGAGAAGAGAGGGGAATTAGCAAGAGATGATAGAGTTAGGGGATAGAGGAGGATGGCGGGTAATGAAAGTTAGAGAAGATTGGTGAATAATGTGAACAGATGTGTGAGTGTGTGTGTGTGTGTGTGTGAGAGAGAGAGAGAGAGAGAGGGTCTGGAAGATATGCTCAGTTGATGAGCATGATGAGGAAAGATAGTGTGGGAGTGAGTAGAGATGAAGAATAAATTTGTATTACTGATATCTGCTGTTTGACATGTTTACGTATTGTTATTCCTATTCATATTAGCCTATTATCAGTCCTGGGAAGCAGGAGAGTATCATTTTCGACAACACTGCCTACCTATTTTGGCTAGATTCAGGCTGTGTGTGTGTGTGTGTGTGTGTGTGTGTGTGTGTGTGTGTGTGTGTGTGTGTGTGTGTGTGTGTGTGTCTGTCTGTCTGTCTGTCTGTCTGTCTGTGCGCGCCCGCTTTAACTCCCAGAGTATTTAATAGATTTCTGTGAAACTTCTCAGATGAATTCAGCTAGTTAGCGGGAAGGTTTTCTACGATGTACAAATTTTTAGCGTTGTCAGCCCCCTTTATTAAAATAAAATTTCTCAAAAATAGTGAAAGGAGGCCAGATAGGCTTTATAAAGGACCCCATTTACAAGTTGTACAATGGACTCTCAACTGTAATGCGATATTTGGGGAACGTGATCCCCCTAATGATTTTTGGGAGTCAGCCCCCCCCCCTCCCAGAAATAAAAGCGATCATATGTAGGGGAAAGTGAACAAATGCATTTCAACGAAATTCCTCAGGTCAGTTCGTCTGGTTCCTTGGTAATATCTTCCACTGTACAGTATAAATTTTCCATCTTTACTTATAAGAGGCCAGCACCCCACACCAGATGTATATTTCTCAGAAGCAGTGAAAGGAGAGCAGGTTTGACTCTGATATCCCAGCACATGTTGTACAATGAACTCCCATTCATAATGCAATATTTGTGGAGCGTGATACCCCTGGTGATTCTTGGAGGCTCAGCCCGCATACAAAAAATAAAAATGATCAAAAACAGGGGATTGTAAGTAGATGGATTTCAAAGAAATCTGCATACATACCTCAGGTTGTGAGTACACAGTTTCCGTTTTTTTTTTTTTTTTCTGAATGCACAGGAAGAAACTGCATATCTACTTTATTATTATTATTATTATTATTATTATTATTATTATAATTATTATTAGCCCACCTATTACATAGGTGGAGACTATTGTTTTTGCTGGTATTATTATTATTCCGACCTCAGAGTCTCACGACGATTCCAGGAGAACCGGTTCTTTCGTGAGGAATCTGAAGGGGCCAGGTTATGTGTCCTTGCAAGGGCCATTGCTGATATAAAAAAAAAAATCCAGATCCTTTATGCACAGCGGAAGGGCATGTCAGAAAGTGCCATTTCAATAGTATGTTTAGAACAAGATAAGGTGGTCGTGTGTACTGGAGATTTCAATGGAACCTGCGCAAGTAATTTGAATTGCATAGGTTATGTGTTTTGGGCCATTGCTGATATAATTTTTTTTTTTTCCAAATCTCCCCAGTGGGGTCAAGGTTATTGCAGGAAACAGTAGGTGGAGTCCAGTGACTGTCCGCAGGACAGCTACAGAGTTCTAGTTATTATTATTATTATTAATATTATTATTATTATTATTATTAAATTAATTACAGGTATTCTTATTCCAGGTATGGTGGCATGGTTGATAAAGGTCTTGGGCTGGAGCAGTGCATCGTGGCCTTCTTGTCATTAAAGACTGGTAGGGACGTACGGTGGCCTCTTATGGCGGAAATATTCTGAATTGTGGTAGTCTGGTCTTGGGTTCTCTAACACTCCTAGCATTATGAGGACTTAAGTGGGTAATAAGTGAGGGGCTGTTGCATTTTATTATTATTATTATTATTATTATTATTATTATTATTATTATGTAGGGTGCGAATGGTTTTGCAAGTAAATTCTATCCGTCATTTGTATTAATGTGTGTGTGTGTGTGTGTGTGTGTGTGTGTGTGTGTGTGTGTGTGTGTGTGTGTGTGTGTGTGTGTGTGTGTGTGTGTGTGTGTGTGTTCCTTTTATTATTACCTACCTCTCCCCCACCAGTGTCATTTATTATCAGCCAACCCAAACCAATTTCCCGTGACAGGGGCAATAGGAAGGCCCCGTAAAGCACCGACCAAAACAATAACATTATTCACTGCCGCAAACTCTCCAGCATCCATCACGTGCTTTCACCGGGGAGTCATCAGTGTCGGCCAATATAAAGATAAAAAGGAGGGTTTGTATGTATATCGAAATACCTCCTGGCCTTGTGTGGAAGTCTGTGGTTGCGTTGGATATGGGGTGGATTGATGGTTGGGTGGAAGAGAGGTTCAATGTGGCTTGGATTTGGGATGAATGAAAGAGAGGTCGGGTGGTTGCAATGAGAGATGGGTACTAGGTATGTTGAAGTATTTACCTGGGTGTGTGTGGATATCTGTGCTTGAATTGGACTTCGTGATTGATGGAAGGTTGGATGAGTTGATAATGAAAGAGACTGGAAAGATAAATAACTGAAAAAACGAGATAAGGATTTTAAGGTGGGACAGTAATGTTTACCGAAATATCTCCTGGGTTTGCGTGGAAATCTGTTATTGCATTGGATATGGGCATGGATGGGAGATAGGCTGGATATATGGAAGGGAAATGGGATAGGTAGACAAATCGAAAATGTATTTGAAGATTAAAAGATAAGACTATGTGTATGTTAACTAAATATCGTGTGGTTGAGGTAGGAAATCTGTGCATGAATTGGATTTTGGGAGGAATGGATTTATGGAAGTGGCGATAGATAAATGGATGGAAGAAGAATATAAAAATTGAAAGGTGGGGACTATGTATACGATAGTAAAATATCTTATGCTTTTGTGGGTGGATTGGATTTTTAATGGATGAATGAAAGGCCGCTTGTGATGGAGATATGAATGAAGAAAATTGGACAAATGGAGTGAGGGAGAGATGAAAAGATGGAAACTATATATGTGTTAACTAAAGGCCTTCAGGTAGGGGAGGAAAAATATGCTTGAATGACTGGATGGATGAGAGTGAGGAAGGATGGATGAATAGATAAGAAACTGTTGTTGATTGAAAGGACATTTGCTAACTCTACCTAAATAAATATTATACAGGGTTGATAATTTGTACAAGGATAAATGGGAAAATGTGTGGGTGGATGGATTTAAAAAGTGGGTGGGTCTATATGTGCGCTGCATGTACAGTAGACGAGGGAAGAATAATGTGCTCGCTCGGATAGGAGGGATGGACTGATGAGAGACGGATGAGAGTAGTCTGTGTTTGGTTGGGATAGCTGGGAGTAATCTGTGTTAGGATGGGATAGGTAAATGGGAGTTGTGTGTGTTTGGATGGGACATGTAAATGAGAGCAGTGTGTGTTTGGGTAGGATAAATGAGTTAGTGATGGTAGTAGGATTGGTGGTTAAGTATGAGATAAAAAGGTGGGATGGGTGGTGGCGGTGGTGTAATGGGACTCGCCCTCGACCCCCAACCAAGATGTTCGGGGTTCACTTCCGCGGTAACCAAGAGACGTTTGGGCAGGGTTTCTCTATTCCAGTCTCGTCTGACCTAGAACCAAAATAGAGACCTGAGTTTGTAAGTAGATTATTGCATGTCATACTCTTATATTTTTTTTGTGCTATTCTCTTCTGTGTTTGTAAATGTTCCTTACCCGAAAAATATTGCCCAGTATTAAGTTTAATTCAGACACATTTTTGCTCCTGAAAATCGCTTCCTCGGCATCTAAACGTTCAGTTCACTTCATCAACATCTAAACCTTCTTCTCTTCCTTTCCTTCCAGTCTATTGATAGCAAGCCTCACATTTTACGGGTACTTTCATAATCACTTCCGCTGTGAGATGCGGGGAGGTGAATGTACTACTGACTAACTACCTTATGGGTGGGGAAGTATATCTGTTCGTGGATGGATTTTTTCGGATCAGTGAATTGGATGGATGGATTTAATAATGTTTGTGGTGGAGGCTTGAGAATATAGATAAATGTAACTTGGAAAGAAGAAAAAGAGTGGAGTATAAAGAAGAGGAAGGTAAGGTATTAAAGGTTGTATCAATTAACCCTGTCGCACATGATAGCTGTACTTAACTGCTTTATTGAGACTATCCCTATTGTATACAGCCGAAGGATATCTTAGCAGTCACCATGAGAAGTGACATTTCGATTCTCACTACGGATGTCGCCATTCGTACATCTCCAGTATGGGAAAGGTTAATTCTGGCTTC
>NC_137043.1:32337881-32472881 GCF_032717465.1 Coenobita brevimanus | reverse complement strand
TAATAAAGACCTCGTACTGAAGGGGTTAATGAAGGTTGGTATCTAACCTCTCCCCGTTCCAAAAATCTCCTGAGCTGAAGAAAATCGTCTGGAGATAGAGAGAGGAATTTTGAAAGACGTCATCGTAGTGAAGAGGCTAATTTCTTCTTGAACCGAATAAGGAAGGATAGATAGATAGATAGATGGATAGATAGAAAAATATATATAAAAAATGTACTCGAGAAAAAAAATGCGCAAGACCAACTTTGCTTTAATCGTGAGTAAAATTAATAATAATTTGAGTAATCGTAGTGATAATTGCGGGAGCCGGGAATTATTATGCGTAATAGTGTAAGAATAAATTTGAGTTAGGGTGGGAATAATTTGGTCGATGTAACTAGTGTTTATTAAAGCAGACGGGGTGATTAGAGTGAGGTGTGTGTGTGTGTGTGTGTGTGTGTGAGAGAGAGAGAGAGAGAGAGAGAAATTCCTCTCCACTCTCTTTTTTTGCTCTCCACATTTCCCGTCTTCCCCATTTTTCCCCTTCTTCCATTTTCTTGCTCCTCATCCTCCCCGTCTTCCCTTCCTTCCTCATTTCCTCTCTTTTCCCTCTTCTTTCCTTCTCTGCCTTCACTCTTACACCTCCCTCACTCTGTCCTCTCCCCGTCATACGTCACCTCCTTCACTCTTATCTTCCGGCTTTTTTCCATCTTATCTCCTCCCCCCGTCTTTCCTTTTGTCTTACCTCTTTCTCCCCTTGTATCTTGCCTTTCTTTCTTTCCTTTAATCATGCCTTTCCTTTTCTTGTATCTTATTCCATTCTACCTTCATATCTTCCCTCTTTCTACCCTCTTATCTTTCCTCTCTCTGCCTTCATATCTTCCCCCTCTCTGTCCTCTTGTCTTCCCCTTTTCTCTCTTCCCTCTTTCTTCTCCAGTTTCTCTCCCTCTCATCTCCCATGTCCTCCTTTCCCCCCCTCCCCTCTCCTCTTCACTTCTCCCCTCTCCATTTAGTATCCTTTTTACCTCATAATTTCCTCCACTTCCCCTTCCCTTTCATCCCTCCTTCAGTTCTCCTACTCCCGTCGCGACCTCGCTTCTTCTCCCCTTGTTTCTCTTTCCTCACATTCCTTTTACTTCACCATCTTCCATTTCTAACTTGCATACCGCTTCTCCTTCTCTCCCCTCCTCCTCCTTTTCTCTTCCCTCTCCCTTTCCTCCTTCCTTTCTTTTCTCTCCCCCCTTCCCACCTCCTTTTCTTCTCTCCTCTCCCATCCCTCCTTCCTTCCTTCCTCCTCCCACGTCTTTTTGTCCTCTTCCTCTCCCGTTCCTCCTTCCTTTCTCCTCCCTTCCATCTCTTTTTCTTCTCTCCTCCTGCTGCCCCTCCTTCCTTCCTTCCTTCTCCCTCCCACCTCCATTTCTTCGCTGCTCCTCCCTGTCCTCCTTCCTTCCTTCTCACTCCCACCTCCTTTTCTCTCCAACCTCGTCCTCTTCTCCTTTCCTCTCCTTTTCCCATTCCTCTTTCCTTTATCCTCCCTCCTTCCTTCCTTCTCCCTCCCATCTCATTCTCTTTTCTCCCTCCCTTCCTTTCATGCCAACCCCGTTCTTCAGTAACAGCATCAACAAGTCCTCTCCGGGAAGAGATATTATTACCTATCGTTATTACAATTCACGGTGAGAGAAAGAGAGAGAGAGAGAGAGAGAGAGAGAGGGGGGGGGTGTTCGATGGGTGGTTAGTATATATTATGTAGGTAGAGAGATGTAGAGAGTAAACGATAGATAGATAGATAGATAGGTAGGGAGTAGATACAGCTGTTAGATAGATAGATAGATTCATAGATAGATACATAGCCAGGCAAGTCAGACATAGATAAATAGGTAGATAGACAGTTTGATAGATAGAAGGAGGTAGACAGAGAGATATAGTTCCAGGAAGTAATTAACATGACGTAACATAATTAGGATTCACGAGACGAAGAAGGGTGCTGGGTAGATAGGCTGGAGGTTAGGTAGGTAGGTAGGTAGGTAGGAAAGTAGGTATGTTGATAGGTAGGTAGATACACGTTGGTACGAAGGCAGGTAGGTCGGTTTCTTGGTTGATTGGTAGGTAGGTAGGCAGGTAGGTAGGCAGGTAGGTAGGTAGGTAGGTAGGTTGAAGGGTATAGACAAAGGGAAGAGGGTGCAGAGGTAGATAAACTGACAGATAGATAGATAGATGGTTTCTGTTGTGAACGTAGGTAACTCTAATCCAATTCTCGGGTTCCAGGAGAGTGGTAGTTAGGTAGTTGGGAGGTAGATGGATAGGTAGAGAGGTAGGTAGGATGGTAGTTTGGGGGAGAGAGAGAGAGAGAGAGTTGATTTAGTAGACAACACCTCTCTTCGCTCCCTCATTTATTACACCTCTTCTCTCCCTCCGGTCCTCCCTCTACATCTCTCTCTCCCTCCACCACTCTCCTTCCCTTTGTCTCTACTTTCTCTCCCACCCTCTTCCTCCACCCCAACTTTCTTCCGTCCTTCCTCACTCTACGTATCAGTTTTCGTCCTTAATCTTGTCATTCGCTTTTCTCCTTTCTTCAGCCTCTCTTCCTTCTTCCCTCCATCCCCCTTCCATTCCTCCTCCTCTCCATCTTCCCTCCCTCCTCCTCCTGGCTGACCCCCCCTTCCTCCTCCTTGCTCACTCCCTCTTCCTCCCTCATTCTCTAATTGTTAATATTTGCCACTCTTCCTATTTGTCTTGTTTTCTTCCACTATTTCTCTCCTCCTCCTCCTCCTCCTCCTCCTCCTCCTCCTCCTCCTCCCCCCCCCATTTACCTCACCTTCTCCCTAATGACTTTGCCAAGACTCATTACAAGAACTGTGTAATGATTGTCTGTTCGCCTGTCTGGGTACTCTCTCTCTCTCTCTCTCTCTCTCTCTCTCTCTCTATCTATCTATCTATCTATCTATCTATCTATCTATCTCTATCTCTCTCAAGAAGATAACAAAATTACAGGCAATAAAGAAAGAGAGGAAAAGAAAATTACGTGGGTAATGAAAAGTTTTAAAGGGACTGAGCAGGTAAGAGAGAGAGAGAGAGAGAGAGAGAGAGAGAGAGAGAGAGAGAGGAGCAAGTGAAGGCAACCATACGCCCTATTAATCTTCTCCTAGCAAAAACTACGATATCTGTTTTATGAGTTGATGGAAAGGATAGGGAGGCTAGCAGGCACCTCACATTCACCACCTTCTCTAGCTTATGTCGGCAGGAAATAATGAGAAGGAGCGCCATGCAATATAGCAAAATATGTAATGGAAATTTCATAGTACAGGATGCCTTGGAAATCATACTACAATACTACACAATCTTGTTCTGTAAAGGATGTAATATCAGGGTAAGTGTGTAAGAAGTGGAGTAATGGATATAATTATTTCGCTGTTGTTGTAGGTAGGTTGGTAGAAAGAAATAATGTGCTTTGTGTGTGTGTGTGTGTGTGTGTGTGTGTGAGAGAGAGAGAGAGAGAGAGAGAGAGAAGAAATCATTTAATTTTTTTGCTTGTGATTAGAAACTAGATATTTATTTGAACCACCTTTTAAGTGTTCATGCTATATCAGTTTTTTCAAGACATTTTTTTTTTTCATAGGGCTGACCAGTTTGTTGAGAGAAAACATATGACTGGACACGTTTACCAATAATTTTGTAGCATATATTAAAATATTCGATTTTCATTTTAATCCTTCTAAGCTGAATGCTCCTTGAAACTTCTCTTGAGGTATATTCGCCAGGCTAGATATTAATCCCTTTTCGTTTACTATATCCGTTTCAGAATTTTTTATTATCTTTCGTAATGGCCAGAAATGAATTTAGTTTTGGGCGTACAATATGAGAACGGTGTATTTTATTAGGATTTGAGTGCTCTAACTATGAATCCATTTAATTTGTTGGTTTACCGCCTTTGTGCACGTATTGCCTATTTAAATAATTTGTTAGTAATACTCCTTTCTTTCCCATTTGTGGTGACGAAACGGAACCATCTATATTTCCCCTTATTTTTTTTTTATTTTTCTTGTTAGTACTCTGATACATATTAAATCCCGAGCTCTCTCCGTCGTCTGTCCTTGTCGAGATACATCCGCTCCTATTAATTTTTGTCGCGAGTAGATATGACGGGAATGCTATAAATATCATGTATGTACGTTAAAAATCCATTGGTGTGAGAAGAAAAAAAAAAAGGGATGGTGGTGAAGAGGAAATACAGTAGAACCCATCACAGAACCAAGTGTCACTCCAATCATCACATGAAAAATGTAATATTGAACATGTGAAAGTGTTAGATGAGGTGTTAGGGTGTGAAGTGTTGTGATGTGAGAGGTTAAGGGTGTAGGGTGTGGGTGTGAGGCTATGAGGTGTGAGATAAGAGAGTGAGGAGATGTAATTAGAAGATGAGGATGTGGGATGTGAGATGAGACTGTGAAGGGAGGTGTGGGGGTGTGGGGGTGAGACAGTGGCGGTGTGAGGTGCAAGGGTGTGAGAATGTTGGGAGCAAACACAGAACGTCAAGTTATATTATGGAGTTGGCAAGAGGCAGGAGAAGCCTCATACCCTCCCCCCCCCCTCTCTCTCTCTCTCCCTCTCTCTCTCTCTCTCTCTCTCTCTCTCTCTCTCTCTCTCTCTCTCTCTCTCTCTCTCCACTAATGATCCGTCATCTTGAACTTTTCTTTCACCCTCATTCTGTCACCTTGCTTTTCTTCTCTGTCTTTTTGCTCTTTTCTTCTCGCTTTCTGTCTCCTTCATTTCCCGTCTTCTTGCCTCCTACTTATGTCCTCTCCTTCTCTCACATTTCCTGCTCAATATTTTAATTATTTTCTGTTTTGTTCGTTTCGGCCTGCCTTCCTTCATTCTCCTATTATTTTTCTTTTTCTTGCAATTTATGGTTCTCTTCTTAATTTCTTTCTTCATCTTCCTTCTCTTCCACCTGTCTTTTACTTTACATATTATTTCCTCCATGTGACTTATATTTTATCCTCATCTCCTCTTCCTATTCCTCCTCCAACTTTTTTTCTATTCCTGATTTCCTCTGCACATCTTCGTTTCATCGCTCTTTTTTTCTCTTCATTTCTACGGCTTCTTTCTCTTGCTTCTCATTCCTCACTATATCTCCTCTCACGTTCTTCCATGCTTCTCTTTAATTTCCATCCTTTCATCTTTCTTTACTCTCTTTTATTCTTTTCCTGTTTTTATCTCTTGTTACTGTTTTCTCTGCCGATTATTTATTCAGTTCCTCTCGTTACTTCTCTTCCCATCTTTATCATTGGCTCACATCCCTTCTCACGCTCTCTTTCTTCATTCTTACGTTTTTCTTCCCTTGTTTTATCACTGTTTTTTTTTTTTAATATTTCATTTTTTCCTTTATTTTTCATCTCCCTTTTCCAACCAGCCATCCTTTACCTACGTGTCAAGAGGTCACCTTCCATCCATTCAACCATTATATCTGTCTGCCCATCTCTGTTTATCTATCTGTGCATTCATTTCTCTCTCTATCACCATCTTTCTGCCTGCCTTGCCTGCCTGTCTATCTGTATGTTTTTCTGTCTATTTATCTATCTATTTGTCAGTTTTGCTGTCGATCCATTAGTTGTATACCGTCCTCTCACTTTAATCATTTTCTTCCTTTCTTTCAAACATTCATAATTTTCTTCACTCCCTGTCAGTCTCGCCTCAACAATTTTCTCATTTCCCTTTCCCCCCTTCCCCCCTCACCCCGTTTCCTCACCTCTCACACCACCCCTCCCCCCTTTCCTTCACTTCTCTCCCACTCGGTCCCTTCCCCATTCTTTTCTTCCCCCTTCCCCCTCCACTTCTCCCCGACTCCCATTCTCAACCCCCTTTCCCTCTCCATCACTCCCCCTGACCCATTTTTCCCTCCCACTCTTCATCTCCCTCCTCCTTTCCCCTCCTTCTCCTCCTCTCCCTCTCTGCCTCCCCCTCCTCCCCCTTCCCTCTCCTCAATGCCCCCACCTCCCCTCTCCCCCCTCCCCCCACTGCCTGTCTCGCCACAAAAACGCATTACTTTCCCAAACGAAATAGCTTCTACCTGGAGGCCCTCACACTAATAAAACACACACACACACACACACACACACACACACACACACACACACACACACACACACACACACACACACACACACACACTAAGTTTCGTTAATGGCGCTGTGCTTCGTGTGATTGAGTTTGATATAGTTTCTCTGAAGGTGAGATATTCTGTACCCCTTATGTGTGTGTGTGTGTGTGTGTGTGTGTGTGTGATGATAGGTAGGGTGGTGATGATAGTCGTAGTGATGATGGGGAGGGAGAAGGGGGTGTTGGTGATGATTGTGGTGTTGGATGGTGAGGTGATGTCTGTGATGGTGATGGTAATATTGATGATGGTGGTACTGATGATGGTGATGGGTGGTGATAATGGTGATAGCAGTGATTGTTGTGCTTATGACAGTAGTGGTAATGATAGTAGTTGTGATGATTGTGCTGGTAGTGGTGTTGAGGTTGGTATTGTTTCCCTGACTGTGAACATAATGAACATATTTTGTAATGTGTGGTGGTGGTGATGAACGTGATGAGGGTGCTGGTGATGAGAGTGGAGGTGGTGATGGTGAGGGTGATCGTAGTGGAGGTGGTATTAGTGGTGGTGATAGTGGTGGTGGTGGCGGCGGTGGTGATGAGGGTGATGGTGATGAGTGGTAGTGATGAGAGTATTTCCATTGATGATGACTGGTGGTAGTGGTGATGTAATAGTGATGCATAATAGTGATAGTGATGATAATAGTAGTAATAGTGGTGATGAAGGTAAAACTAGTGGTATAGTGGTGAGATGGTGGTGATGGAAATTGTTGTTGTTGTTGTTTGTTGTTAGTGGATATGGAGTTTATTGCGATTATCGTTAAAGTTGTAGTTGGATTTGGTGCTCGGGAAGTATGATAACTCTCTCTCTCTCTCTCTCTCTCTCTCTCTCTCACACACACACACACACACACACACACACACACACACACACACACATTTCATTTTTCTTCGTCTGCACACTTTAGGGGAATATCAGGTAAAAAAAGAAGACAGGAACAGGAACAGACAGGCAGACAGACAGACAAAGAAATTCACATGCACAAAGTACGAAACCAGGTAAAGGTAAAAAACAATCTGAAGGAGAGAGAGAGAGAGAGAGAGAGAGTATTGAACACACACACACACACACACACACACACACACACACACACACACACTGATTGTTAATTATTGAAAGAAAGCTGACTGAAGGAGAGAGAGAGAGAGAGAGAGAGACCTGCACCAAACCCAACCCACACTTTTAACAACATAACCAAGCCCTTCTACGCAGTCCAAGAGAAATAAAAACGTGTTCTGGATTTAGACCCGAATAATCAGATTACTGTTGCAGACGCCAATAAAATGCACAACCGCACTGCAGCGCGTGATTGCAATTGAGGCAGGCAATATTGAGAGGTGTGAGTGTGCGAGAACTGTGCAAATTGATAGGTAAGTGTGCAGGAGGTGTGCAGGTTGAAAGGTGTGGGAGTGTGCAGGAAGTATGGTAATTGAAAGGTATAAAGGCTGTTGTAATTGAAGGGAGGAACGAAAGGTGTTGGCAGATGGAGAGGTGGAAGCGTGAAACATTGGCAGATTGGAAGGTGGGAGAGTAAGACGTTGGCAGATTAAAAGGTGTTGGAAAGTGTTAGAAATGAAATGTGTACACTCCTGGGATAGTGTTGAGGGGCATTCTCTGCTCTCACGCCAGGCTGAAAGAAGTCGTTTGCCAGCGTTGCACACAGGATGAAAGATATTGTGTGTGTGTGTGTGTGTGTGTGTGTGTGTGTGTGTGTGTGTGTGTGTGTGTGTGTGTGTGTGATAGTGCTTTTTCTAAATTGCGTAATCACGTGTGTCAGTACAAGCTATACCTTATAATCTATCTAAGCTTCAGAATATCTCCTTAACATTAGACAACAAATGTTACAAATGTTCGCTTGGCATGAAGCTGTGGTTAAGACTTTTCATTTTTTCCTTTTACCCAGTTTAAGAATTGGGAGTGAGAAGAAGCTGTGGCTGACGAGTGTACGTGTATGATGTATGTAAACTGAAAATCACAAGTTCAGAGTCTCATTCTCTTCTCCCTAGCAAGTTAATCCACACGACTGTAAATTAAGTGGCACGAGCATAAACCCTCATCCTCTTCCACCTTACAAGCCACTCCACACGATATCATTATGGTTACAGGTGAAAAAAAAGTTCAGGTAACGAGTAGGTCAGATCAGGTGAAGGATAATGCTTAATGAGTAATACAGGTAAGAGGAAATGGTTTGTAAGTCAAGTAAGATCAGGTCATACTTGAGTGCAGGTAGTAGCAGTTGTTGGGTAAATCAGGTAACGAATAGCTAGGTCAGATCACAACTAAAGGTTAATTAGTTGTTTGAGGAAGGTCAGGTAACAAAGTCAGGAATAGGTAAAGCTTAATTGGGGACAGGTAGATATAATGTCATAGTTAACGCTTAGTTAATAAGGTGTATAGGGAAGAGTCAAGTCATAGGTAAAGCTTGATTAATTTGGTACAGGTGAAAATCTGGCCACAGATAATAGTTAATTAGGTGCAGGTGAAAGTCTAGTCACGTAAGATGTAGTCAAGGTAAGCAGAGGGTAATATCTTTGCCGATTTCTAGGAATGGCCAGTACCGGCATTCAGCGCTAATAGGTTAACACAGAGGACGCAGGTCTTGTGTTTGCGTGCTGTGGACCACCTGTCATGCAGTAAAGATGTGCAGTTCTCGCTTGTGTGTCTGCAGAAGTCAGGAGAAAGAGAACTGGAATACCTGAAATCAGTAACAATAGAGATTATCGTGAACTGCATTATCTGTTTACAGCGACCCCTAGTTTTTTTTTATTTTCTTCAGCACAAGAATGACATGAGGGTGGTCATAATGACAGGAAACATGATGTGACTGGCGCAGGCAGCAGATACTTACATGGGAAAGTTCATTCATTCATTGCCAGACGCCATGTATCCCAGACGGGGTGGCCAAGGGCTTAGAGTTAATTGTTTTACAGGGAGGGGCACTAATCCTCCACCAACCCCACTTGACACGTAGGGATGCCAACAGCATCTGGTGTTCCCAGGCGGTCACCCATCCAAGTACTAACCAGACCCAACGTTGGCGCAGGCAGCAGATACTTACATGGGAAAGTACCTGTTGTAATTTTAAGGTGTTCAATGCATGTTCCAGAATTATTACCCTGATAATTATTGGCAGTATTGCTTGACATTTTATGACTAAAAATTATATATCATTTTTTATCTGTGAATTTCCCCTGCAAAGTTTTGATACAGTAAAACTGAACAACACGTCCACACACGCAGGCCAGGGAAAAAAAGAATGTTTTATCCATTCCGATGAGCTTGTCAGCTTGGGCAACCAGCACCGACAGATTTTACCTCATGAATCCGACGATTTTTTAAAATTTTATATTCATAGATGCCATTACCAGATAATTTTATACAACGTAGGGCAAATCTCTAGCAGTAAAGGGACTGTGAAAGCTATATCTGACACCTTCTGTTCGAAAACTCTCCAGAAGTACGGAAAATCATTTGTTGGCAGAAAAAAAAAAATGCTTCTTATGACAGAAAATGTTAAACAAGCTTTTGTGTGCGATCGCGCGTGAATGCCACGTAACATCAAGGCGCATGTCACTGATAACCCGCAAGTGGGTAATCTGCTTTCCTTGTGTTCTTATCCTAAGGTCAGGTAGCTGGTAAAAGTCGTGTCAGATCACAAGGTAAAGGTGAATCAGCCTACCCATCTATCTCTTGCCACACGCCTAATCGCAGGCTTCATTCAGAGCGGGCGTGCCAAAAAAGGCTTTCAGGCTTCTTTATCACCATTTACCCCTCTCTTCCCTTCAATCCAACCCACCTTCCCTTATGTCTTCATCCACTGCCCCCTTTCATCCACCTTCCCACTACATCTTCTTCCATTAGCTCTCTCTCATCCACCTTCCCTTATGTTTTCTTCAACTTCTTCCTTTCATCTCGCTCTCAGTCTTCCCTTCCTACTGTAATTCTCCAGGGATTTTAATTCTCCATGTCTTCTGTATGCCAAAACCACCTCATTATTTTCGTCTTTACGCGTTCTTCCCCATCAAATTTTCCAGGCATTTTAAGTCTTCATCTGTTCCGTGGGCCAAAACCACTTCATTCCTGTCCTCTACTCCACACTTTAAGATCCACCTTCACTCCACACTGCTTATATTCACTTGTCCATCAAAATATCCATGTAGCTCCTTGGTCATTCCTCAAGTAACACACAGCTACTGCCCTCTACCTACTTTATCTCGCCAGGTAACTCCACTTTCACTCCTCAGGTTACTTATCTCTGCCACTCCACTAAATCCTCCCCTTCAGTACTGGGTTTGTTTATTTCTGACAGATTCATTACCCCTCTCATTCGGTTTGATAGTCAGGTGTAATCAGATTGGAAGGTTGATCTAACTAGTGACCAAGGAGACCCATTTCTACCTCATAATGAAGCTAATTGAATTTCACGTAATATTATAGTACTGAAATTGTGAAAGTAGCCCAATTCCGTCAGGTGTGTGTGTGTGTGTGTGTGTGTGTGTGTGTGTGTGTGTGTGTGTGTGTGTGTGTGTGTGTGAGAGAGAGAGAGAGAGAGAGAGAGAGAGAGAGAGAGAGAACTGTCCACTCGTCACTCACAAGTCACATTAGCACCAACACCGTTATGCGGGGATCTTTCTGCATTCTCGCTCACTTTCTTGACATCATTAATTGTTTCCAGGGAGCCAGCCACTTCCCCTCCCTGATGAACCCTCTCCCTCACTTCCTCATCGATCCTGTCACCCCTTCTTAATACATTTCTCAGAATTTTTAGCTCCCCCACACTCGCCTTTACTGAACCATTTAGTCTTACAGAGCACCAATAGTACATTAAATAATCTCTCTGTTTCCTGACTCAGAACTCAAAGCATATTCGGGAAAGGTAAGACCAAAAATGATAGGTAAAGGTTAGTTAGATAAGTACAGGTAAGAGGATAAGGTCAGATCATAAGACAAGGTAAGTCATAGGGTAAAGTCAGGTCATCACAGGTAAAGACGGATTAGATCACAAGGAGGGTCAAGTCTCAGGTAAAATTAATCACAGGTTAGGTCACAGGTCAATGTCAGGATACAGTTAAAGGTCAGGTCAGAAGGTAAAGCATGGTAAAGAAAAAGAAGAGGTCACAGGATAAGATCAGGTCGCAGTTAAGGTCAGGTCACTACTAAAGTCAGGTCATAGGTCGTGTGAGGTAAGGTGAGGTAAGAGTTTAGAAGTCAGGTGAGGTTGTGCGCTTAGGGATGTGGCGTTGGAAGAGTACAAAGGAAAACAAACACCAACAGACCTATTGGTCCCTAGAGAGAGAGAGAGAGAGAGAGTGGAGGGATGTCGTGACCATTCTCACTTAGAGAGAATGAGGGAGTAGGGAGGGGAGGGATTGTGACACGGAGGGAGAGAACCTGCTCATGTGTGTGTGTGTGTGTGTGTGTGTGTGTGTGTGTGTGTGTGTGTGTGTGTGTGTGTGTGTGTGTGTGTGTGTGTGTGTGTGTGTGTGTGTTGCGCGCGCGGGGGCGCGCTTGTTTTCCCTTCTCCCTTTCTTCATTTGCAACCCAGATTCTACACTACAAAAATGCTTGTATATTTTTCTCTTTGCCAAGAAAATGAAACAGAGTAACTGATAAAAAAGATAGGTAGATAGATAGACAGATGGCATAATTAACCTACACCATACGCCAGTACTCACACACTTTTCCTTTTCTCCAGCTGGTCGTTCCCTGTCCTTGAACCTGTTGGTCCCTTGGGGCTAAGATGCGAATGAATGTGTTTGTGGATGAGTAAATTGGGAGTGTGTCGTCCTGTCTCGGCTACCTCACTTTCTTTGGAGGAAACAGCCTAGGTGTATAGGTAGATAGATAGTAGTAAAGGAAAATATCCATCCTTTCATTTATCCATCTGTCCAGCCATCCGATCATCCATCCGTCACGTAATCCTTTAACAGATTATCCCTGAAGTCATGAGCGTAGAGGCCCGGGGCTAGGCTACAAAGTCTAGAGTTTTAAGAGAAAGGTGAGAAGTTCAGTGCCCCAGAGAAGTATTTGTGAGCATTATAACTCTTATTATATCCCACTGAAGAGAATTAATGTATTGAATCACTAGGCGCTCAGTTTTTATTTGCTTACCATCCTGCGTCGTAAATGCTTTTATGGAGAACGGGATGCCTTTTGGTTTGTCATTCAGTGTTGAGTCATCTGAAAGTATCTAGTGAGTGGATGATGGTCCCACCTTCCAAGGAAACCCATGAAGGGATAAAATGAGGAGGAGGAGAAAAAAGAGGAGGAGGAGGAAGAGGAAGAGAAGGAGGCCAGCGGATCCATATAAATCAGTGTCCCTACCCATATATCTCTGCGCTGTTGTTTTGTATTTTCCATCCTTTGTTTGCCAGTGAGAGAACACGAATCCAGTATGGCGGTTCTGCCCATAAATACGGGCTTGTGAGCCGGACACTCGCTGATTGCCACTCACAGCATCCCCCCCCCCCCCTCTCTCTCTCTCTCTCTCTCTCTCTATTTCGGAAATACGGGAAGTCACGGGAAATATGAATATTCTGCGGCAAACTTTTTTTTTTTTTTTAAGGCAGCAGAAAAACTGTGTATCGCTAAAAATGTGTGGTCGGCAACTTTCTAACTTTTTTACTTTTTTTAGATTTTTTTATGTGAGGGAAAACATTTCGTGTGTTTGCCCCCCCCCATACACCCCTCCTTCCCCCTCCTCCTTTCCCCGTCCTCCTCCTCCTTTCCCCTTTCCCCCCTCCTCTCCCCTTCTCCCCTTTCCCCCCGTTTACCTCCTAACGTCTCTTCCCCTCCCTCTTCTCTCCTCATTCCTTCTCCACTTCCTCTTTACTTTCTCTGCCTCCATCTCTTCCTTCCCCTTCCCGATTCGTTTTCTCCGGTTCTCCCTCATCCTCCACCTCCTCCTTCGTTAACCGTCCCTCGCATTTTCCTCTTTCCCTTCCCATCCTCTTCTGATCTCTGCCTCTTTTCCCCTCCCTCTTCCCCCTCCCCATCTTCTTCCCCTTCCCCTTCCACTTCCCTTCCCTCTTCATTTGCCCCTCTATCGTTGACCATCACTCCCTCTTACTTCTCTCTCTTCTTTTTCTTCTCCATCTGCCCTTACTCCCAGCCTTCCCCTTCAATTACCCTTCTCCACCATCTTCCAAATTACACACCTCCTTATTTCCCAATTTACCTACACTAATTTTGGTTCACTGATAGGTAAATTAATAGTTGCTTTCTCTAATTGTACTCGTTTCGAAATTATAGGTTGCACAGAAAATACACCCAAAGTATTTCACATTTGCCTTTTCTCTGTAATTTTCTGTGTTGTGTTTTTCTAGTAGTCATGGTGTCTTTCTTTCTTTTTCCTTCCGGATATTGCATCAGAGACTGGTGGACGGGAAACAGAGACTAGAGCTAGAATAGGTCATAAGATTTCCTGTATGGCTCCCAGTATAGTATTCCATGTTGTTCTTGCGGGTAGTCGTGGTGTTGTTCTTACTTTTTCCCGCCGGATATTGCGTCAGAGGGAGTGGTGGGAAAACGAATGCCTTCCCCTTTTTCTTTATATTTCTCTCACACGAAATATACATCTATAGTGTAATTATACCCCTATTTACACAAGTTGGCCTAAAATTGCCATCTCTCCATCTTGAATCTGAGCTGTAACTAGATTATCTTTGAAATATGATGCTAGTCACGAAGAAGTGCTGTGGAAAGGAGTGCCGGTGAACTACGTGAAACAGGCTACATTAGGACGAAAATATAGGCCAAATTAAAGTGACAGGACTATAGTTTTCGCTCGCCAAATATCCCCATTATTGGCAAATAGGTTTCATGTTGTTGGCTTACCCTTGTATTTTGTACCAACCCTGTTATTTCTCTCTCTCTCTCTCTCTCTCTCTCTCTCTCTCTCTCTCTCTCTCTCTCTCACACACACACACACACACACACACACACACACACACACACACACACACACACGAAAGAGAGAAACTATGAAACTGAAAGAAAAATTAAATAAGAGGAGGAGGAGGGGGGGGAAAGGAGGAGAGAGAGAGAGAAAAGATGAAGAGGAGAAAGAAGAGTAAAAAGGGGAGGATGACGGCGGACGTGGTAGGGGGTTATTGGAAGGAAGGAGGAAACGAAAATAACGACATGGAGAGAGAGAGAGAGAGAGAGAGAGAGAGAGAGAGAGAATAGCCCTGATGATACTGTTATGCCTATGGTCATGACTACATTCTCACACACATAACATTTATGGATACATTCTGTATTAAGCACATACGTGTCTTTTGGATGTATACACATAAACTAATATATATATATATATATATATATATATATATATATATATATATATATATATATATATATATATATATATATATATAGTAAAAAGCTGGTATGAGTAACTATCCATGTATAATAACAGGTATGAATGTATATTAATGTTTTGAATCATGTATGAATGTATATCCTTGTACTAAATCACATACCATGTATTTTCTTTCATAACGCCATACTACAATTATGCTATGTTAAATTACTTCACCGTGCTGGAGAGGGACACTTTCATGTGGTGGCACAAACATCTGGTGATGGAGTTGCCCGGTTATACAATCCCGCAACTTTCCTTGCCTTCAAAAGGAGGATAGTGTGCTGCAGGGGGAGGACAACCACAGCCTGCAGTCCACTGGGTTCACGTTTCTTTTGAACCTTGGGCTACAGCGTCAGCACTACCACCATCACCACCAGCAGCAATTACTCTTGTTACTGCTGTCACTGCTGCTGCTGCTGCTGCTGCTGCTAGATTAATACACCCTGTCATTACTACCTCATGCATTCACACTGATGTTATTCATGCATTCAGTGATGTTGTTATACATTCATGCCTTCATACATTTACATATACAAACACTGATAGTATTTGGACATTGAACACACACACACACACACACACACACACACACACACACACACACACACACAATAGTACATATGTAAAATGACTACACTCTCATCACCTAACATGGCCTGGATTTTCATCCCTATGCAGTTTATCATGCTGCTTATTTTAAGACGGTACAGCGGCACTACATTTTTTTCCATAGCACTCCTTCGTGACTAGCATCATATTCTAATGTTATTGTCTTCTGTCAGCCTGGGAATCAAGATAGAGAGATAGTAATTATAGACCAAGTTTAAGTAAAAAGAGGATAGTACACTTACGACAAATACACACCCACACAGCCTATAAAATATCAAACTCTTAATTACCCGTTCCCGCTCAGAAGGGGCTCGGGGACGGATATTGTTTTAACTTGGTTTGTCTGTTTGTTTGTATGTCTCTGTCTGTCTGTCTGACTGACTCTTAACAACTTTACGCGAGAACCACTGCTGCGATTTTGACTAAAATTACAGGGATGATGGGCAATGACCTTCTGATCACCTGATTAAATTTAGCGCCAAATTGGACCGAGGTCCAGGCTGTAGACCCCCAAAATGTAAAGAAACGGGGACGGGTAAAAATCGTTTTTTCGCCATAACTCCTTTCAAATTAGTCATATCGAAACCAAAACCTAAAGGTGCATCATTCAAATCTGCATCCTGTAACATGCCTCCATACATAAGGGGGGTCACCTCCCAGTTAGCGGTAGGGGGTTCAGTGCCAGGTGGGTGGGCCTAAAATTTCAAATGGGCATAAAGTTGTCCATTTTCTCCCGATTTACTCCAAATTTGATATATGACATCTTTGACTTGATATCCTGTTGTGTTTATACGTTAGCACTAAAATGACTGCCGGGGACGGGTTTGCTATACCTTAGCACTGCTTCTTGTTTCATATGTAGGGTGGTCCATATATAACACTCCTCTTTCACTCTGATGACGATTTCTCTTGCGTTGTGGGGACGGCTTAGTCAGCGTTATCAGTGTCTACCCTACATTATTATTTTTTTTCTCAATTTTTTACTTTCACTGGCTTGCACGCCCACACCAGCAGACTGAGCCGTCGTCGTATCCCACAAAATACAATTTAGCCAGTTTCACATTATTAATACACGTAAGCACAGTAATAGCCTACATTTATCACATTATTATTCATACATTCATTACCGCACTTTAAAGACTCATACGCACCTGGACGATGATACTGCCTGATGTGTGTATACTCATTTTTTATACTTGCACACGTCAGTACACACAAACACACTCACTGGGTATGATGGTCTTGCACAAAAATTAATATATTCATACATTCGTTACATTACCACACTTGAAGCAGTCATATACACCCAAACAATCAAGGCACCTATTCCCCAAAAGTGTCTACTTATTCCTGCAGAAAAAAAAATAGTCTGCTTATTCCTGCAACAAAAAAAGAGTCTGCTTATTCCTGCAACAAAAAAAAAAAAGAGTCTGCTTACTCCTGCAACAAAAAAGAGTCTACTTATTCCTGCAGCAAAAAAGAGTCTACTTATTCTTGCAACAAAAAAGAGTCTACTTATTCCTGCAACAAAAAAAAGAGTCTACTTATTCCTGCGACATAAAAGAGTCTGCTTATTCCTGTAACAAAAAAAGAGTCTACTTATTCCTGCAACAAAAAAGAGTCTGCTTATTCCTGTAACAAAAAAAGAGTCTACTTATTCCTGCGACATAAAAGAGTCTGCTTATTCCTGCAACAAAAAAAAGAGTCTGCTTATTCCTGCAACAAAAAAAGAGTCTGCTTATTCCTACAACAACCATACATTTTTAAACAATTGACCTGCCTATTCCAAAACAAGCTACTGTACCTATTCCCAAGACAGTCATACACGTTTTAATCAAATTACCTGTTCCCCAGCCAGTCATGCACTCATTAAAGCATGCATAATGAAATTTGATATCAAACAATCTATTTTCCAAACAATTACACGAGCCGAATTAGTCAACCAACATATTCCCCAAACAAACACCTCTAAACACTGCCAGTTTCCCAAACAGACTATCTTCCTGCAACACACATACAAAAAAAAAAAAATCAAAAAGTCTTACAACAATCATTTTGGCCTTTCAAAAAAAAAAAAAAAAAAAAAAAATCTCATCTCATTACATATTCCGAGCACAAACTACCCTTTCCTGCAACAGTCATACACGCTAAAACAATCACACTGCCTAATCCCCACACTGCAACAATCCCCTCAGTGACTAGCCAATCCGCAAATCCCGTAATCCCTCGCCCGCCCTAACCAAGTGAAAAACAATCCCACTATGTATTAGGTGCCCAAGTGAACTGTGCTTGTGTGTTTGCTCGGTTTTGGCTTGTATGTTTTTTTGTTTTTTTTTTTAATGTGTGTGCTTGATTAAAACTTTTTGTATTTTGCTTGGGTATGTGATTTTTTTCGTCGTGTTTTTGCTTGTGTTTGTTTGGTTCTTGTTTATTTGCCTGGCGTGTGTTTTTGTTGGCCTATTTCTTGCTTGTGTGTGTTTTTTCAGTTTTGCGCGTGCTTGGTTATAAATTTTGGTATTTTGGTTGGGTATACGATTTTTTTGTTTTCTCGTGCTTTTTTTTTTTACTTGTGTTTGCTTGCTTTTTGCTTGTATGTGGTTTTTCTATTTTTGTATGTGCTTCATTTTAACTTTTTGTATTTTGCTTGGGTGTATATATTTTTTTTCTGTATCTTTTCATACTGTGTTTTTGCTATGCTTGTGTATTTACTTTTTCTTGTTTTGCTTGACGTATGTTTGTGTTTGCATGGCTCTTGCTTGTATGTGGGCTTTCAATTTTGCTTGTGCGTGGTCATCTTTTTTTGGTGGTTTCTTGTTGTTAGATTTTGCTTGCTTCTTAGGTTTTGCTTGTTTGCTTGACTTGGACTTGCGTTTTCCTGGTTCTTGCTTGTGTGTGGTTTTCTAGTTTGCTTGTTCTTCATTATATATTTGGTATTGTCTTGGTCTGTTTAATATTGCCTGTGTAGGTTGTCTGGTTTTGCTTGTGTTTGCTGTTTGGGTTATCGTGGTATTCTCTTTGTGTGTGTGTGTGTGTGTGTGTGTGTGTGTGTGTGTGTGTGTGTGTGTGTGTGTGTGTGAAAGATTTATATTTTTTGGACTTTTTTTTTTACTACTGTGGTGATACTTTTTTTTTTTTCTGTTTTTGGTTCTTCCTTGTGCGTATACGCCTGATTTTCTTTGGCTTGTGCCCTTGCATTGTTGGAATAGGAAAATTTTGCGTTGGCTGCTTGAATTGCTTGTTTTTATTTATTTATTTATTTATTTTTGTTTATATTTTTGTTTGCAATGTGAATGTTGTTTGAATGTCCTGCTAGTGTTGCTTATATTTCTTTGTCTCTGTATCACACACACACACACACACACACACACACAAATTAGATTTGGCAAGTATAATATGCAGATTACGTTCTCTGAGTGAAGGGTAAAAGTCTTTAATTATTAAGATAGTTTGGTATTAGGAAGAATGTTATGATAATAATAATAATAATAATAATAATAACAGTAAATTTCTCCTCACCCTTTTACTGTTGCTGCTATTACTACCACCACCACTGTTAATAATAATAATAATAAACCTGTCATCCAGAACGTAGTTAAAAATGCGCTTTCAAAATTCACGTCCCTCCATCATAGTTTCTAGCGTTCAGTTGCCCCTGTTGTTTTACCTCCTGTTGGATCCATGTTACTGAGGATTTGCTTGACACTTTGCTTGTATATTTGCATGTAAAGCGTTTGTGTTGACGGAGGCTTTGGTAATTGCTTGCTGTGCTTTCATGCTTGTTTGCTATAATTGAATTGCCTTCCGTGTTGTCGGTAACATTTGTTGATGTAGAAAGGGATATTGCTTGCTTGCTTGCTTGTTTTGCTTGTATGTTTGGTTGCTTTTGGTGTTTTTCTGTTTGCTTGCTTTGTTTGCTTGTTTTATTGATTGTTTGCTTGTTTGTCCATTTTCATGCTTTGCTTGCGTGTGTGTTTTCTTACTTTCCTTTCTTGTCTTTTGTTTTCTTACATTGCTTGCTTTTATTGAAGTGCAGGATATTGTTTTGGATTTCATTTTGTTTGCTTTCCTTTATTAGTAATGGGTTAGGCTATTGTTTTTCTTGTCTTTGTTTTTACAGATGCATGAAGATGTTAGAAAAGAGGTTCCTGCTTCTGTTTGTTTTATTTGCTTGTAATTATTGACAAGCGGTTTGTTTGCTCCGGATTGCTTTTACTTTTGCTTGCGGTGATTAGAAAGGGAGCTATTGTTATTTTTATTTCTTTAATTCTTGTTTCTGTTATTGCATTTCCATTTTGCTTATAGACTTCAGAGGGATATTTGCTTTTTTTTTTTTTTTTTTTTTTTTAAGTGCTGCTCTGGTTGCGTTGCTTAAATTTTCCGTGAGTCCACTGTTTTTGTTTCTTTGTTTGTGTGTTTGTTTTCCTTCAGTTTGGCTCTTATTCTTTAACGCCTATGGTGTTTGCTTTTGCTGTATTTGCTTGTAAAGTTGCCTGCATTATCCCTTATATTTTTGCAAGATCTGTGTTTTGCTTGCTCTTGGGTTTGCGTGGACTTTTACAGTATTCATATTTGCGTAATGTATATGTCAATTGCTTGTGTTACCTTCAGTTCTCTCTCTCTCTCTCTCGCTCTCTCTCTCTAACTGATTGCATGTGTTTCCTTGAGTTCCTTTGAGACTTGTATGCTCTCTCTCTCTCTCTCTCTCTCTCTCTCTCTCTCTCTCTCTCTCTCTCTCTCTCTCTCTGGGGGAGGGCGTTCCTATTACTTAGTGGTTATAAATTTTCTCGCCCTGTTTCCATCGTCGTTTTTTTCCTTTGTTTTACTTGAATTATAGCGGCCTTTACTTTACTTAAATATATTGTTTGTTTTTTTCTTTATTACCTACGGTTCGTGCAAGACCTCACTGTTCCCTTTTTTTCCTCGCACTGCCCTCGCTTCGCTTGATTTTCCTGTACTGCTCATGCATGTCCCTGCCTTGCTTATTTTCCTTCCATATATGCATGTTATGTTTTTATTTTCATTTTCTGGTTTTGCTTTTAGTACTTCACATAGACTTGAATTTGCTTGATTTGCTTGCTTTGCTTACACATATGCCTCTTGCTTGTACTGCCGTTTTATTTGACTGGTTTGCTTTTATTTCGTTTACTTTTGATGTGTTGCAGTCTTCTTATGTGCTTGATTTGCTTGTCACTCCAGTTTTTACTTTATTTCTTTTACCTTTGCTTGTTTTGCTTATTTGCCGAGATTGCTTGCATTGCCATTCTCTTAATTTATACTTATTTTTAATCTGCTTGCTCTCGTGTTTCTCCAATTTCTCTATTTTCTTTCATTTCCTTTGCTTCTCTTTCCTTTCATTTTCTTCATATTGCTTGCTTTCCCTGTCCACATTTGCTTGTTCTTGATCGAGTTGCTTGCATTACCATTCCCATGAATTATATATATTTTTTCATCTGCTTGCTTTCTTGTTTCTCCAATTTCTTGAGTTACTTTCATTTCCTTTGCATCGTTTTCTTTTCTTCATTTGCACGATTGCTTGCACCCCCTGTCCACATTTGCGTGTATTGATCGCACACCCTCGCTGCGTGTTTGCCTGCACTGGGGCGTATTGCTTGGCGTGTGACTGCAGTGTCTTCAGGTTTGCTTGCCTTCCTCACCACTTCAGTACGGGGAACGCTTCTGTGATGAGTATAAGGCGCCATGGAACTGAAGAGGTTAGGGGAGACTATCATTTAACTTTTTCATTACTAGACGTCTTTGCAGAGGTGAAGAAATCGTAATAGGGAAAATAAAATAAGAAGGAAATATTTATCACACTGGCGAGGTAGTTTGAGATTTTGTGTAGTCCCTTTATACCTATACTCCTTTTATGCGAACTTGGCCCAGATTTTCGTCCTTTTGCAGCTATGTCACACAGGTCAGTGGCAGAAAAAATGCTACGGCCATAAATAATTTCCATAGCACTGCTTCGTGACTAGCATCATGTTCTGGTATTAAGCGCTTGTTACAGCTCGTTGTTCAAGATGGAGAAACGACAATTTTAGGCCAGGTTAGAGTAAAAAGAGTATAGTAGTTTCGTCTGACATTAGCGAAAATGAGGTAAAAATTATGATAGTAATGTTATTATTATTATTATTATTATTATTATTATTATCATTATTATTATTATTATTATTATTTGTTTATTTATTTGTTTACTTATTCTTGATGTCCTTTGATGGTAGTGTATATTGCTTGAATTATTTTTACTGGTTTTATATTTTTCTTTACCAGTGTTTTTCCATTATGCTGGCGGTGCTTGCTTTTTTCCCACATTACTTTCAGTGTTTGTATTGCATGTAATCTGTGCATATAGTGTGCTTGTACTTCATGTAATGTGCTTGTATTGCTTGTAATGTGCATGTATTGTTTGTAGGGTGCTTAGCTGTATTGATTGCTATGGTTTTGATTTGCATGCATTAATTGTGTTACTTGTAGTGTATGCATGTGTAAATTACCACGTTTGTAGCGCACATCTGTTAATCAAATTGTTTGTCGAGTGTGCCAGTATTACTTGTTTTGCTTCCATTATGTGCTTGTATTGCTTGTAGTGTGTGTGTGTGTGTGTGTGTTGTGCGTGCGTGTGTGTGTGTGTGTGTGTGTGTGTGTGTGTGTGTGTGTGTGTGTGTGTGTGTGTGTGTGTGTGTGTGTGTGCGTGTGTGCAAGGCTTTCCCAGATGGCTGCAGTCATTCCCACTTTACTTGCTGTGCTTTTGTTGTTTCTTCTCTGTTTGCAAGACTTCTCCAATTGACTCTAATCCATTCCAGTTTGCCTGCAGATTTTTTTTTTTTTTTTTTTTTTTTTTTTTTGCCTTTTTTCTCTCTGCTTCCAGTCCTTAGTTTAATTTCCCAAGAGAGCTTTCACTATGCTTGCCTTGTATTGTGTGTGTGTGTGTGTGTGTGTGTGTGTGTGTGTGTGTGTGTGTGTGTGTGTGTGTGTGTGTGTGTGTTCAGCCAGTCTAAGTTGGAAATATGGCAGCTTGATGGCGGAGGAGAATATTATGGAGGTAGTTCGCTTGCGGCCACCCCTTCCGGAAATACGGTGTTTGGTGTAGGTAGATAGGTAGATAAATAGATAAGCAGATGGATGGGTAGCTGAGTCAGTCAATGAATAGGTGGTGGTATTATTATTATTATTATTATTATTATTATTATTATTATTATTATTATTATACCTTCAGTCCTTTTCTGATTACTGTGAGTTTAATTTCCATTTTCCATGAAGTGGTTTTCCAGTCTCCCTCACCTGTGGCTGTAGCGCTTTTGTTGTTGGTATTGCATCTTTCACTTAGTTTTTCAGTGCTTTTTTTAGTCTCTCATCAGTTCTTTATATTTCCTTCCAGCATTTTGCCAGATGTCATGGTACTTTTTTGTTTTCCTTTCATCAAGTGCTTTTCCAGTCTCCATAATTTCGCAGTTGGTGTTTAGTTTCTTTCCATGGAGTTTTTTCTTTGGTTTTTTATGGCTGTTGTACCCGTTTTCGGTTCTTTCTCCCTGCTGTCTTTCACTGTTGCTATGTTTGTCCTTATCCGTTGCTTTCAGTCATTTTCAGCAGCGTTTCAGCCCTTTCCAATTTGCTTGCAGGGCCCCCAGCCATCACTTGCCTTTGCCCTGTCGGTGATTTGCCATTTGCCTGGAGTGCTTGCGTGTGCTCGGGCGGGATGGTTGCCGATCCCCTACCACCCTGCCAGCTGCCGTCCGCCCCGCCTGATCCATACTCATCACAGCTCAATCACCGAACGGCGCATGGGGTTGGGGGGGGGGAGATAGGTGAGGTAGAGGAAGGACGAGACGAGGGGTAACGGAGGAAGAGGGGGAAACGAGGGGTAGGAGCGAAGTTTTCATGAGAGGGTTGAGAGGGAAAAGGTTTTAAAGGAAGGGGATACAGAGGAAAAGAATTTTAGGGGGGTTAAAGATCGGAAGGTACCTACAATAGGAAGAAGACTAGAGGGAAGGGGAAGGTGACAGGAGTACGAAGAAAACTGAAGGAAGAAGAAACCTGTGCAAATAAGTTAACAAATTTACACACACACACACACACACACACACACACACACACACACACACACACACACATATATATACAGTGTGATAAAAGATTGAAAACAGTAAAAGGCTAACCATTATCCACGACTCCTTGTGGCATAATTGCCGGCAGGATCAAAGAAAACAGAACATCATTAGGCTAGCATTAAAAATTATTTTTTTTTTTAAGCTGGAACAGAAAATAGCGACTATGGTATACCCTGTCGGATATAGAGATTTGTAAGTAAAAAATAGTCTACCTATTCATCGGCTTGGAAGGAATAACAGTACTTGAGGGATTATGTGGGAAGCAGCCTCGAAAGGACCATTAGGTCTGTTGCTGTTTGCTTTCCTTTGTACATAGCATAGTATCCTTAGCCAGAGGCTTATAGTCACTAGGCTCAGGCTAGATCTAAATTTTTGGGCTTACCCCATAAAAAAAAAAAAATCGAAAATCCCCAACATCGTCCTCATTGGAAGACTGCGTAGTTTGAGTTAATAAAGTTCGAGGACCAGTACGGAACACGTATTGCAGGTGCCTAAATATTTACCGTTCACCTTAACTTGGGGGAGAGGTAAGGAGAAGAGAAAGAGTTTGAAAAATAAAAATTAAGATGAAAGACCATGGGGAAATGAGAAGGTTGTATTGGGAAATGCTTAAGGAAGTTGGGGATATAGGGGAGGCGTGGGGTGCGGATGGGGAAGAAAAATAAGGAAAGGAGAGGGGTAGGAGGAAAAATAGTAGGGAAATTGGAAGAAGGAGTGAGGGGCTGGGTAGAAGAGGAAAAAGGTAGGTAAGAGGAAGAAATATAGGTTGGGGAATATATGGACTTGGGGAAAAGCTAGGGGGATGGGGAATTTGTGGGGATATTTTGAGGAGGGATTGGGTAATGATGGGGAAATGGTGGAGGAGTTAGAGGATGATTAATGAAGAAAAGATGGACGAAGAATAAAGAGTGAAGGAGGAGGAGGAGGAAGAAGAAGGAATGAAAATAGAGGAAGTGGAAAACGTGAATAATGATGACGACAATGATGAGAAGGAAGGGAAGTAGGAAAAAGTACAGAAGGACGATATGATGGTGGTGGTGGTGGTGACGAAGTGGAGTTGCTTGAGGAGGTAGAGGACAAAAAAAAAGAGAATGGAGGAGGAAGAGGACCAGGGAAAATTAGGAATGATGTGGAAAGGAAAAGGAGTAACTAATATAAGAAACAGGAATAAAGAAAACTAAGGTGTAAAATGAAAAACGAAAATAACAGGAAAAGGAAGTAAATGGGTGAGAAAGATGACATAAGGGAAAGAAAACGGAGAGTAAGAGTGAGTGAATATATGAGTGAGTGGGAAATGAAAAAATATTAATCACAGACATGAGTGGAAGATAGAAAAAATAAATCACAAACAGACAAGCACAAAACCAAAATCATGACATACTGGCAGAGAGAGAGAGAGAGAGAGAGAGAGAGAGAGAGAATCCAACTAAAATACTGCCCATCAGGACAATAACCAATCAGATAAAATGCAATCGCAGTAAAGCACTGGCCCATCAGGGAGAGAGAGAGAGAGAGAGAGAGAGAGAGAGAGAGAGTTAGACAGACAGACAGACAGATAGACAGACAGACAGATAGACACATAGCTAAACAGATAGGCAGAAAAATAGATATAGACATGTGAAGGAATATGGTACGGAAAGGGCTGTTAAAGACAATGTCCAGAGTCGAACGCAGAGGATTGACAGACAGACAGATAGTGGAAGATAATTAGAGAGAGAGGTAGGAAAAACAGAGTGAGAGAGAGAGAGAGAGAGAGAGAGAGAGAGAGAGAGAGAGAGAGAGAGAGAGAGAGAGCGCCATCACGTGTGGTTGATTTGTGGGGTGGGGGTGGAGGGGGAGGGTCATTTTTCTGTCCATTTTACTAATCACTCTTGCCTGTGATTGTGATGTGTGTGTGTGTGTGTGTGTGTGTGTGTGTGTGTGTGTGTGTGTGTGTGTGTGTGTGTGTGTGTGTGTGTGTGAGAGAGAGAGAGAGAGAGAGACCACCATTAACTACGCCATTGTAGCTGAGCTGAGGCTATATTTTGCACTGTCAGTCTGTCTGTCTATCTGTTTCTATGTAACTCTCTCTCTCTCTCTCTCTCTCTCTCTCTCTCTCTCTCTCTCACACACACACACACACACACACACACACACACACACACACACACACACACACACACACACACACACACACACACACACACACACACACACACACACACACACACACACACACACACACACACACACACAGACGTTTAACATCCACTTGAATCCCAATGCCATTCCCAAATCCTTCTTAATAGCCCCTCGTCTAATCTAAGAGAGAGTAGAGAGAGAGAGAGAGAGAGAGAGAGAGAGAGAGAGAGAGAGAGAGAGAGAGAGAGAAGGCAGACAGGCAGACAGACAAAGAGAGACAGAGAAACATCACCATCATCATCATCATCACCCAAGTAAATGTCACTTTCCCTGTCAGGTCCCCATCCAGTCATTCAATCCAATCAGATATACCTAATTGCCCTTTCTCATCAGTCTCACCGCCCCTCTCCCAATCTGCTCCACTCCTTTACCACCCTTGTTCCTCCCTACACAATCACTTTCCAATCATCTGCTGTTCGAGAGGGCGCTAGTTCAGTGTGGGTGAGGAGTAGGGAGCAGTTTCAATTTCCTTAACAATTATTTCTTCAGCTCTGATATTACTGATCTTCAACTCGACCTTTTGCCGCGTTGTTAAAAAAGAAAAATCACGTTAAGCCATCGCACTAGTCTTGAATGAGATAGCCTTAGCATATGATCAGTATAGACGGTGGGTGTGAGGGCCGAGGTGGTGACATGTGAAGGTGTGTGAAACGTTGGATGGTTAGGAAGTGGGCCATCTAGGGTATGCCCAAAGTCGGAGAGAGAGAGAGAGAGAGAAAGAGAGAGAGAGAGAGAGAGAGAGAGAGAGAGAGAGAAAAGAGAGAGAGAGAATGAAAAAAAAATCTCAGTTACATGTACGAACCCAGTCACATACAGTCTCATCTGCAACTTTTTCCTGATGCCGCTAGATATACCAGTCACCCCCATTTCTTCAGTGGTGTTTACCGAACCGTCTGCTTGAGTCCTTCCCACTTTACGACAGACACGTAGTACCCGTCTGGCAACGCACTCTCACCCCTTGTCTGTGTACTGTCTAATGCAAGAAGTAATTAGTATTCTTTGTTTTTCTGTTGTTCAGCTCTAGTACTATCTTCCTTAAGCTTTATATTCCTATGCCAGTGGCCAAAGCCTTTTATTTGTGTTGGACTTTCTCAGAAGAGGAAATATTTGCAAGTTTCTAGCATGTGGTGGCTTCTTTGCATAAAAAATACTCCACTCATCCAGCCACATATACAGCCTACCAATCATTCAACATACAATCACATATACCAATGGTTTCCCTAATACACTCACAGATAAGTATATTTTATTTTACTACTACTACTACTACTACTACTGCTGTTACTACTACTACTACTACTATTACTACCAATTCTCTCCTAACCACTTTCTCACCTACCCATTTTCCCACATATACGGAGGTCCTAGTCATCTACTAATTCGTACATTGGCAATCTCATATAGACCTTTTCCTCCCGTAGATTAAGTAGTAGGCCTATTGTAAGCTTCGTTACCCTTGATGGAATCTCTCTCTCTCTCTCTCTCTCTCTCTCAAGCGGTTTGGATTTGCTTAATAGACGCTTAGAATTCGTTTGTTTAATAGTAAAGACATTCCATTTAACACTGCTCATCTGATCTAAGAGAGAGAGAGAGAGAGACTGTCTGATCATCACTGGTAAATCAGTCTTTTCGTATCACACACACACACACACACACACACACACACACACACACACACACACACACACACACACACACACACACACACACACACACACACACACACACACACACACACCAACCAACCTCCCTCCCCCTCCAGTCACTTCAGCCCCCCACCCCCTACTACCTTCTTCCAACACCACACCTCGCCCATTCAATCCCCACTCATTCACCCTCACCTAAGCCTTTCTCCAGCACCACTTAAGGCAATTGGCAGGGAGTGGGGAGTGAGGGTAATGGAGTGGGGGAATGGGGAGTGGGGGTACGGGGATGGGGGTAATGGTGAGTGGTGCGAGTTCGGAGTGGAGGTAATGGGGAGTGTTGGTTTGGGGAATGGGGAATTGGGATAATGGGTGTGGGGTTAATGGAGATTTGGTGGGGAGTGGTGTTAATGGGGAATTGAGTGATTAGGAGGAGTAAAAGGGGGTAGGAGGGAGTAGAGGTATTGGGGAATGGGGTAATTGCCATTGACTGCTGGGGTACTTGCCGTTAATTGGCCATCGAATTGAGAGAGAGAGAGAGAGAGAGAGAGAGAGAGAGAAAGCTGGGAGGAACAGAAATGGTGGGAGCTAATATGAGTCAGTGCATCTTGGACCACTAGTGCAAATATTAGTTTTCGTTGTGTTCTGTCTGGTTTACGGCTCGTTAGGTAATCCTGCTGTTGGAGGGGGACGCCTTCACGTGGTGACACCGATATGACTGGGTGGCTCCGCTGCCTGGTTATACAGACGTCCCTCAGTTCCCTCCCTGTCCACGAAAAGGAGGAAGGTGGACTCTGGGACTGGGGTAACTTCAGCCTGCAGTCCACCTAGTTCACATTCATATGAGCTTGGGATTGCAGATACCACTACTACAAATAATCTGCTTCCTCCAAACTATACAGCAGATATACCTGCTTCCTCGAGCCCTGCTGACGGGTGTAGGTGGATGGAGGAAGGGGGGGGGTTGGGGGAAGGGGGCTGTGGAGGAAAGAGTGGAGGGGTAGGAGGAAGAAGAGCGAGCCAGCCTCATTCCTTTTAGAAATTTCGAAAAATAGCAAACCACAAAACTATCATTACGTCTGACCAGTGCAACAAAGAAAATATAAATGAAAAGCCCTCACCCGTATATCTTTCACAAAATTTTAAGCCGGGAAACCTTAAAAAAACAAAACAGAAAATGGGGAAAGGAAGATAAAAAAAAAAAATTAGAAAAGCAGGAGTAGAAAGACAAAGAAGAAAGAGGAAGATAAGAAAATAAAAGTATTCACACACACACACACACACACACACACACACACACACACACACACACACACACAGTCAAACATGGATGTAAAATGGTTGATAAGTGACCTGCATGACAAACAGAGGCGAAAAGGGGAGAGGGTGGAGAAAAAACAGTGTCCAAACTACTTTATATGTATGAATAGGGAGAGCGGGAATAAAGGAAGGGGAAGAGAGAGGGGGAAAGTGAAAAGATAGGAGGAGGGGGACAGAGAGGAAGAGGGAAAGGTTGTGTGTATGAGAGAGAGAGAGAGAGAGAGAGAGAGAGAGAGAGAGAGAGAGGCAGTCATGAGAAGGGGGAAAGAGTGAGCGACAGAAAAAGATAAAAGGAGAGGGATTCTTTTGGTATTAGTTGGGAGCTGGGAAGTATTTCGTTATCTGTTTCATTTCTGTATGTGTATATGCCGCTTTGATATTCTTTTTGACTGTGAGACCGATATATATATATATATATATATATATATATATATATATATATATATATATATATATATATATATATATATATATATATATATATATATGTAATGTTTGAGTGTGTATAATCACACATATAGTAACTAGATAATTATTACAGACAAAAGCGGTTCATGGACAGATTCATATATACGCATAGATACAGTACGTAGATATAAACAGTTGTAATAGGTTATAGAGAGAAAGATATAGGAGTTACAGATAGATGGATCCATTGATATATACACTAGATAGTGATGGCTAAGTACAGAAAATAGAGACAGACAGGCCGATAGAATGACAAAACTGAGTGAATGAGTGAGTGACCGAAGGCAGTAATGCATCCAAACTGGCATTGTTCATAAACATTTTTTTTTTTTTAAATAAACACTTCTCATGTGAATACGTCGGAGAAAATATTGTTTTCCTTCCGATAAAAATTTTTGAGAATCATTTGTATTCGTTTATATAGGTTTAATTAGATGAAACTTAGAGAGAGAGAGAGAGAGAGAATCATAAGAAAGTGAGAGAGAGGCCACCTTCCATCAGTAATTTCCGGACATAACAGTCCCTGGATCTGGCCAATACCGTATTAGAGGAGCATCACTGAGAGAGAGAGAGAGAGAGAGAGAGAGAGAGAGAGAGAGAGAGAGAGAGAGAGTAGCCTGGTAAGTGTCTGGGCATATTGGATTATTGAACTGAATATAGTAACGCTCAATCCCATATTACCCCCTATACTGTGTGTGTGTGTGTGTGTGTGTGTGTGTGTGTGTGTGTGTGTGTGTGTGTGTGTGTGTGTGTTTTGGGGGAGTTGACATATAGGGGGAGGCACGAGAATGGGTGGGGAAGTAGTAGAAGGGAGCTGATGGGGAGGGAGGTGGTTGTGGTGGAGTGTGGGGATGGGAGTGGGATGTGAGGGTGGGAGTGGGGTGTGGAGAGAGAAAGAGAGAGAGAGGGGAGGAGGAAGAGTGAAACGCCCGTGAAAAGAAATGAGGTGGAAGATGGGAAAGAGATTAAAATGAGGCGTACAAAAGAAAAATGAGAGAGAGAGAGAGAGAGAGAGAGGGAGAGAGAGAGAGAGAGAGAGAGGTACAGAAAAGTGTAGCTAATATTAAAGAAAAATGAAAGGAGTATCAGGAGGCAAAACTTTACCCTTCTGTTCTCTCTCTCTCTCTCTCTCTCTCTCTCTCTCAGGAAGTGCATGAAATAAGAATGGTATTATCTGACATGGTATCGAATCCTCTTTCTTTACAGGGTGATCCATAAATTGCGCTCCCTTAGAGACTCATATACCCTTGTTGCAGGATCGGCTAAGTCTGCTGATGTGGGCTTGGGTGTGGCAGTGGGAGAAGGAAATGAATAAACGATGCAGGGTTGATTGATAAACCCTGACTTAGCCGTCCCTGCAAGACACGAGAAATTGCCGATAGCGTGGAAGGGAGCGTTTCATATAGACCATCAAGTATATTTATTTATTTATTTATTTTTCATTGTTACTTATTATATTTTTCGTTCCTGCTTTTTTGCACTGATTGCTTGGTATTAAATTGTGGTAGTATTTTTTTCTCTTTTTTTTTTATACTCGAGTTGAATTGTGTCATTTTTAGTCATTCTGTCAATATGTAGGATTTTTGTTTATTGATATTAAGCTGTATTTGCAGAGTGTGATCCCAGTTGTACAGTTTATTAAGATGCTCTGAAATATATAAACTGTCTCTTGTGTAGGTGTGTCCTCTCTCTTGTTATTGTTATTAGTATTAGTATTGAGGCACAGAGTTGAACCTGGTCACACTCATACGACTCTTTGCTTGTTTGATTACGGGCTTTATTTAATTATGACTCTTTGTTTAATGATTACGACTTTTTCTCTATATTCCGTAAACCTTAACACATTACCACTGACGCTATGGAAGGAATTTATTGAGAAAATCATAGAGCGCTCTGCAGGAGGAACACTATATTGACTATTTATTCTGCGTACTTGCGGTATCACTGTTGTCATAGATAAATTACAAGATAGTGGTAAAATTGAGAGTGGGTACCTCGGATAGATAAGGAATAGATATTGGATAGGTGTGAGAATATGACGTGTAGGGTGAAGATGGGAGAAAAGTGTGACAAATAGATAAGATGATGCAAGTATGTGATGTAGAGTGAAGAAGGAAGGAAGAGGTGCCAGATGTAGTGGAGGGTAGTGACTAAAATATCCCAACACAAAACAGCCTCCCTCATGCATTACTCTCCCATGTCCGCCCATACGATCTCCTCCGTCCACTTCTCCATTATCCACTATTCCTCTGTACGTCCACTCCTCCCTCCTCCATGTCCCTTCATAGTCCCCCTCCTTTCCCCTCCCCATTCTCCCACCCCATGCACCTCCTTCCCCCATGCACCTCCTTCCCCCATGCATCCTCCCATCTTCCCCCTCCCCCTTTCCGTTCCCTCATGCCCCCCCCCAAGTCCCCCATACATTCTCCCTTCTTCCCCCCCCCATTCCCCTTCCCTCATGTCCCCCATGTCCTCTCTTCATCCCCCTCCACCTCTCCTCTTCCCTCATGTCCCCCCATATCCTCCCTCCTTCCTCCTCCCTCATTCTCCCTCCCTCATACAAAATCATATTTGCCTATACAGTCATACAGACTCGACAGTAAAGTGGATGGGGGGAAGGGCATTAAGGAGAAGGTATTTCTTTTGTATTTAGAATTGTGAGAGCCTTATTGAGTGGTGGAGGTAGGGATCTCTCTCTCTCTCTCTCTCTCTCTCTCTCTCTCTCTCACGTATAATAGAGCTACAGAGGTGTATTGAGGTGTTTAGACAGGGCTTCCTTTTACACCACACTCACACTTTTTTGACACCAGGTATCAGTATTGTGTGTTTGTAAAAGCTCGGGTATTGTGCAAGTGTAAAAACAGAGGTATTGTGTGAGGTGTGGATATAAACAGTTTACGGTACTGATGACTTATTCACACACACACACACACACACACACACACACACACACACACACACACACACACACACACACACACACACACACACACACACACACACACACACACACACACACACACACACACACACACACGACGACGACGACAAAGGAAGGCGATCATAACCCCCTTCTCTTGTCTTTGAATGAAAAAAAGAAAAAAATCACACCCCAACCCTCTTATCAGTAGATCGACACCCACCCACCAAGCGAGATTAGATGTGGAAAAACCATTGTGATATTCGAGTATAAACATGAGCATACATTGTGGCACAGATCACTCTAGAGTCTGTGCGACGAAAATAACCTTCACCTAGACAGGGAGAGTCGGCTGTGAGTGGGAGGAGGATGTTGGCTGGCTTGAGATATAGTGTACCTGTATTGGCATATTAAGTCTTTACCTGCCCTGGACGCATTTTGGTATTTCAGTGAGGCTTGAGGGCCGTATCCTGAGTGGCATGGGAGGCTTCGTGGCACCTCTTCCATAGCGATTTATTCTACACATTAGACTTCAGTATCCTCATGTATTCTATTCAAGCCAGCTATATCGATATTAAAATCATATAAATAGCCTTCCAGAGAATCTTAATATGTACTGCTCAGAATAAATCACTCAAAAAGAGATGCCACGAAGCTTCCATGTCCCTTGGAATGCCTCCTTAAATCAAGCCAATATAATTCGTTTGAGAAAGTTATGAGGGGTCCACGGGTTCATCAATATAGTTTTCAGGCTCTTGGCTTTTGGATTTTTTCTTCAGATGGCAGTAAATCTCTTGACTTTTGGATTTTTTTTCTTTATATTTCCTTTTCTTTCTTTGTGTGTGTATGTGTGTGTGTGTGTGTGTGTGTGTGTAGGCTGAGTAAAATGGACTGGGTCTATAGGAGACGAAGGAGTTTTTCTGATGAGTCCATTGTTCAGGTGAGATGCAGGTAGACTCTAGGAAACAACACCCACCCACCCCCACACTTCTTCCGTAACTCAGGTCCGGAAGGAAATCGAACAGCCTTGGCCTAGATCTTTATTGCTTCTTATTACGACAAATGAGAGAGAGAGAGAGAGAGAGAGAGAGAGAGAGAAATGTGGTTATCTCTCTCTCTTTCTCCATATATACTTACGGTATTCATCTGGTCGTCTACACTTACCTGAAAGAAAAAGAAAAAAAAAATTATTCACGTAGCTTACCCTTGAAAACAGAAAATGTTAATAGTTACCCTTAAAAATTGAAAAGAGTATAAATATTTTCCCACTTAAAGTTAATGTTAATATTACCCTTTAAAAATAAAAGACAATGCAGAAGAGGAGGAGGAGGATGAAGGAAGTGAAAAATGAAGGAAGAGTTCACTAGGGAAATGAGGAGGAGGTGAATAAGAAGGAAGGAGAGGAGGAGGCGGGGTTGAAGAAAGTGAAAAAGGAAGAAAAGGTGCGATGGAATGGACGAGGAGGAAGAAGGAGAAAGGGGGTGTGAGAAGAGGGAAAGGAGATAAGGAGGATAAAGGAAGTGTTGAAGGAGAAAGGGGAAGAAGAGAGAGAGAGAGAGAGAGAGAGAGAGAGAGCATAAAAGGGCCTAGGGGATAATAAATCATAGCAAGTACCATTAATCCGGAGTGTACGGGGTGGGGGGGGTATTGATTTGCTGGATACGCCCCTATCAATGACCTCCTGACCCCCCCAACCCTCTACCCCTCACACCTCACCCCATTGAGTACGTGACGCTCTGTATTGACTTCATGTGTGGTGTTTGATAGAGAGAGAGAGAGAGAGAGAGAGAGAGAGAGAGAGAGAGAGAGAGAGAGAGAGAATGAATGTGACAAGTAATGCTGACAGACCACATGTGTGTGTGTGTGTGTTTGTGTGTGAATTATCCCATTCTCTCTCTCTCTCACTCTCTCTCTCTCTCTCTCTCTCTCTCTTTCTCTTTCTCTCTTTCTCGAAACATACATAATTATACTTCATTCATATGTACTGACTCCCTCAATTCATAATCTTGCTTCAGTATTACTAACATTATTCACACATACAGTATGCATTTATTCAGTGCACATTCACTCACTTATACACACACACACACACACACACACACACACACACACACACACACACACACACACACACACACACACACACACACACTATACATCTCTCCTTAACTACATGTTATTGTGATTGGTGTGGGAGTGTGTCCCAGGTGGGGCATTGTGGTGGAGAGAGAGAGAGAGAGAGAGAGAGAGAGAGAGAGAGAGAGAGAGAGAGAGGGAGGGTGTCAAGTAGGTAGGGTGTCGTTTAGTTAAGAGTAGATGATTACATTATTGAATACAGTATTTCGTTAACGGCAATCCATGTAACTCCATTTGCATTGTAGGGACCTGTGGCAAGGCTACCTTAGTGTATGTATGGGTAAATAACCAGCATTCCCCCCATAGTGGCATTACACTACTGAATAATTTCCAGTCTCCCTATCGGGATTGAATCTGTAATGGACCGAGAAAAAACTTTGCGAAATATGTCTACTTCACGGACGAGTCAGTGATAAGTACTCCGTTTGTTCACTTTTTTCACGCAACCCTAAAACAACACTGGTAGACGAGTATAAATCACCTTAAAGCAGATGCCGTGAAGGAACCGACACATAACCTACGAATATTCAAGGATTTCTTTTACTTCACTGAAACAGACAGCAGTGGTCCCGCCCTCGGCGAGACCAATGGAAGCTGAAATTAGCCAGTCGCCTGAACAGGTCCGTGGTTGAAGGAAATAACCCTCACACCGACCCAGGCTTGAACAGGTCATCTGGGGCTCCTCGAGAACCCTATGAGACGCCACATATAAAGCCAGTACACAGTAAACTTTCCAGCAGGGAAACCAAGAGTCAACAGAGAACCAAGAGCCAACAGAGAGCCAAGAACCAACAGAGAATCAAAAACCAACAGAGAACCAAGATCCAATAGAGAACCAAGAGCCAACAGAGAGCCAAGAGCCATCAGATAACCATGAATCAACAAACCTATCCTTCAAAGCCATTCTGCCTCCTGCATGTCCTTCACCTGTCGTGCACTGTCAGAGTTATAGCTCACAAGTCTACTGAAATTAGTCTGGTTTTTATTGTCTACCAGGTCACGAAGACACAGAGCGACCAACTTCATCTAGTCTGCATTAAGTCATGAGGTCAACTTCCGCATTCTGGCCATATGCTGTTATCTAAATCATGAGTGACCGCTGAAGCACTGAGATCCAGGTCCCTCATTCAATGACCCCCTAGAGAACAGAAGGGAAAACAGATCATAAGAACTTACTTTTTTCCTCACACTCACGCACTCACACTGTCCTTAAGATGTGCAGAGATCCTTAAAGCCATACCTGTAATTCCATCACCTGACACAAACTCAAAACGTGTATTACCTGTGCCTCACCTACATACGTCGAGGGAACGGTTAATTAACAACATACAGGCGGCACTTCCACTAAACAGGACTTACATAAGAGAGCTCTGATGATTCTATGCGCAATTGAGCTCAGAAGTTCCTGGTACAGAGGCTGGGACTACCACCTTGTGTAGATGCGTTACGAATGCCCAAGTAACATTATGGTTGGGCCTTAATGAAGACTTTCGACTCTGAGAAAATCATAACTTGTAGACCAATCTTACTGAGTGTGCTGCTGACTGTACCACTAACTTGTGTCTTCAGCTGCACATAGCTCTTTCCTGTTCACCCTCTTTTTTGTATTAATTAACCCTTTGATGGCTGGAACAACTCTAGTATTCTCAATGGCAAAATAAGACAAAAATGCAGTTCTCCATTCTTTCCATAGCACCTCCTCGTGACTAGCATTTTATTATAATCAAACCATGTCATATTTGTTTCTCTGTAAATTAAATCTACTACTGTACATCCCTTCATAGCTCTTCCTCGTGACTAGCACTGTATTCTAGTGTTCATTTATTAGCTTAATATTCACGATTGGAAGACCGTAATTTTAGGCCAAGATAAAGTAAACAGAGTACAGATAATAATATCCTAAGGAGATATATATTAATACATTTTTCTTTTTCTTTCAGGTAATTGTGAACTAAAAGTGGACACCAGACAGTGGATGGAGTTGCTTTGAGGTGTACAAGGTAAGCGAGAGAGAGAGAGAGAGAGAGAGAGAGAGAGAGAGAGAGAGAAATTGTCAAGATTATAGTTGTATCAGAATTACTGTGTGTGTGTGTGTGTGTGTGTGTGTGTGTGTGTTTCTCTCTCCATATTTGTTCAGGAAACACGTGTACGAACTTACACTCAAACAAACCGTAAAAGAAAAAGAAATGTTCTATACTGTTTTAACTTAGTCCAGATTTTAGTCCTTTTGGTGTTTATTTCACGTACCTCAGAGGCAGAAAAGAACAATACAACAGCTCTACATCCTTTTCATACCACCTCTTCGTGACTAGCATCATATTCTAGTGTTAAACTAATGTAAGGATGGAGGTTTGGAGGGTGAAGTGCTTGAAAGGGTACAGCAGGGAAGAAAGGTTGCTGGTTCCTTGAAAGCAGTGATAAGAAACAGGGAAGTGAGCATGGAAGTAAAAAAGTTACTACATGACAGTATTGTGATACCAACTCTAACATACGGAAGTGAAGCTTGGACATTGTTGGAAGGACACAAGTCAAGAGTGAGAGCAGTGGAAATGAGTTATTTAAGAGGAGCCTGTGGAGTCACATGGAGAGACAGGCTGACGAATGAGGATATAAAGGAGCGTTGTGGTGTGGATGTGGATGTGATAGGAAGCGTTGTGAGGAACACACTGAGGTGGTTTGGCCATGTGGAGAGGATGGAGGGTGAAAGACTGACGAAGAGAGTGTATATGAGTAAGGTGGAGAGTGGAAGAGGGAGGGGGAGACCGAGGATGAGATGGAGGGATGGGGTGGAGAGGTATATGAGAGAGGGGGGTGTGAGTTGGGAGCAGGGCAGTGAAATGGCGGGGGACAGGGCGACTTGGAGGCCACCCCAAACGGGATTGAGGCGTCTAGCAATAAATAGATATATAGATAGATCAACTCAGAATTCCAGGTAGGCAGATTTCAGTTTTAGGCCAAGTTATAGTAAATAGCGTTCAACAATTTCCAAAACTCATTATCCGTTTTCTTTGCATGGATAAGTTTCATTTTATTTACACGGATGACTCACTTTAAAAATTGCTTTGGTTAGCTTCTTTTAATCCAACATATTTTCTAAAGCTAGTCATTTTCTCTCTAGTATTTCAAGAGGGTGTGCTGGCTTTACACGCACACGCACGCGAGCTTAGAGAGAGAGAGAGAGAAAGAGAGAGAGAGAGTTGGGTGTGGCTGGTTATGTGTATGGAAGGTAGGGGTTGTGTGTGTTTATGTGTGTGTGTGTGTGTGTGTGTGTGTGTGTGTGTGTGTGAGAGAGAGAGAGAGAGAGAGAGAGAGAGAGAGAGAGACGGACAGATAGACAGACAGACAGATAGAGAAACAGAGAGAGATCTGTAGACGCAAAATTAGAGAATACGAAAGAGGTAGGAAAGATAAATCAAGAGAAGAATGGATTAAGACGCAAGAGGTAACATGCGTGACTGTGAAAGCGAAAGGAGAAGTGATAAAACTGAATAAGAAGAGGATGATAAAGAAAGTGTAAGGAAAAGCGATTACAGAAGGATAGGGGAGGGAATGAAGTCAAAATAATGAGAGAATATATTCGCCGGTATTGATATGACTGATCGTGGTGGTGGCGAGATGTTGGTACTGTTGTCATGGTGGTTGTAGTTGTTATGGTAATTTATATATATTTTTTGTACTTGTAACCACCGCCAACGGAATTCGAGGAGGTTATGTTTTCGCCCCTGTTTGTCTGTTTGTTTGTCCATGTGATATCTCAAAAAATTGCGGATGGATTTTGAGGAAGTTTTGTAGATACAGGAGTCATCGGTCATGGAAGCGTTGATTAAATTGTGGTGTTAAACTGAACTGTCTGGCATAGGCGTTAGCGAAGGTATGCGATCTCTGAGTATTGTATTATTATTTTTTATCGGTGGTGGTGGTTGAGGGGGTGGGGGTGCTGATGAAGGTTGTGATGATGATGATAGGGAATAGTGTGCATGTGGTGGTTTTTCATATTGCTGTTGCTTTTCTTTGTTGTTGTTGTTGTTGTTGTTGGTGGTGGTGGTGGTGCGGCGGTGGCGGTGGTGTCCTTTACACTGATGCTTTATTGCTTTTGTTGTTGTTCATGTTGATCATTATTTTCATCTGTTTTTGCTGTTGATATTGACGCTGATGTTATTGTTTTCGCTGCTTGTTATTGTCTTTGTTGCCTGTTGTTGTTGTTGTTGCTGGAATGTATAGAAATTTACAGACACGAAGGCATTGCACGATATGAAAGCAAATTCCTTCACTCAGTTTACTTTTAATATATTTTTCTCTATTAAAGCCTGCTCCTCCCGTCTTCAAAGCGCCTCTCTCTCTCCCACACACTATTGTCTTTGTCTTCCAATTATGTCTCCCCTTTGCTCTCTCTCTCTCTCTCTCTCATTAAAATAACGGTAATTGTGCAGTTGTTCATTATTTCATTCTTTCTGCGTGCCTGATTACAGTTGTTCATTATTTCATTCTTTCTGCGTGCCTGATTACAGTTGTTCATTATTTCATTCTTTCTGCGTGCCTGATTACATTGTCTGCTTGGTCTCTCTCTCTCTCTCTCTCTCTCTCTCTCTCTCTCTCTCTCTCTCTCTCTCTCTCTCTCTCTCTCTCTCTCTCTCTCTCTCTCTCTCTCTCTCTCTCTCTCTCTCTCTCTCTCTCTCAGCTATCCTTCTTCCTCCCCTCCTTCCTTTCTTTATCGGTTTACATCTTTTATCTATAACTTTCAATCTCCCTTTCTCTCTCTCTCTTCTTCTTCCCTTCCCTCTTCCCCTTCTTTATCGATTAAAGTCACTCACTCCCACTAATTCTATTGTCTCTTTATTTCTCCTTTATCCGTCTCTCTCCTTTATTATGTGCCACTGGTATTATTATTATTAGTTGTATTAGTAGTAGTAGTAGTTGTTGTTGTTGTTGTTTTGTTTGTTAGAGCAGTAGTAATACTCGTAGTAATAGCATTGGTGTGGTTATTGTCGTAGTACCATAATTTTTTTAACATTATTAATATTAATATAATCCATCACTCATTTCTGATATTGCAGTTTAGTGGTACCGTATTTTCTTCTTTAATTGTTCGTTTTTTTTTAAATCTAATATCATTTCTTTTTTCCTCTCTTTGCAGTCTTTGCTATTCCTTCTTTCCTTCCTACTCATCTCTGACTTCATTCACATCTCGTTCTGTTATTCTTCACTTTTTCTTTACATCTTCCTTGTACCCTTTTTCACACATTTCAGTTTTGACTCCTCTCCTCCCATCAGTTCTATTCTCCTCTCCTTTCTTCCTTTCACATGTCCTGTCTTCTCCTGTCTTTTCTTCTCATCCTCTTATTTTTCATTTCCCTTCACTTTCATATTTTATTTTCTGTACCATCTCCCTTTTCGATTCCTCTTTCGTTTTCCTTTTTTTGCCTTCCGGTGTCCCATGTTTATGTTTTTATTCTTTTCTTCTCTTTTTTCGTGTTCTTTATCTTCATTCACTGCGTCTCCTGTTTCTCTTCCCCTCAAGTGTTAGTCTCTCTTCTTCCTGTCTGGGTTCTTTTTAAATACCTCCTCCTCATTATTTATGCTCCAATTACCGTGCTTTTGTGTATTGATTCTCTCTCTCTCTCTCTCTCTCTCTCTCTCTCTCTCTCTCTCTCTCTCTCTCTCACACACACACACACACACACACACACACACACACACACACACACACACACACACACACACACACACACACACACACACACACACACACACACACACACACACACACACACACACACACACACACACACACACACACACACACACATTCGCAGCCCATCCATCCATCCGTCTATGTATCTATTTTCACATTCCATTTTCCACCTCATCATCCGCACCTATTCGCCATCATCCATTACCATCCATTATCCACTTGCTGATAACCCTCTTCTCTTTCCCTCATCCTCGCTATCCTTCACCTGCCTCATCACCCCTACTCTGTTTCTCTTTCCCTCCCCCCCATGCACCCCATCATCTCTTCATGGCCTCTCATCCCCATTATCTTTCAACCTTTCCCATTTTAACCCTTCTTTTCTCCCCATTTCTTCATTATCTTTTCATCCTCTTGTCGTCTGACCATTTTTCCCCCCATGGGTCATTTTTCCTGCTTTTTTCCTTATTTTCCCATTTTCTTTTCTTCGTATTTTCTTCCCAACTAATCTTCTTTCTTCCCATTTTACTTCATCTCCATCTTCCTTATCTTCCATCTCCCTTTTCCCATCCTCCCCACTTTCTCCCCATGTTGCTGTCTTTCTCATTTCAATTTCTCAGTATTTTCATTCACTGATTCTTCCCCCATTTCCCATTCTTCTCCCCATTTTTCCTCCATGTTCCCCGTCTCCCCGTCCCCAGGCTTATATCCTTTCCAGCATCATTTTCTCCCCATTATGATACCAATACCTTCTTATCTCCCCTTCCCAAAGCATGACCATTCACCCCCCTCATATTCCTCTCCCTATTTTCTTTCCATTACCACGCTGTGCATTTTCCTCATTTCTCACCATCATTTCCCCTTTCACTCATTCTCCCAGTGATCTCCACCCCATTGTTTTCACATAACATTCTTCAATTTCTTATCCCCCATTCTCTAGATTTCCAGGCCATTCTTCATCCTTTTCATCATTTTTCACAATTGTCATATTCAGTAACTACTCAACATATTTTTTATTTTTCTATTTCTTCTTCATACACCCATCCCCCATCCTCCTAATTAAAATTCCTCTGTTTCTTGTACTTAGTCTTTCACCATTTTCTCCCCATTTACTCTCCCCACTATTAATTCCTCAAGCTGTTACGTTGCTACAGTTCCTCCCCATTTCCTCCCCATTCCATCTCCCTATCTTTCACCAAATCCACTTATTTCCTAAAACCACTCCCCATTTCCTTTCTACCCTTCCTTTCTCCCCAGTATATCCCACGATTCATTAAGATCCTACGATGTCTCCCCCTTTACTCCTCCCCATTAACCCACTCATATTGTAACATCTCTCCCCATCTCCCCAGCAATTCCTCACATGTCTCACACCATTCAGGCAATCTCCCCATTTCTTCACATTCTTTCTTCCCAGTGTTAATCTACAAATCGCTTACTCGTTCAGTCTCCCCCCATTTCTCCCCAACTCCTGTTTAACCCATTTTTATCCCCCAATTTTTTCTCCCCAGTTTTATCTCCCCAATTCTTTCCTCCCCATTTTTATCTCCCCAAACCACTCCGTTATCGCCCCCCCCTAACGACGGAGGGGTAATTACACTGAGCTGTAATGGCCTGTTATGAAGGTGTCTGACGTGAGAAAGAGAGAGAGAGAGAGAGAGAGAGAGAGAGAACACGTGGACCTTACACTTTAAATGAGGTGGCCCGACCTTAATGCTAATAGAAAAACTTCTCCCAGTCACGGAAGTATAAGAAAGAGAGAGAGAGAGAGAGAGAGAAAAGTGGACTGGAAGGTGTGCGTGCGTGTGTGTGTGTGTGTGTGTGTGTGTGTGTGTGTGTGTGAGTGTGTGTGGGGGGGGTGGAATTTAAAGGCGATAGGGGGGGATACAGGGAAGAAAACTGGGCTGGAAGGGATTGCAGAAGTGTGTGTGTGTGTGTGTGTGTGTGTGTGTGTGTGTGTGTGTGTGTGAGGGAGAGAGAGAGAGAGCGCATGTGTTCATTTGAGTGTTAGGGAGAAAGGGAAAAGGTGAAAAAAAACGAGTGAATGTGAGGAGTGGAGAGAACTGAGAAAAAATAGGGAGAAGGGGAGAGTGAGAAAAGAGAGGGGGAAGGGGAAGAGCAGAGGGGGAGAGAGAGAAAGAGAGAGTGAAAGTTATGCAGGTAATATTGAGGAGTAGTAGAGGTGAGAGGGAGAGGGGAGAGAAGAGTTAGAGAGAGAGAGAGAGAGAGAGAGAGACAGACAGACAGACAGACAGACAGACAGACAGACAGACAGAGAAAAGGAATGTTGAAAGAGGTGAATTAATGAAAGAGACTCTCGAGGGGGGGAAACTGAGGAAAGAGACATGGAAAAAGAGTAAACAAAACGAAAACGAAGAAGTGTGAAGCTAAATTGAGAATACTGGTTCAGTCAGAGAGAGAGAGAGAGAGAGAGAGACCGGCATAGTATGAGTTGGACTGAAGTATTGCTAAGGCTTCCTTGTGTTTCTGCTGAGAGAGAGAGAGAGAGAGAGAGAGAGAGGAATGCAGAAATAACTCTGAAGGAGGGAAGGAAAAGAGGAGGGGAGTGAAGAGGAATGTGTATTGAGGCTGACAGAGAGAGAGAGAGAGAGAGAGAGAGAAAGGAGAAGTCAAATTGGAGAAGTAGGGGGAGGTAGTAAAAGGGAGGAAGAATGGAGAGAAGGACGGTGAATGGAAACAGTGAATCTCTTTCCCCCCAGCATTTTTTCAAGTTTATTTTTTTGCTTTACCAGACAATTTTATACAACATAGTGAAGTCTTTTAATACTGAATAGATTAAGGGAAGATTTTTTTACGTATATGAATCTCGAAAAGTCTCCCAAAAATCTAATTTACGTTTTAGGTAGCACGAATGAACAAGGAAAATTGGCGTTGTTGTGAAGTGTTTTAGGTAATCTGAAGCAAGGGCAGGGGGAAGGTAGATGGACTGTGGTGTGAGGCTGTGAATAAGCTAGGCATGGGTGTTGAAGAAGCCAGAGAAATGACAGGGTACATAAATGACTGATTGAAGGAAGATTGACAAGGTACAGAACTGACTGGTTAAAGGACAATTGACAAGAGACAGAAATGATTGAAGAAGAAATGACAAGGGACCCAGATTGTTGGTTGAAATATGTGTGGATGGAGGTGCACATGACAAGGGCTGCACCTTTATTTATTTATTTATTTACCTGTTTTATTTATTTATTTTATTTTATTTTTATTTTTTGCCTTTTAATTCGGGCACTTCTTTTTCTAATTTATTCTTGCGATATACGGACTATTTTATTTAACTCAGCAAACAACCTTTTAGCAAGTAAGGAATTAGAGAAGGTTGCATAAAACCAGGAATGAAAAATGAAAGGAATCAATGAAGGAAAAGAAGTATATAAAAATAATTGGGAAGAAAAAGTCAAAGAGGGAAAGAAGAAAGAAAAGAAGAGAGGAAAAGGAGGGGAATAGGGGAGAGAAAGAGTTGAGGTACATGGTAAGAAGTAAGGAAGCAGCAGAAGATAAATGTAAAGATTAAGGAAGAAGCGAAAGAAGGAAAGAAAGAAGAAAAGGGAGTAAAGAAGAACGAAGAGAGAACTAGGAGAGAAAGGGAGAGGTTGTGAAGACTGATGGATGGACAGACTATGTGTGTGTGTGTGTAAACGTTGCTGTGTACCTGTCTGTGTTTTTGTGCATTTCGAAGCAAAAGTAAAGAAACATGGAATTGTAGATTGTGTGTGTGTGTGTGTGTGTGCGTGTGTGCGTATTGTGAGTTTGTGTAAATGTGTACATGTTTGTGCAAATGAGTTTAACTGTGTGAGTGCTGATAGATGTGCAAGGATGCGAGTAAGTATGAATGTGCATTTGTGTGCAAGGATGCTAACGTGTATGAATATGTACTTTGTGCTCATTCGAGTCACCATGAATGTGTACAGTATCTTTGTGCAAATGAATGATTGTACAGTGTGTGCGCGTGGATGCGAGCAAGAATAAATGTTGTGTGTACATGTGATTGTAACTGTGTGAGTGAGAATGAGTTTGTACTTAGGTGTATGAGTGTGCATGCGAGTGAGTGTGAATGTTTGTGCGTGTGTGATGGTGAGAATGAATGAATGTGTGTATTTGAGTGTGATTATGTGCGAGTGAGCATGAATATGGACGTGTACAGTGTGTGTGTGTGTGTGTGTGTGTGTGTGTGTGTGTGTGTGTGTGTGTGTGTGTGTGTGCGTGCGTGCGTGCCTGCTTGCGCACGCGCGCGTTTGTTTGTGCGTGTGCTGTGTGAAGTGTACCGAAAAAAAAAATAGGAGCGAAAAACAACAATGGAGGAATACGAAGGAGAGGAGGCCATCGATTGAGAGAGAGAGAGAGAGAGAGAGAGAGACTGTAGGCTATTCTGGTGACTGTGTGTATGCATTTGTATGTGCACTTCAGCATGTGTGTGTGTACGTATACTTATGTGTATACCGGTACGTACCTTAATGCGTATTTGCGTGTCCTAAAGAATGCGTGTATTCAACAGTGTGTGTGTGTGTGTGTGTGTGTGTGTGTGTGTGTGTGTGTGTGTGTGTGTGTGTGTGTGTGTGTCTCCCAGTTTAGCGTAGGTGTGTTTGTGTTCATCTTAGCGTACGTGTGTGCGTCTCCTAGTGTGTTATTATGTGCGTATCCTTGTGTGTGTGTGTGTGTGTGTGTGTGTGTGTGTGTGTGTGTGTGTGAAGTGTGTAGGTGTTTATATCCTAAGGTGTATTTATGTATGTATGTAAGCATGTAAGTTTGCGTGTGTGCGTACGTGCTTATGCTGTATGTGCGTCTGTTCGTATGTCGCGTGTTTGTGTGCTTGTGTGTGCATCTTAGTGTGTACGTATGTGCGTTTTTCGTGTGCGTATGTGTGCGTATCGATCCCGGTACTCTTGATCAGCCTGTTGTGTTCTTCCCCCTCTCACTCTCACTGTTTTTTTTTTTTACAACTTCTTTCACTTTCACGGTTTTCCTTTCTTTTTCATCAGATTCTTTCGCTCACGCATGTTGCAGTCTCTCTCTCTTCTACATTCATATTCATCATTTTCTTTCGCTAGTTGTTTCTCTGCTTTCACCATTCTTTCACTTCTTTCACCATTTCTTTATTTTTTACTTTTTTCACTCCGTAAATTGATGTCTGACCTATTTGTTTATTCCATATCAATTTTTTTATTTGTCACGTTTCACCGCATCTTTCACTTCTCTTCTTTCGCTCTTTTATTTTACCAATTTTTCCACATCTTACCACATCTTACCTGCATTCTTTCTTAAATTTCTCAGCCTTGTTTCATTTCATTCATTTATATTTTTCTCCCTTCTTTCCCAGTTTTCTCTTAACCTTTTTAGCCATTTTTACCCCTTTTTAACTGTTCTTCTTTTTCTCAGACTATTTTTTTTTTCTGTAATTATTTCTTGTTTCATCCAATTGGGCTATTTATTTTTACCTGTAGATTTTATTTTTGTCTCACCTCTCACATTTAGTTTTTAATTTCTTCCTCACGTCTCCCTTTATAATATCTCGTTTTTGTCAGTTTTGTTTCGGTCATGCATTTTTCTCTTAATTTTTTTTCCTCCTTAGGTTTGTTTCTTTCACACTTTTTTTCTATTTCTTCTTTCTCTCAGATTCTTCTTACCCTATTTATTTTTCATGGAACTTGATTTAAATTTTTTACCCTTTCCTTCCACTCTCCTTTTCCATCTTTTCCTTCAACCCCTGCATTTTTTTTTTTTTTCATTTTTTCACGTATTATTTTTATTTTGTTATTCATTTCTCAGCTTCTCAATTCATTCTTAATTTATTCAGTTTTTATTCATTTCTCAAGTTCTTGGTTCATTCTTTATTCATCATTTTATCCACTTATATTTTCCTTTATTTCTCCCGCCATCTCTCTTCGTCATTCTCAATTTCACCATTCCAGTTTTCATTTTCCTAATAATTCATTCTTCGTTTTTTTTTTATACTTTTTCTTTTCTGTCGCCCCTCTTCCTTTTCATATATTTTAAAATTTACCCTGCATCCTTTTCATACTTATTTCTTCTCATATTTCACTTTCATCATACCTATTTCCTCTCCAATTTTCACGATTTTCTAATATCCCTTTCATTTTTTGTTTCTCTTTTTTTTTTTTTTTTCATCACTTCAAGTTCTTCCGCTCCCGTTTTCACCTGATGATGGCAAAAGTTTCGTGTAATCATGTAATCGTTGGGATGATTACATATAATATCCTGTATTTCTCCTCTGTATTATAATTATACCTTGATCTCTTGTGCTTATCTTGCTTTACTCCTTATTTTAGGCTACTTATTTTGGATATACTTTATTTGTATTCTTTTCCATGGTGCTTGAGAGGGACGCCTTCACATGGTGGCACCAATATACCGGGGCGGCTCGTCTTCCTTTGATCTTATGATATTTATTTATTGGGTGTGTTGTATCTTTATTCGTTTTGAGAGTCGCCTTCACGTGGTGGCACCGATATACCCGGGCGGCTCCATTGCCCTGTTATACGAACATCCTTCACCTCCCTCCCTATCCCCCGAAAGGAGGATGGTGGGCAGTAGAATGGGAGCTTCATCCTGCAGTCCACAGAGTTCACGTTCGGATGAGCCTTAGCCACAAGAACAATATTTTTATCCATATTTGTGTCTTGACTTATACCACGTTTATTATTATTATTATTATTATTATTATTATTATTATTATTATTATTTGTAGATGCTAGCCCTGATGCAGCATAATTATTAGTTCATCAGGCACATACGTGTAATTTTTAATCTTACTCGTGCAGTGCAATTTTCCCCTAGTCAACTACCTAATTACCCTCTAATAGTCCCTAATTGCATGTTTAAAGACTAGGCTGTTACGTGATTATCGACGGACGCTTACGTAATTCTGGATTGCCTTTTGTTCTAGTTGTTGTTTGGCGGAGGTATGAGTTTATGCAGGATATATTAGTTTGACATCAGTAATTCCGTTTTCTTTATGTTTGTACAGTAGTAGTGGTAGTAAAATAGTAGTAGTAGTAGGAGGAGGAGGAGGAGGAGGAGGAGTTTGTAGCAGCAGCAATAATAGCAGCCGCCAATGCAGCCGTCGTTGTCATCATCGTCGTCGTAATCGTAGTAGTAGTAGTAGTAGCAGCCGTAGTCGTAATCGTCGTCGTAGTTGACATGAGTTCTTTTCCTTAACACAGATTTCTCATGCTCTTGTTACATCTTCCTTGATCATCCTAATCCAATGTCTGTCACATATAAGAGGTGTGTAAATCCTCAACACGTTTCTCTGATGTTACTGGGGATAGAGGAGAATGGAAGCCTTAGAAATCATCCCCTCTTCACCTACCGTAGAAGTACATATGGGTACAAAAGTTCACCTACTGTTTCACTGTGTTTGTTTCACTCTTTGGACATATCATTTGTGTGGGCAGAGAAACATATCCAACCTCTCTTCGCTTTGGAACATTATCCAGTAGAGGAAGGTTAGATGATGTGGCATTTTAGACGAGGTTTATGTCCTGTACTGTATAGAGACTTTTGCCGAACGATATATTTTTAAACATAATTGGAAACATTTTGATAACGTCGGTCTGGTCTTGGTACGCTGGGTCGCAAAACTATCTTTACTGTTGTCATGGTTACGTATTGAAACAGAGAGCGAAAAGTTTGAACATATTCTCCCGTAACTTTTCGTGTACTGCCGTGTATTTGTACGTTATACCCTTTGTGTATACCCTACTATTTTGTTTTATCAATACAACAGTAAGAATAAACTTTGTACACTACATGAATATTACAGTGTACCCTATCCATTCATAAATATTTGCCTTGGAAGAAAACGGGAAAGGAATGCTCATTGGAAAACCAGATATATACAGGACTAATTTTTTGTTGGTTTATGCATTTTATGTTTATAATGTTACTTTGTTTACGAATACTATGGAAATGTTTATGTAGCCTACCTTATAATATAGTGCAGGATTTTATATGAAAGATAATATATAGCTCTCCACATGGATCCTTTACACAGCTGCAGAAGGAATCACACACACACACACACACACACACACACACACACACACACACACACACACACACACACACACACACACACACACACACACACACACACACACACACACACACACACACAACACACACACACACACACACACACACACACACACACACACACACACACACACACACACACACACACACACACACACACACACACACACACACACACACACACACACACACACACACACACACACACACACACACACACAAACCTCTCCTTTATGCAGCAAGTGAACCATAAATTTTCCTCTATTGATATTGACGGAATTTGGCACCCACTGTTACTGACGACATATGCAGCCCACACACAGAGATATCCTGAGACTGCTCACTTATGCAACGGGGTTTTGGATATAGAAGTTATATTTAATGAGGGACGGGCGAAGTGGATTGATTCAGTTGGTTTCTCTTATCGTAAGAGAATAGTGTCGAACCCATAACCATAATTCGTGATGCAAGAGATGGTAATTTGATCCTGCGATTGTCTCAAAGTAAGGAGTTCGCTTTGATAGTTATATGTACAGTATATTGAGGGAGTGAGGGAGGAAGGAATGAAGGATTGAAGGAAACAAAGAAGGAACTGGGGAAGCAGTAACTAAGGAGGGGTGAAGGAAGGAGAGATGGAATGAAGGAAACAAAGGAGGAAAGGGGGAAGAAATAACTAAACAGGGAGGAAGGGAAGACAGACGGAATGAAAGAAATAGAAAGAAGGAAATGGGGAGGAAATAGCTAAGGAGGGAGGAAGGGAAGACAGACGCAATAAAGGAAATGAGAGAAATGGGAAAGAAATAACCAAGGAGGGAGGAAGGAAGGAGAGACGAAAGGAAGGAAATAGGCAGAAATGGGGAAGAAATAACTAAGAATATTGCGAGTGTGTAAAGATGAATAGGCGTTGAAATTGGTGTATATGATAATGAGCGAGAGGGAAGGAGAGGAAAAATGCGTACTGATATAAGTATGGATGAAAATGATAGCGAGTGATGGAAGATAGAAAAATGAAAGAAGGAAAGCAGGAAGGAAGGAAGTAAGGAAGGAAATAGGAACGAGAGAAAGGAGGAAAGAAAAGAAGGAAGTAGGGAGGAAGGAAGGCGGAGGGAAGTAAAAGTACAAGAGAAAATGGTAAAAAATGATAGATAAGAAGGAAAGAAGGAAGGAGGGAGGAGGGAAGTAAAAGTAAAAGGAAGAAGGATAGGAAAATATAGATAAGAAGGAAGTAGGAAGTAAAGATGGAAGGTCTGAGCAAAGGCATCACTTATTCAGTAGTGTTTTCGTCTGACCTTTCACCACCTTTGGTTTCATTCATAAGTAATGATTCTGTTTTTTAAGAGATGGTACTCTGCTCAGGGCGTGGGGTAATTTTAACTCTCTCTCTCTCTCTCTCTCTCTCTCTCTCTCTCTCTCTCTCTCTCTCACAGAGGGATGTTACAACTGAAGGTATTTTTTTTCCTACATTCTGCTGGTCTAAACAATGACTGTTGTTTTCTGCCATTGTATACAATGTCCCATTTTCTCCCAACCTTAAAAGTTATTCTTATTTTCTTTTTCACCCTGTCTAAACTATTATTCCCATCTTCCGTTAGTATAAACAGTGCTTCCCGTTTTAGAGTTCTATAAGCAAACTGCCAGTGTTAGTGATGCCTCCGGTTTTTCGCCACAACGAACCAAAATTCCCGTTTCTTACTGCTGTAAACAGCCAGATTTTCCGTCGGTGTAAACAGTAATTCCTGTTTCTACCTGCGGCGAAGCCGATATATTTATAAGTGGTACACCTGGGGATCTCTCTCTCTCTCTCTCTCTCTCTCTCCTTCAAGCAAAGTTCAAATATCTGTTCTTCAAGAGCCAAGAACGATTACCTTATCAAATACAAAGTTGCTGAACTTCAAAGTTTGGGTTGATTCAACATTTCAGCAGCTGCGTGAACTGACGCATTAGCTGACTATTAAACGATTTTCAGTTTCATCTGCAAGGAAGTATTGTTGCGACTTTCTTATGAAATACAACGTTGCTCAGCTTGATATTTTGACATGATTTAACCTGTCAGCCGTTGTGTCAGCTGATTGCATAGCAATTTTCAGTTCTGTGATCATCTTGAAAGTTCCATAGAGAGAAACTTTTAAAAACTAGCTGAAATAGTTTCACCGCAGGTTTGTGAAGATAGTCTTCCTGTTGTCATTGTAATCAGTGCTTCTTATCTGTTTAAACATTGCCTACCGTTTTCTCCCGTGTTCTGTCGTAAACAGTGATTTCTCGTTTTCTGTCACTGCACACAATTAATCCCGTTTTCTGCAAGTGTAAACAGCAATGGCGTCCCCCTGTCCATGTCTGTGAGCTCCATTTGCAAACCTTTAGTGTTGAAACGCTCCTGACGGCTGATAAATAAGGCTGTCGAAAAAATTGTTCTGTGTGTGTGTGTGTGTGTGTGTGTGTGTGTGTGTGAGAGAGAGAGAGAGAGAGAGAGAGAGAGAGAGAGAGAGAGAATGTGAATGTGAACATTGTGTTATTCTATTGTTAAAACTCAAGGAGGAGCAATTTTAGGCCAAGTTAGAGCAAAAGGAGTATAGTAAGAATGAGATGGTTTGGTACCCCCTGAACCGCCGGGAATAGTTACCTGGGACTCCTTCCTTCCTTCCTTCCTTCCTTCCTTCCCTCCCTCTCGCCCCCATTACTCTCCCTCCTTCCTTCTGCCTTCCTATTACCCTCCCTTCCCTCCCCACACCATACTCTCTGCCCTCCTCCCTCACTCAGCTCCCACTGTCACATTACCTGTCTTTCTCCCTCGCTTCCCACCCCCTTCTCCCTTTATTATACTCCCTTTCGTACTCCTTCCCTTCCCTCACTGTATTCCCATCTTTTTCTCCCTTCCCCCACTGTATTCCCATCTTTTTCTCCCTTCCCCCACTTTATCTGTTACATTTCCTCCCCTCCCTGCTATTCCACACTCCCCTCACCCTCACTCCCTCCGTCTCCTCTCGCCCTCTCCTGCATCCCTTCCTCCTCCCTCTCCCTCGCCCTCCCTTGCATCCCTTCCTCCTCCCTCTCCCCCTCCCTCTCCGTCTCCCTACTCCGATACTTTCTCCCTCTCCCTCATTGCCTGTCCCCTCCCAACCCCACCACACCCAACTCTTCTCCTCCTGTCTCTTCCCCCTCCCCCTCCCCTCCCCTTCAACATTTTCTCTGTCACACTCCCTTCCCTCCCCTCCCCTCCCCTCCCCTCCCCTCCCTCTACCAGTGGTGCATTGCGGTGTCGGACTATATCAAGTTCCGCTTACTGCCTCCCCTCCCCCGCCCCTCCTCTCCTTCCCTCCCCTCCTCCTCTTCCCTCCCCCTTCCTCTCCTTCGCTTACTCTCCCATCATTCCCCTACCCTCCTCTCCTTCTCTCCCTTCTCCCTCCCTGATCTGTGACACTCTTACCTTCCCTCTCTCCGTCTTCCCTCCCCCTCCCCTCTCTCCCTTCTCCGTCCTGATCTGTTACACTCCTACCCTCCCCACTTCCCTCTACCTTCTCCCATCCTTCCCTCCCTGGTCTGTCACGCTCCTGCCCTCCCCACCTCCTCGCCTCCCCACCTCTCTCTTTTTTCCCCCAGCCTTTGATCTGTACTGCCTTACCCTTCCTGCCATTCCCTCTCCCCTCGTTCTTCTTTCCTCCCTGATCTGTAACACATGTGCTTCTTTCTTCTCCCCTCTCTCCCTTTCCTCTCCCTCCTCCCCTTCCTCTCCCCTCTCCCTCCTTCCTCTCCCCTCTCCCTCCTTCCTCTCCCCTCTCCCTTTCCTCTCCCCTCTCGCCTCCCTCCTCCCTCTCCCCTTCCTCTCCCTCCTCCCCTTCATCTCCCCCCCGTTCCTTTGATTAGTAGCATACCTTTTCTTCCCCCCCCTCCCTCTTGCTCTGTAAGTCTTCCTTCCTTCCTCCCTCCCCTTTCCCCTCCCCCCTCTCTCTTCCTCAAAGGTACAAAGGAGTACAAAGAACAAAGAGAAAATAAACAGTAACAGAACTATAAGTACTCTTTATATGGCTCCTTTACACCTTTTCTTAGGCGATTTATTTTGTGTATTACTCATTATCGTTCTTTTCTGTGTAGCATAAGTAATTTCTCTAGTTCCATACTCAGCACGGATAACGTACAAAAGGATAATAACCAGCCATGTCCCCAAATAAATCGCTTTGGATGAGGTGTTAGGGAGCTTCCTTGCCCGGCGAGAATAAGAGCCTATGAGTCTATGGGTCGCATTTTCTATTTTGCGTATTTTTTTTGCGTATTACACCCTGGTATTTCCTTGTATATTACCTCCAGCGCTTTATTATCATAATAGTTTGCGGCAGAAAAACAGAAGAGGATTGTGTAGTGTAAGAAGTAGAGAAGAAATCGCTAGGGAAAAGGTGTTGTGGAATGTACGAAGCCCTAAAATAAGGATAGTAAAGCAAGAAGACTCCCCCTCTCACCAAATCTCCCGGCTGAGGCAGACAGGACAGAGTGGAATGGACTCCCAGCCAATATTGAAAAACTGTCATGGAATTTAATAGAAGAGGATGAATGGGACTCACGCTTTCCATTCCCTCAACCTTTTCGTGATGGGTAAAACTCTTCTGTACCCGATTTACATTAACCTGGCCCAGATTTTCGTCCTTTTTCAGATTATTTCGTGCAGCTGAGTGGCAGGAAAAGGCCGCGCTACGTCTCTGCACCTTTACCACAGCACTTCTTTGTGACTAGCTTATTATTCTGGCGTTAATCTGTTGTTACAATGCAGCAGCTTAAATGGAGAGATTTTCCATAGCACTTCTTCGTGACTAGCTTTATATTCTGGCGTTAATCTATTGTTACGACGCGGCATTCAGTATAGAGAGATTTTCCACAGCACTTCTTCGTGACTAGATTAATACTCTAATGTTAATGTACTGTCACAAAGCAGGATTCAAGATGGAGAGGTAGCAATTTTAGGCCAAGTTAGAGTAAAAGGAATATAGATTATTTTACTTCAGCCAGATGATATTCAGGGGAGTGGATTATATAAGGTCTAAGGTGTTAATTGGAAAAAATCAGGTAATATCAGGTAAGCTTCAGGTAAATTACGGTACTGTGTCTGTGGATTCTCGGTGGTAAAGAAAGCTCCCAAACACCTCTTCCTCATCGATTTATTTTTGGATACGGCTGGCTAATATCGTTCTGTACGTTATATATGCAGAGAATAGTAAAATTAGAATGATTTACGTAACAGAGAAGACGACGGCAAGGTTTAATTAGCAAAATAAGTCGCTTAGGAAAGGTGTTAGGGAGCTTCCTTAACCGATGAGAATACGGTCTCTCTCTCTCTCTCTCTCTCTCTCTCTCTCTCTCTATACTATACCCTTCTTACTCTATCTAGTCCTAAAATCATCGTATTTCCATCTTAATTGCTGAGTTGTAGCAAGAGATTAACACTACAACACGATGCTAGTCATGAAGAAGTGTCATGAGAAGGATATAGAGCTGCTGTATTGTTTTATGCCACTGAGCTGCGTGAAATAAGCAGCAAAAGGGCAAATATCTTGGCCAGGTTAAGGTGAAATGCCTATATCCCTCTTTGGCTTCTATTTTCACTCATGCTAATATCGTTCGGTGTTAGCTGACCACTAGAGTTGTCTTCATGGTGAAAGGGTTAATGTTAGTACTTTCTCACAGTCTGTCACGTTGAAAGATAAGTTATTACATGTTCAAAACTCTGATGAGGAAAGAAATTATTTGTTTCATTTAAGTGGAAACCTTTGACAACAATTTTGAAGCCTTTACCTGTTGGATAATTTTACCTGTCTGTCGTTAAATGCAATGATGATGAATTTGCTGGACTTAGAGTAGTATGAGTTCTAAATGCAATAGATTTATTTCTTGCAGTTGTTCTTTTCAGTTCTCCCTCCCTCCCCTCTCGTCTTGTACCCCTCCCCTCCTTCCCAGGTCTGTTACACCTCTCTCCCTCCCTTCCATATCAGTTTCATTCTTTACATCACTTCCCTCCTCCCTCTCTCCCTCCCTCCCATATCCATTACTTCTTAGCCCCCACCCTTCCTCCATACCTGTGATATAATTCCTTCCTTCCTTCCTTCCTTCCTTCCTTCCTTCCTTCCTTCCTTCCTTCTGTCCTTTTCATTATATTTCTTTTCTTCCTTTACCATTTTCCTTTCCTCAGTTTCTTCCACACACACACACACACACACACACACACACACACACACACACACACACACACACACACACACACACACACACACACACACACACACACACACACACACACACTGATTGTTTTCTCATCCCTCATCTCTCCTCTTCCCCACCCCCACCTTCCTCAACCTTTCCTTCCTCCCCCCCTCCCTCCTCTTCCCCCTCCTTTTGCCTTCATTTAAAGCATCCCATAATTCCTCCTTCCCTCCCTCCCCCCCCTCCCTTTCTTTCGCCTTTTCCAGCTTTCTTTTAATTTCCTCTCATTTTTTCACCCACTTCATCTCAAGTGTTAGCGCCGAAGTGGTGACATGTGGAGGTGTAGGAGGACTACTGGGCCTTGGGATAGGCCACTGCCCCCAAGAAATAGGCCCTGAGCCTTTGCCCAGAGTCAGACACGTAAAAAAAAAAAAAAAAAAAAAAAAAAAGTTTTCCTCTCCCTCAATTCCTCCCACTCCCAATCCCACTAGCCCACTCATCCCTTCCCTCCTCACTCTGTCTCTCCCTGTTCCACCCTCCTCCTCCCTCCTCTCTCCTTCCTCATGTCTCCTCCCTCCCCCCTCCCTTCCACTCTTCCTTCGTCATCCCTCCCTTCCCTTCACCTTTAGCCTCATTTTTTCCAACCTCCCTCTCTCATCTTTCCTTTCGGCTTTTTTCCCTGCTTTCCTCCTCCTCGTCTCCCTTCTTTTTCCTTTCCTCATCTCTCCCTTACTCTTTTCTCTTTCCCTCCCCCTCATCCGCTTCCCCCATTTTCCCTCTCTTTTCCTCCCTCCTTCCCCACTCACCTATCCCTCCCTCTCTTCCCTCTATTTTTGCGGTGCGCATCACTACGTTACTAGTACTCTCTCTCTCTCTCTCTCTCTCTCTCTCTCTCTGAGCCTTATTTCCTCCCTCCATCAGTTCTTCCTTCCCTCCATCTCCTATCCCATCCCTCACCTCGCTTTTTTCCCATTTCCCTCCACACCCTTTATTTCCCTCCTCCCCCTCTCCACTGTCCACATATTTCTCTCTCTCCCTCCCTCCCTCCCTCTCATTTTCCTTCTGTTTCCTTTCTTCCTTCCTTCTTCCTTTCCCCTGTAACTTCCCCTCTCCCTTACCTTCTCTATCTCTTTCCTTCCATTTTTTACTTACTCGCTCCCTCCCACGTTCCCCCTCTCTCCCTCTTTCCACCCATTTTAACTCCCTCCCTCCCTCTATCTCTTTCCCTCCGTCTCTCCCTTTCCATCCTTCCTTCTTTCCTTCGTTCGTTCCTTCCTTCCTTCCTTCCTTCCTTCCTTCCTTCCCTCCTTCCTTCCTCCCTTCCTTCCTTCCAGTTAAGAACACATTTTCCCCTCATATAAAACAGGTACGATCCAGCCAAATATTACCTCTTTTGAATCAAGGATGGATCGTGGCGCAGGAAGGCTCTAAATTAAGCTATCGTAATGTGGATCGTATAAGGGGATCGCACCAATTTACGATCCTGGCCGTATTGTACAGGTTAATTAGGCTATATTCTTCGACCGTTTATAGGAGTCAAACCGTTTCATTGTACGTATTATTATTATTATTATTATTATTATTATTATTATTATTATTATTATAAAACCACTACTATTACTACAACAACAACGACAACTACTACTACTACTACTATTACTACTACTACTACTACTACTGTTATTATTATTATTATTATTATTATTATTATTATTATTATTATTATTATTTAAAGTCTCGTATAATCCGCAGGTAGAGAGAAAAGTTAGCTTTCACTTCAGCCTTGCCTTCCCTCATTCATCATTTAGGTAGGTCAGTCACCCTGCATGACCCAATGACCTCACCACCACACTACCATTCACCCATAGTAACTCACCATAACGGAATAAAGTAGTGCTAATTATCCCAAGCCATAATTACTTAATAAGGGCTAATAACTCTAACCACCGAAAGACATAATTAGGGCGGGTGGGTGAGTGTAAGGGTGGATGGGTGGGGGATGGATTGGGTGGGAGGGTGGATGGATGGATGGGTTAGTGGGTGGGTGGAAGAGAGAGAGACTGGGTGGGTGAGTGAGAGGATGGGAAAGTATGGGAAAGGATGAATGGGAGGGTGGGGTTAGATGAGGATGTGGAATGGGTGGATGAATGGCTGGGGGTGAGGGTGGGAGAGTGTGAGGAAGGGTGATTTGTTAGGTGTGTGTGTGTGTGTGTGTGTGTGTGTGTTTGTGGATGAGTAGATACGTTGGTAGGTACGTGAAAGATGGATGGGGGTGTAAGGGTAGAGGATATAGATGTGGATAGTTTCTGGATGGACTATGGGTGGGAGAGGGGGATGATGGATGGATGGAGTGGGAGAGTGGGTGTTTGGGTGGATGGGGTGGGAGAGTGGGTGTTTGGGTGGATGGGATGGAGAGTAGGTGGGATAGAGGGTGGGTAGGGGAAAAGGCTAGAGGATGGGCAGTTCATGGGCAGATATTGTAGAAGGATGGTTTGGTGGATAGCTCTCTCTCTCTCTCTCTCTCTCTCTCTCTCTCTCTCTCTCTCTCTCTCTCTCTCTCTCTCTCTCTCCTAATTTTGAAATCCATAGAGAGAAAAAGCTGGAGATGAGGACAGGACTTCTGATGAGGATTGCACTTGAGCTGAAAGGGTTGACAGGTGTGTTTGGCAGCAGGTGTATAGGTTGATAATTGTGGATAGGGAGATAGAGGGATGTTCACGTTTGTATGTGTGTGTGTGTGTATGTGTGTGTGTGTGTGTGTGTGTGTGTGTGTGAGAGAGAGAGAGAGAGAGGAGATGGTAGAGCATGGACAAAGGGAAGATGATAAAACGAAAGGAAGTAGTTAGGTAAAGGGAGTGAGAAAGGAGAAAAGATAAAAAAATAAAACCAGATGGAGAGGATTTGTGCGAAGAAAATGCGTCTTAAAGGGAGGAGGGGAAGAGGATTAAGAAAAGAAAAAGCAGAGAAGAACAGAGGGAATATAAGGATGAATCAAATCGAGGAGAGAGAGGTGAGAAATTTGAGATGATAGGAAAGAGAGGAAAATGAAGAGAATTAAGTGGAAAAAAAAAGGAAAAGAAAGGATAGCAAGGAGAAGCACTGCAAAAAAGTATAACAAAATATGTAAAAATAAGAGAATATAAGAAATAGCAAAGAAAAAGGATAAGAGAAATGACTAGAACGAGAAAGGGAGGAGGAATATATTTGACACGTAATTCAGTAAAAGCCATATAATAAAAAATTAACAGAGAGCACTCAGAAAAATTAAGAATCGTAAACAAGGGAGAAAAAAACACTGACTGGAAGAAAAAATATCTTAAAAAATAGAGCTCTAGGAATACTTCTGTCACCTTTACCGGTCAGAACTACAAAATTAAAAGAAAAATGCATAGAAAAAAGTAAAAAATGAGACAAAAAAGGTAAATGTCACGAAGAAGATGAAGATAAAAAAAAATAAATAATAGTAATGAAAGCACTTGCAGTGCACGTTTGACATCCGGATTTCCGACAACTGACAGAGAGAGAGAGAGAGAGAGAGAGAGAGAGAGAATCACATAAAAAAGAAAAAAGAGCACTTGGAATGTACCTACCACCTAATATTAATAAAACCACCGAAAAATGATAAGAAAAGTGCACAGAGAAAAACAAAAAATAAATATACACAGAAAGGGAAGAATTAAAGAAACTGCCATACGAAAAACTGACAGGAAAAAGAAAAAAAAGTTGCAACAATTAGAAATCCAGTATAGAAGAGAGTGAAACACGGAAGAAAGAGAGAGAGAGAGACTCACAAAAAGAAATTAAAGGTAGAAGAAAGGTACAGAAAGAATTACAAACAAGACAAAATATGAAAAAATCACAGAAAAGTGAGGCAAAAAGGGAAAAAAATAAGCACGTTAGAGAATTTTGTTAACATCCGGATACGGTAACACACACACACACACACACACACACACACACACACACACACACACACACACACACACACACACACACACGCACGCACGCACGCACGCACGCACGCACGCGCGCGCGCGAGCAAAAGCCAAAGCCACACCAAGAAAAAGAGAAAATCACAAAGAAAAGAAAACAACATGCTCACAAAGGAAAACGAGAGAGAAAAAATGAGAAGTAACCAAAACCACGCAGTGAAAATAAGAAAACTGCTCACAAAGGTGGGGGAAAAGACAGAACACAGAAGTCAGGGGGGAAAAAAAGAGAGAGAAAAAAGATCACACTAGGTATGCACCTGCCAAACACCTACATCTGTCTGTTTCTACCTACACACACCTGCACACCTGTCTCCCTCCGTGTAGACACCTGCCCACACCTGTCAGTCAGTTAAGCCTCTGTACATCCTTCCCCCTCCCTTCACTTGACACACATACAGCCACTGAAGTCATGTCTTGTCTGAGGCTAACGAAACTGCCCACACTAGTTTGTTCCTACCCACACACACCTGCACACACGTTTCCTTTCATTTAAACATCTGTCCACACATGTCAGTCAATCAGGTCTTCTCCCCATACACGCTCCATCCGTTTACCTACCTTCCCACCTTTGTCATTAAATATTAGCTTCCGTCCCCTTACACACCACGTTTCTGTTTGCCGTGAGGGCCCAGTAAATCTAGCCACACACTTGTCATTTACCACCCAACCCTTCCCACACACACACCTGCACACAGATTTTTCCTCTTCATTAGAACCATCCCACACATGTCAGGTAGTCAAGCCTGCAGGTAGTCAAGCCTGTCTCCCTACATACCTGGTCCAGATTTAATTGTCGGGCCCACACCAGGGATGTCTCTACCCGCACACACCTGCCCACACCTGCTCACAATCAGCCACCCCAAAGACACCTGGCCAAGATCTGTTCTCTCCGCCCTGTTTATCTACCCACACCTGATTTTGTCTACTCACACTTGTCTGTAGCTACATACATACGCGTCTTCACGTTGGTCTCCATATATTTAGTCACCTACCCACACTTGTCAATCAGACTTCTTTCTCCCGTACATACCTGGTCTGTACTTGCCTTCAGAGGCGAATTAATATACCCACACCTGTCTGTTCCGGTCCACATACAGTATACCTGGGCGCCTCTGCTTTATGAAGACTTACGGAAGGGACTGCCCACATCGAGCTTTCTGTCATTCATTTCTTCCTTCTTTTCCTTGTTTCTTTCTTTCTTTTGTTTGTTTCTTTATGAGGCGCTAGCTCAGTCGGTAGAGAGGTGGCCTGCTGTCCTAACGGACCCAGGTTCGAATCCCCGCTGGGGCAGGAAACAGTTTAAGGATTTGAATTTAGTAAAAGCAGACTTAACTTATCTACCAGAAGACCCGCCGACATGTCTTAAAAATACCCCCGCTAATACCAATACACCAGTCCTGTATGAGACAGCCCTAGCATGTATTCATTATGGATGGTGGGTGTTAGCGCCGAAGTGGTGACATGTAGAGGTGTATGTTATGTAGGGGGACTACTGGGCCTTTGAAACAGGCTGTGAAGCCTTTGCCCAGAGTCGCGCTCCCACACACACACACACACACACACACACACACACACACACACACACACACACACAAATGTCACTATGTGTCTGTTAATAGGACTACCTGTTATCATTTATCATTGTATGTATATATATATATATATATATATATATATATCGCATTTGTTTAGCTAACTGTGTACTGCTATGTGCAGTGTGAATGCCTGAGAGACAGACAGACAGACAGGCAAAGCCTGCTTGTGTTAGAATGAATAAGAGAAAGAATTCGTGAGATGGAGAGTATGACTGACTAAATGTATATATGTGTGTTAATGCGTGTGAGCGTGTGAAGCGCGTGTGTATAAATTTCGAAGAAGACCGTTTGAATATTAGTATGGAGAATTTTCAGAAATGTAGTATGGAGAGAGAGAGAGAGAGAGAGCGAGAGAGAGCGCTAGTATCGTAATGGATGACTCCCATAATGATCACCCCTGAACGAAAAAATATGACTTTAATCTGACGAAAAAGTTTATTCACTGGCGATCCATCATAATCGGAAAAATAACAGCAGTAATTTAGTTTAGGCTTTTGTTTCATTGATTTATTTCTGTTTATAATTTTTTCGTTGCATTTTGAGAGGATTAATTCATTTTTCATCCCACCCGCCTCTCTCTCTCTCTCTCTCTCTCTCTCTCTCTCTCTCTCTCTCTCTCTCTCTCTCTCTCTCCATTGAATAAATATTTTGAGCAGGTTAATTCTGTTGCGCATTTTTTTTTCTCATCCATCATTCCCCCCCACTCTGGTAGATTTTTTTTTTAGTGAATTTATTTTTTCTTTAATCAGCCTAGAATTTAAGGTTGTGTATATTTGAGATCATTTGTATTTCCCTGTAATAAAAATAAATCGTATTAATTTTTCTTGATTGTTATAGATTTCTTTTTTCTCTCTCTTTTTAAAACATGGATTTTTTCCCCCATCAAGTGCAGTTTTTTCTTAATCTTCCTCTTTTTTTTTTTCGTTTCTCTGTGTACTATCCCTATATTCTCTTCCTGACTTTATCTCTTATTATCTGTTTGTTTTAATTTTCTGTGTTTGCTCCTTGTTTTTCTTCCTTTTTTCTTATTTTACTATATTTTCTCTATGCCTTGCTTATTTATGTCATATTTTTTGTGGGTTCTCGTATTTCCTCTCTTTTCTCTTATTTCCTCTCTTTTTATTTTGCATTTTTTGTTTTACGTATTTTCTCATTTAATTGTTTTGTCGAAATACGTATCTTTCCTTTTTTCTATAATGTTTTATTTCTTCCTTACTTTTTTTATTTTTCTCGTCTCAAAATTTCTTTTTCTTTACCTCCCTTATCCTTCTTTTATTATATGTCTGATTTGGGTTTTATTTTTATGTATTAAGACATTTTTCCCATTGCTTTTTATTATATATATTTTTTTTTTACAGATAGTTTTTTTTTTAATTTTGCACTTTCTGTTAACTTATTGTTCCTTTTCCTGCCTCTGCTGGCATTCTTTTTTTCTTTTTCTCTCCTCTTTCCGCTGTATTTGCTTTCGTTTGTTTAATTAGTTTGAGTGGATTACTTCATTTTTATCACCTTCATTTGTTTCTCCGTGCGTGCATTCGTGATCATTTCCATTATTAATAGTAATGTTTCTCTTATTTTTCTTTTCTCGTTTTATTTCGTTGTAGATAATTTTAATGACGTTAAATTTTCTCTAGTAATTATTAGATCTTTATTCTTTTACTGTATTAATGTATTAGGCTTCTTTTATTATTTTTGTTATTTTTTTATGATTTGGTCACTATTTTCATTTTTTTCGTGAGTACCAAAATGATATATATATTTCTCATTAGTCAGATTGGGTGAGTGCAAAATATTTTATACATATTTACAAAACAGAGGTGGAGGACTGGATGTGTTTTAGTTGATTAAAGAGGGAACCTGGGGGAGGGGGAGGGAAGAGGAAGTGTTGGGGAATAGGAGAGAGAGAGAGAGAGAGAGTTGGAGGACGGTTGCGGGGAGAGGGAGGAAGATATTTTTTAAAAAGTAGGAGAGGGTGGGTGGGGAGAAGGGGAGAGAAGAAATAAGTGAGATGATAGAGAGAGGAGGGGGTTGGGGAGTTGGTGGAGGGGATGGAAAGAGTAAGGAAGAAAATTAGAATTTTGGAGGGAAATATTGAAAGGAGAGGGAGAGAATGAGGGAGTATGGGAGGAGAGAGGAAGGACTAAGGGAGAGAATAAGAGTTCGGGAGGGTGGTATGAAAAAGTAGGGAGGAGATGAAGGAAGTCTTGAGAGAGAGAGAGAGAGAGAGAGAGCACCTTAGGCCAGAGTTGCACTTAGTAAAGGTTATAATTATGTTATCTCTTTAATCCCTAACATGACATACATTAATAAACACATTCAGAATTCATTATTATCTAGTGTCCTTTCACGCAGGCTGGCAAAGAAGGACTACTCGTTCTGAAGGGGCTAATGATGGCCTCTGTAGTTCGAAGTATTTCCCCTAAACAACATAGTCTTCAGGAAATAACCACAATAATAATAATAATAAAAATAATAATAATAAAAATAATAATAATAATAATAATAATAATAATAATAATCGTTCTTATAGTCATGGGGTTACTAATGATGATGTTTGCCTGACGCAGCATCCTGTAAGAAGTGGTTTTGGCAGGAGGACGTACAGGCATTTATATCCCTACTTAGGAACGACCCTTTCTCCCATGACACGTTACCCGCCAAGGAATCCTCCCCAGTGCATTCTCTCTCTCTCTCTCTCTCTCTCTCTCTCTCTCTCTCTCTCTCTCACTCACAAGCAAGGTCAAACATTTTCTTTTTTTCAATCCTCTCTGTTGATCTCTTGAAGTTTTTTATCATTATTATTATTATTATTATTATTATTATTATTATTATTATTATTTGTTTTGCCTTTAGTTCAGACACAAATAATATTCTGGTGGATCATTTAGATGGTCAGAATAATAACATGAGAGAGAGAGAGAGAGAGAGAGAGAGAGAGAGAGAGAGAGAAAGAGAGGCAGAGAGAGAGAGAGAAGAGATAAAGCAGGGTGAGATGTGTAAAGCAGGGTGAGATGGGTTTGCATTTCCCTCCCCTCTCTCCTCTTCCCACTCTCTCTCCCCCTCCCTCCCCCTCCATTCCCCTAGATCTTTCCCCCTTCCCTCGTTACCTCTCTTTTTCTCTACAAATTTTCCCCCTTCCCTCTCCTTCCTCCCCCTTCCCTGCCCCTCCTCCTTGCTCTTCCCTTTCCCCTCCCGTTCACCCTTCACCCTCTCCCTCTCCCCATCCTGCACCGTTATCCTCTTTCCCTTTTCCCCTTTCCCCTCTTTTTCCTTCCTCCCTCCCACTCTCTTCTCTTTCCCACCCTCTCTTCGTTTTCCCTCTCATTCCCACCCCTCCTCCTCCTTCATCCCTCTCCCTCTGCAATAGTTTCGTTCTAGTTTCGCTCTTCCCTCTCCCTCTCCCTCCCCCTCCATTCGTTTCTCTCCCTATGTCTTCCCTGACTCTCATTCCCGCGGGTGTATAAAACATTAATATTCTTCAGTTTTCGTAAATGGTGTTTGGAGAGAGAGAGAGAAAGAGAAAGAGAGAGAAAGAGAGAGAGAGAGAAATAGAGAGAGAGAGAAATTTACACTAAAATATTGATATCGACGTGGATGACCCCATATTCTGTAGTAACCAAAGTAGTAGTAGTAATGGTAGTGTTAGTGCATAAGCAGTAGTAATAGTAGTAATTGCAATAGTAGTAGCAGTAGTAGTAGTAGTAGTAATAGTTGTTTTTCTAGTAGTAGTAGTAGTAGTAGTAGTAGTAATATTAGTAGTAGTTCTTGCAGTAGTAGTAGCAGTATTAATAGTAGTAGTAGTTGATAGAACGTAAAATCTTAGGAAGCATTTGTGGGATGAATGAATAAACCTAACATTTTGATCTTTCTCTTTGACCTACCTTATAAATATCACAGTGCCTTAGGTCATTCGGTGTGTGTGTGTGTGTGTGTGTGTGTGTGTGTGTGTGTGTGTGTGTGTGTGTGTGTATTTATACGTGTGTAGGTGTTTGAGAGTTCTTTGTGAGTGTCTGTGTAGGCTTTGTGAATGTTGAGTGTGTTTGGGGGAGGGCGGTATATTTATGTGTGTGTGTACCCTATGTGTGGCAGTGTTTGTGTGTCAGTCTTGTCCATGCAAGTGTTGGGTATATACAGTATATATATATATATATATATATATATATATATATATATATATATATGTGTGTGTGTGTGTGTGTGTGTGTGTGTGTGTGTGTGTGTGTGTGTGTGTGTGTGCGTGCAATTAATCATGCCATCCATTTCTCTATTGCCCCGTAAGGACCGTAAAGACCCAGGGCTACGCTGTTCAGTCCAGACATTTTAGATAAGGGTGATCTTGCACATTTACCCTTGAATGATACTATGCCAGCAGTAAACCCAACCACCCCTCTGGTGTAAATCTGAATGGGGAAGCGTACTTGTGTTTGCCGTGTATTTCTGTGGATGTTTGTATACTTCCCAAATATTCACCTGAAATACCCCTCTTTCTCGCTCTGTTCCCACTCTCTATCTGGAGCATATTTTGTGAGAGGGCATAATTTTGAATGGAACTGGGAGTGGAGTCTTTTAAAAGCTTTCCTCTTTGTAAATACTGCCTCTGTGTTCCAACGCTCTCGGGAGTGGGAGGGGGAGTTGGGGAAAGTGAGAGAGGAGGAGAAAATGGAGGAGAGGGGGAGAAGAGAGGGTGAAGAAAAATGGGAGGAGGAGAGGGAGGATGAAGTAAGAGAGAGGAACCCGGGAAAAATGGGAGAGACGAGGAAGAACAATAGGTGAGGTTTGGGGGAGTGGAGTGGATAAGAGGAGGTGGGGGAGAGGAAGTAGAAGGATGTGAGAGGGGAAAGGAGTGGGGGAGAGCGAGAAGGATGACTGAGAGAGGGAAAGGGAGAGGGGACGTGTGAGAAGAGGAATGAGAAAGACGGAGACAGAGAAGGAGGGGTAGGAGTGAGGGGAGTGGGTGTGAGGGAGAGAAAGTGGAGGAGAGGGAGAAGAGTGGTGGAAAAAGGAGGAGGAGGAGGAGGAACAAGAGGCAAGTGGTAGGAGAGAGGGAGAGGGAACGAGAGAAGAGGAGAAAAGAGCATGGGAAAAGGAAAAATAGAGTGGCATGTGGGAAGAGAGAGAGAGAGAGAGAGAGAGGACTGCTATAATCACAAAGGCAGGAGGCCCCCAGAGATGGATCACCTGTCGCTCTCACATCACTCATCTGGGCAGGCAGGCAGCGCGTATGAAGGTAGGTAGGTAGGCAGGCAGGAAGGTAGGCAGGCAGGTAGTAGGCTGATAAACGTAGGTAGGGAGAGAATCGCTGAAAGAGAAATTTGAGAAATTGGAAGATTGGTTGGCTGGTGGGTTAGAAGGCAGTAGGCAGGCAGGCAGAGAGAGAGAGAGAGAGAGAGAGAGAGAGAGAGACTGACGAAGTTAGCGAGAGGCTCAAGATTAAAGTGAAAGATGAAACAAGAAGAGATAAGTGAGTCAGACAGACAGGCGGACAAGCAGGAAGACAGGCAGACAGCAGAGAAGCAGAGACAGACAAGTAGACAGACATTGCGACAGACAAAAATAACATACATACAGACAGATAACAACAGATAAACACGTGAAGTCATACAGATAGATAGACGCTGACAGATAGACAAAAAACATGGCAGACAGACAGACAGGCAAGCCGAGAAAAATGCATACAAACAGACAAGTAAACAGACAGAGAAACATAGACAGTCAGGAACGAACGAACACACACACACACACACACACACACACACACACACACACACACACACACACACACACACACACACACACACACACACACACACACACACACACACACACACACACACACACACACACACACACACACACACACACACACACACACACACACACACACACACATTCAGGCCAAGCTTTGATCAGGGTCTCATAAAATTCAATCCAGTTTTTCGCCTGGTGTTGTTATTTCCGGGTCACATGGGAGCGAGGCCGCGGGAAAAGCTAACCGCAGCAGCAACAACAACAACAGCAGCAGTAACAACAAAAGCAACAGCAGCAACGACAACAACAACAACAGCAACACCAATAACAGCACCAGCAATATCATCAACAATACAGTTCAAGCTACAGAAACAGCAAATAAAATCATCAACAGCTGAGTCGTAATAACAACAAAGATGAGGACGATAAAAAAACATAGCAGCAACAACAGCAGCAGCAGCAGCAATAACAATAACATCAACAACAATACCAACAGCTGTGATTGTTTTGAGAGCAGCACGACAGGACCGCAACAACAACAACAACAACAACCGCAGTAATAAGATAGCCAACATGACTATGCTACTACTGTTACTATTACTACTGCTATTACTACTACAACTACTACTAGAAGTGGAGTATGAGCAGTTAAATAGGCAATAGAAATAATAGGAAAATGAGAAAATAAGAAATCAGTAAAAGGTAGAGCAAAAACAGTCTCTCTCTCTCTCTCTCTCTCTCTCTCTCTCTCTCTCTCTCTCTCTCTCTCTCTCTCTCTCTCTCGTTCCAAAAATCCATGATGTCATTGTGCCAGCTATCTCAAACAGGAAGTAGTGGAAATTAGAGAGAGAGAGAGAGAGCGAGAGCGAGAGCGACTAGTTACCTAGATACACAGACCACACGGCTTACTAGGGTCCTTCGGGGGGTGGTCGGACGTAAATATTAATGGAATGATATACCTTTTTTTTTATCCCTCTTGTTTTTCCCTGCTGTTCCCTGTTCCCTCTTTCCCTTTCCTTTCCCTCTGACCTCCCCTTCGCTTTCCCTCCTCTCCCCTTCCCTGCCCTCTTTATACTCCTTGATGTTTCCTTTTGCTCTCTTTTCTTCTTTTCTCTCCATTCCTTTTCCTTTCCTCCGTTTTCAGTTCCTCTTCCTCTCTCATTCTCTACTTTTCTTCCCCATCCCCTCCTTTTCAGCCCCCCTCTCTCTACAACTCTGACATCCGTTTTTCCTCCCTCTCCCTACGTCCCCCCACAATTCTCATCCTGATCCCCCTTTCCCCGTGCTTTTTCCTTTCTCTTATCCTTCCCTTACCCCTCCTTCCATCCTAATCCCCCCTTGCATCTTAACTTTTTAGTAGAAGTCCCTCTCTCCAGTATCCCCCCACCCCTTTCCTCAACCCCTCCCCCATCCCAGATCCTCCCTATTTTCTCCTCAGCTTCAGTCCCTTACCTTCGCCCCAAGGCCTCCCCCCCTCTCAGTCCAATCCCCCCTTCTTTCCATCCCCATCCCCAGTCTTCCTTAATCTGAAGTCATCCCCCAGATCTGTCCCCCTTTCTTCTTCCTCATTTCTTTACCTTCTTCTTTCTCCTTCCTCTGCCTCCCTCTTCCCCCTCTCTCTCTCCCTCTTTCTCTCAGTACCTCCTTCGCACACTCATTCTCTCTCCTTACTGTCTCCCGTCACCTGTTCCCCAGATTTTTTCCTCTTTCCCTCCTGCTGCCTCGTGATACCTCCCCCACCTCTGCTTCCTTCCCCCTCACCTCGCAGATCTCCCTCCCCTACCCAACCCCCTCTTGTACAGTATGAAAACTTTACCCTTTTCCTCGCTCTTCCTCCCTGTGGCCCCTCCTACTCTTCCTCCCTCTCCCCCTTCTTTCCCTCCCCTTCGCCCCTTCCCTCGCTCTTCCTCGCAACTTCTTCCCCTTCTCTCACTCCCCCATCCCTTTCATTCCCTCCCCTCTCACCACTCATCATATAACTCCGTCCCTAACCCCCTCACCCCAATCCAGCCTTCCTAATCCCTCCTCCTCACCCAAGTTCCCCTCACCCTTACCCTTCCCTTCCCGGATTGACTCTGCCCCCAAACTCCATTTACAGAAAGAATCCAGGTAACCCAATTAACCTGACTCCCGTTTTCTCCCACCAGGTGAGTGACATCTGATGGGCTGACTCGTGCAGTTTGACCTGATTGGCACCTGGTATGTGAGTATACCCTGAGTGTATAACCTGAGTGACGTGTGTATAACTTGAATGGTATAACAATTATATATCCCAGTTGGTAATTAAGGTTCGTTTGTGTATAACCTGAATGTATAATTTGATGGGCCAACACCTGCCATTTAACCTGATTGGCAGCTTGCAGGACGTGAGTATAACCTGAGTGTACAATCTGAGTGGCTGTTGGGATGTATAACCTGATGGGTGTGACTGGTATAACTCGATTGCATAACTCATCTATTTGGATTCATCTGATTATAACAAGAACGCTTATTCTGATGGCCGTGAGTATAACCAGGGTGTGTATAATTGGGCCATGAGTATAATCCAAGTGGTATATTTTTTTACGTATAAGCTGAGAGTATATCCCGAATTATGTGAGAGGCTGGTGGATTCAACGTATGATCTGATTGGCATACCTTGAATATAAAATCTGATTGTCACCTGGTAATTGTCACCTGGTGTAATCTGATGGGTAAATGAATCGATATAATCTGATAGGTATGTGATTTGATCCGATTAGAAGAACGTGACCTTTATAATCTGATTGGCGCTTAATCCTGATCCCGATTACCAGCCGTAAGTTTGACCTGATTGCTGCCATAACGATTTTCTAGTCTTTCTTTTTCTGTATATTCTCTCTCTCTCTCTCTCTCTCTCTCTCTCTCTCTCTCTCTCTCTCTCTCTCTCTCTCTCTCTATCATGTTATTAATGGAACACTAATTCATTTTCTCCATTAATCTCGCTCATTATCTTTCATCGAGGTCACGAAAAATAACAGGGAATTTTTACTCTCTCTCTCTCTCTCTCTCTCTCTCTCTCTCTCTCTCTCTCTCTCTCTCTCTCTCTCTCTCTCTCTCTCTCTCTGCATATATTTGCATGGTAGATAGATTTAATTTAATTACTGCCATGCAATGATGTGTTCAATAATTTCCGTATTTTTCTGGCGTGTAATTTTGTAATGTTTTCCACTTTTTTTTTTTTTTCCGGAAACCCATTCACTCTGATTATGATTTTTTTTTTTCTGGTACCCTTCGGCGATTCTGTTAAGATTTTGAGTTTCATATTTTTTAAAATTTTATCTATCAGTGTCTATCTCTCTGTATCTATATATATATCAATCTCTGTCTACTTATCTGTCTATCTGCCTGTCTGTCTGTCAACCTATCTATGTATCTACCTGTCTACCTGCCTATGTATCTATCAATATTTATCTGTTTGTTGAGGTGGTTACAGTTAGTCTTCTTTAACCTCTCACCACCATATACCTCCCCTTTAACCTGAATCGGAATAAAATAAGTAAATAAATAAAAAGAATAAAGACGTCACGATACTGAAAGACGAAGATCCAACTTCTCCTTGATTTCCTGTACGTCTTAAATTGGGAGGGATTAGAAAATTAGGAAGGAATAATCTTTTGTTATCCTTGCCTTATCTTTCTGTGACTGAGGAATTCTTTTTAAATACCCTAAAATGATCTCGGCTTTGTATGGAGCAAGAAGGAGAATGAACATGCAAAGGTGGAATATGTGGTTGATTTTTTAGGCCCTAAGAGTCTGAAAAATACTTAACCTCTGCATAAATGTTTTAGTCAGATCAAGCCAGAAATAAGGAGTCTCTCTCTCTCTCTCTCTCTCTCTCTCTCTCTCTCTCTCTCTCTCTCTCTCTCTCTCTCTCTCTCTCTCTCTCTCTCTCTCTCTCTCTCTCTCTCTCTCAGCGCTTATAGCAAAGTGTCATGAATTGTAAGCAGTGCAGAGAATGACCAACAAATTATTTCCAAATCCTGGTCAAAATATGCAAAGATAAGCTGCGTTGATTTAATGGTTTCTCTTTAAAAATAGAAACCTCAGTTATATTGATTGAACATTTTAATTTTCTAAAATGATGGAAGTTTATTTCCTTATTCTTTTATGTAGTTTTTTTTCTGCCGTTTTTTCTGTACTTATTTCCTGTTTTTTTTTTTTGTATGTTTGTTGGGAGGATGTGGATGGTTACTTTTGTCCGTGGAAAGCACTGCCTTGGGAGTGGTGTGAGGTTAAAAGCGTGGTTGCAGGCATTGGGAAGCACTCGCAGGCGGGGGACTCGCATTTATACAGCCAAAGTCCACACTGAGACTACTTGCTTATACATAAATCTTCAACACAGTTAAAATCTATTCTGATCCATTTCCTAATGACAGAGGGAAAAGAAACTATCCACATAATCTCTGCGTGTCTAAGAAGGTTAGGAGTGTTGGCCCGGAATCCTTCCCCATCTTGTATGAGTTTTACAGAGAGAAACATTTAGAAATAGACGTATCTTTCACACGGTCTTTTCAGCTTCACACGAGGGGAATGACCTCTAACTCAAGTGGTTATTGAGTGGACGGCAGCAGATATTTCATAACCAATTAATCCATTCAACACCAGTACGTTATATATATATATATATATATATATATATATATATATATATATATATATATATATATATATATATATATATATATAATCCATTCAACATTATAGTCGCGGCGCGCGACTCTGAGGTTGTTATTACCGTTCCCTGGCAACCTACCATTCAAAAGTGCGTTTGATTTCGTGTATGAGACGCATGTGATTCGTGTATAATATGTTCGTGTATAATAATAATATATATATATATATATATATATATATATATATATATATATATATATATATATATATATATATATATATATATATATATATATATATATATATATATATATATATGTACATATACTGTATATATATATATATATATATATATATATATATATATATATATATATATATATATATATATATATATATATATATATATATATATATATATATATATATATATATATATATATATATATACTGTACATATACCGGTATATATATATATATATATATATATATATATATATATATATATATATATATATTAACTCTGCCTGCGTCTGAACGATATTCTTCTTCTTACGACAGCGTCCAAGGATTATTGAAGGGCCTATGTAACCCCTCCGGTTCGAAAAATGTCTCCTAAACAAAAATAATTTTGGAAGTGGCAAGAATCAGTTATTCAAAATACATTGGCATCAGAGAGTAAAGAAACCTTGTGGTAAGTAATATATATATAAATCTTTCACATCATCTCCTCAGTTTTTCACAAGGGGAATGACCTCCAACTCAGACGTCATCGAGTGCCGTGAGTCAGCACAAAATATTTTTGTAAAGTTGCAACCCAGTATATAAAACTTTATGACTTTTTTTCCCTGTAGTTCTGATAATTCATATATTAAAAACAGGTTACATCAGTTTGTACAGGGGACTGGCCTCGAACCGCGAAATATTTCTTTCCCTGGAAAATATAAACGGATTAATAAGACTTCCTGAATGTCTTTTTTGTCTGTAGTTCATATAATATATATATATATATATATATATATATATATATATATATATATATATATATATATATATATATATATATACATATATATATATATATATATATATATATATATATATATATATATATATATATATATATATATATTTTACAGGGAGGGGCACTAATCCTCCACCAACCCCACTTGACACGTAGGGAGAACGTTATGCCAACAGCATCTGGTGTTCCCAGGCGGTCACCCATCCAAGTACTAACCAGACACGGGGTTAAATTAGCTTTTGTTTGTTGTTTGCAAAATTTTCCTTTAAATTGTGATTGAACAAAAAAACATTGCTGATAGGCTTAACATTACTGGTTATTACAAACAAAAAATGTTCAGTTTAAGTATTAATTAATGGTCAAGAAAATATCAATAATGATTATGACTTGATAGTAGTAGTAATAGTAGTAGTAATGATAATAATAATAATAATAATAGTAATAATGATGATAATAATAATAATAATAATAATAATAATAATGAAAGTAAATAGATATGTGAACAGCTAGTTTGTTCTTAGCACAGTATTAATTTTAACCGTTCCTGTAAAGTTCCCTTCAGGTGATGGCAACCAGTATGGTTTCTTTACAGGTTCGGCTCAGCCAAAGGGTTGGAGGGTGGGGAAGAGCCTTTCCCATTTTTTCCCCTCATCTGCGAATACGAGTAGAGTAAAATACGGTATTATATTGACTGCTTCGTTCAGACCGTGAAATGTGTGTGGTGTTTGTATGTGTAATGACTCTCTCTCTCTCTCTCTCTCTCTCTCTCTCTCTCTCTCTCTCATTATTCACGCATGCATCAATAGTTCCGTTAATTATGTATGCGAGTATTCTTTTTAATTTGCTCCCTCTGATACACGCTCCAAACGGGCGGCATATATATATTTTTTTTATTTATTTCCTTGTTAATTAATGTGTGTGTGTGTGTGTGTGTGTGTGTGTGTGTGTGTGTGTGTGTGTGTGTGTGTGTGTGTTACTAATATTAAGCATGTGTGTGATTTATATAATATGTGGAAGTGTAACTCTCTCTCTCTCTCTCTCTCTCTCTCGTTATTGATGAAACGTTAATTTTTCTATTTTTCTCACTGCGACGCTTCCATTGAGGTCTCGAAAAATGATTGCGACCATTTACCTCTCTCTCTCTCTCTCTCTCTCTCTCTCTCTCTCTCTCTCTCTCTCTCTCTCTCTCTCTCTCTCTCTCTCTCACATGTACTAATAGCTTTGTTGATCCCGTATCTGTATTTTCTATTTATTTTTTCTCTTTCAGGTACACTATGGTCAGGTTCTATTTTTTTCATATATTTTCGTTTCCGTTTTTGAAAATCATATATTTATTGGTACAGCTGCCCTGTGTTTGCTTTTGTGTGGTTTTCTGGCTGTTATTTTGTTTGCGTTTGAGCCCTAGCGGTTGGTCGTGTTTGTGACTGTGTGTGTGTGTGTGTGTGTGTGTGTGTGTGTGTGTGTGTGTGTGTGTGTGTGTGTGCTGCATTAAAATTTTTTCCTGCCCTTCCTCAACTCTTTGCTTTTTATTTTTTCACATTCCGCCTCTCTCATATTTTCGTCCCTTTTTGTATCTGTCTCTTCTTCATCTCGTCTGCCTTTTTCCTTTCCGTCTTCCCTGTCTTCACCTTCTTCCTCTTCATCTTATTCCTTTCTACAACTCATTTCTTTTTCCTCATTTACGTTTTCTCAATTTATTTGTCGTCTTTCGTTGTCTGATTCCTTCTTTTTTCTCCTGCACTTATTCCCCCATCTTCTTTTCCTTCACGTCTTGTATTCCACTCCTCTCTTTCTATCTCTGTCTCTCCCCTTCTTCCTTTCATTTTCCGTCATCTACCACGTCGCTTTTCATTTCTTCCTGTATCTTTTTTTCGTCTCAGCTCTGCCCTTTCTATCTTTCCTCTCTATCTCTCTTCTTTTTTTGATATTTCTGTCTTCTCTCGTATTTCTCTTCTCTTTTCCTTGTCTCTTTCTCTCTTCTGTCTCCCTCCTCTCTTCCCTTGCACTCTTCCTTATTTTCCGCTTCCTTTCATCTTCAGTCTCCCCTCTGTTCATCTCTCCCTAGTTCCCTTTTTCCTGTCTCCTCTCCTTCGTTTTTCTCTCCCCCTCTTTCTCTCCCCTTCTTTTTTCTATCTCCTCCCACTCTTTTACCCATCTTCCTCTTTTTCCTCCAGTTCTTCCTCCTCACCATACCTCCTCATCTTCGTTCTGTCTTCCCCCTTGTCTTCTTCCTCCCAAATCCTCTTTCCTCTTCCTCCTCTCAATCTCGTCCGCACTCTTCCCCTCCTCTTCTTCTCCTTTTCTCCTCCTCTTCCTTTCCCTTCCCAGCCTCCGAAATGAGTTGATCGAGTCTTTAAAGAGTTATTGGAAAAAACTGCGTCGACTTTTAGAGATACAATAATTACAGTGATTAGAAAGACTGAGCCTGATACTGCCTGTGTGTGTGTGTGTGTGTGTGTGTGTGTGTGTGTGTGTGTGTGTGTGTGTGTGTGTGTGTGTATACATTTCCCTTACCTATGTGACTTCCTCCCCCATAAATCTGTCCGTAAAAAATTTAAATCTCTTTTTTTTTTTTTTTTTTTTTTTTTTTTTTTTTTTTTTACCTATAGAGGTGGCGATACGAATTTCAGTCAGTCTAATCAGATATTCAGCAGAGTCATTTAGTGATCTTCTGTTTGTCCAAAAAATGAGCTGAGGAAAGTGATGTTACAATGTTTTATATGAATGTGAGAGGTGTGGGTGGGTGATGTTGAAGACAAATACAGTGCTGATGTTTGAATGTTTAGGTGGGTGAAATGTGATTACTCTGTTTCAGTAGGTGTGTTTATGTGCACATCTGTATCAGTATTTGCCAGGTGTAGATGTATGGATATATAAACGTACGCTTTATGTATATGAAGAAGTATTAGGCATACACATTACACATACTGTACGTTCATGCATGTACACTCACTCCAGAGAGCATCTTAAGTCAGATGATCGATAATTTCACAATAGGCGTTCATGTTTTGTGTGTTTTTTTCCCTAAGGTAAATACTTGTGAAGGGATAATACGTGTTATATATTGAAAGAAGTTCCCTATTCATGATGTGTTGATAAGAAAAAGCATCCGTACACATTCATGAAACTTTGCCGCAGAGTATTTTCAAACATTTAATCTCATGTTTCTTAATATAAAGACGGAAAACATAGGCAACGCAACGCTGTTGCAGCCCTCCACCTGACCAAACACATACCCCCCCCACTTGCTGCACACCTAACCATGCGCATAATGGCCCTCCCCCTCCCCCGTCTTTTCTTTTTCTTTTAAAGGTGGGCATAAGGAGAACTCCCTGAGGACACAACCTGAGCCCTTCGGATTCCTTGCGCAAGTCGCATTGAAATCTTTGGATTTTTTCTGCATTTTCATTATTTTCAAAAAAAAAAAAAAAACTACTTAAGACACAGCATTCTGCCCATCAAAAGGCACCAGTTCGCTATAAGACACATCACTTTGTGAAATTCCATGACTCTGTAGTGAATACTTTCCTAGTTCTGGCCCGGAAACGAAATCTCTCCCAGCCAGCCGCCCTGCTGCCCATTGATATCAACAGGGAGGATAAAAATTTATATTCCTTCTGGAGCAACACTGCATGGAAATATATTCACAATATATACACGTTTCCGGCCGTCTTTTAGTGTAAGCGTTGACAATAATACCGACAGATTGGCGTTTCCTAGCACACCACACAGGCTCTGGCGTTTCCTAGCACACCACACAGCCTTCTGGCGTTTCCCAGCACACCACACAGGCTCTGGCGTTTCCCAGCACACCACACAGGCTCTGGCGTTTCCTAGCACACCACACAGCCTCTGGCGTTTCCTAGCACACCACACAGCCTCTGGCGTTTCCTAGCACACCACACAGCCTCTGGCGTTTCCTAGCACACCACACAGGCTCTGGCGTTTCCTAGCACACCACACAGGCTCTGGCGTTCTGAGGTTCTCTGGCCCCCCCTCTGCTATTACACAAGCATTTTACCTTCCAACCCTTCACAGGCATTCGTGGAAGCAGCTAATTTTCCCTCACGGCTACAGGCAGACGAAAACCAGCACAGGTATACGTACATTACTCTCCTGGAATTACACTAGTTCTTTCACCTTGACTTGGCCAGAATTTCATCCTTTTGTTAACTTACTTCACGCAGCTCAGTGGCAGAAAAAAGACAGTACTGTAGCACTGCTTACTTTCCATGACTTTTCTTCGTGACTAGCATCATATTCTTGTTTTAATCTATTCTTTCAGTTTTTCGTTGAAGATGGAGAGGTGGCATTTTTAGGGCAAGTGAAAGTAAATAGAGTATAGTTACAGGGATCCACATGGCCCCCTTTGCAAGGATTTCAGTGTCTTCGGATTCAAGTTCAGTTCTTATCATTCTTTTACCTGACCCAGATTTTCGTCCTTTTGTAGCTTTTTTCACGCAGCTCAGTGGCAGAATAAGATAATAATATGGCTGTACATGCTTTCCATTGCACCTCTTCATGACTGTACTGTATTTAGCATCATACTTCATTGTTTATCTCCTGTTACAATTCAGCATTACGATGGAGAGGCGAAAAATTTAGGTGAAATTAGAGTAAAAGCAGTACAGTAGGTATGTACAGGGGTACTGAACTGGGAAATTTTGCGGGGAAGAGGATTTTTTTTTTTTCTTTTTTTTCAACTTTGGACTTTGACTACACAGGCTACTCTTTGAGGCACAGCAATCCTCCTACATGTCATACACTTTTACATGTCCGTTTCTGCGCTAATACCCACCGTCCGTGCTGAAAAAAATAATGCTAGGGTGCTTCATTCAGGACTGTCTGGTGGTATTAGGGTGGATGACGAAGTTCAAGTAAATTTCACACTATCTTCGTAATTTTGTATCTGTTCAGAGTTACAGTATCTTTGTAATTTATGATCATTTAAGGCCCAAATTCAACGTCTCTCTGTAATTTATCAGTTAATGTTGAGATTTACCGGTAAGTTATGATCAGATTTACCTCTCTCTCTATTTCTGAAGTGTCTTTCTCCACAAAAAGAAAAAAAAAAAAAATCAAGAAAAAATTGAGGAAAAGAAGGACAATACTTACCCATGACTCGACCTGGTAGTGCGAGTAGGACGAGCAGCAGGGCGTAGAGCAAGGGTTGGGGAGGGTGACAGGTCGAGTGTGGTTGGCAGGTCGACTGGGAAGGCTGAGTCGACTTCTTGGATGATTGGGAGGCGGATTGTGTAGGTTGAGTTGACTTCTTGTTTAATTGAGAGATCGAGTGAGGTTGAGAGGTCGAATGGGAGACTTGGGAGGTCAGTAGGAGAGGTTGGGTCGACTTCTTGGTTGTGTGAGATATCGAGTGAGGTTGAATCGACGCTTTTCTTGGCTGACTGAGTGACTGGGGAGGGTCAGTCGACTTTTTGGATGGTTTGGAGGTCGATTGGAGGATCTTTGTCAGCATTTGGGAGGGTTGGGAGGTCGAGTGAGGTTGAGAGGTTGAATGCAAAGGTTGAGTTGTCTGTTTGGTAGCCTGAGAGGTCGATTGGAGAGGTTGAGTCGACTTCTTAGCTGGTACATAACATAACTGAGGGGTCGAATTTGGCAGGGCTATCGACTTGAGAGGTGGAGAAGTTAGGTCGCATGGTAGGTGGCGAAATCTTAGTATCGTATAATGGGATAGTCGAATATGTAGGCTGGGAGGTCGACAGTAAGGCGTGGTAGGTCGATTTGGGAACTCACTAGGTCGGTTATCGGGCTCTTGCGAAAGGTGAAAGCTAAGAGGTCGAGTTTCAGGTAGATAGGAAGCCGGAGGTCGAGATCGAATATCACTTTCTGGAGATCGACAGGAAGATCTTACAGGTAGAATTTGTCGAATCTTGGAAGGCTGGACAGGTCGAATATCGCGTTCTCGACGTTGATGGTGAGATATTGTAATCAGAAACTCTATCGACGGTCGAGTATGGTGTCGATGAGAGAGATTTTCGGGTATATCCTGGGTCGAAGGTCGAAATTTGGAGTCCTGAACTTGTCGACTTTCGGGGAATGTTTGCCCGTGTCGATTTATGGGTACTTGCACTCGACAGGGAGGTATGGAGGGGGGATCTTTTGTCGACCGTCGAGTTGGATAAGGCTGAACCGGTCGAGCATCAGAGGACTTGGCGTGTCGAATTTGGGGGGATTTATGAGGTCGACTGTCGAAGGATTGGATAAGTCGAGTGGTTTCGGGGGACTGAGTTGCTCGACTTATTGATGATTGGGTACGTCGACACTCGCGACGATGGACATGTCGAATTTCATTGGATTGGTGTGGTCGGGGGAGTTGGATCGGTCGACTGTCAAGGGATTGCACAGGTCGAGTTGCAAGGGATTCGGAAGCCTGATGGACGAGGGATTGGGTAGGTCGACTCTCACTGGATTGGGTAAGTCGACTGTCGAGTGATACACCGCCTCGACCGTCTGTAGATTGGACTAGTCGAATATCTGTGGATGGGATGACTCGACCCTCAGTGGATTGAGTAGGTCGACTATTAGTTATTTGGCTCGATCGACCTCTGGAGTGTGAATGAGGTCGACTTTTGGGGGATGGAGCTCGTCGAACATTAGGGGGCGATCGACAAGGAGAATATCGACCCCCACCTTGCTCTCCTTCTCCTCCTCCCCCACCTCCTTCCCCCCACGCACTCAAAACCCCTCTCCCCTCTCCCACACGCAACGCACTCAATCCTCCTCTCCCCTCACTCACACACAACGCACTCATTCTACTCCCAGTGGGTGAGTGAGCAGGGGTGAGTGACGTAATGCCTTCTCCATAGTTTCCCATTCTGGCTCTTCCTTCTTTTCGGTTTCATGGTGACGTCGGCGCATTATTATTCTTGTTTACGACATTTCCGGCACTTCCCTATTCGGTCAATTTGGCTGTCGATTTCACGTTCATTTTCTCTTTGTTCCACTTTTTAATTGATCGTGTTCAGTTTGGAATATACGTTAAAAAAAAAAAATCACTTTCTTTTTGCAGTTTTAGTTATATTAATTTTTCCGAGTGTTATTTTTTCTATATCACTTTTTCTTGTATATATAGCTAAAATATTTGTTTTCACACTTACACTTAAATTTTTCCACTCACAAAATAATCTGATTAGTCTTGTCTCACTTTTTTCGGATGCGTTATCATTTTCAGTTTAAGGCAATAAGAAAAATTGCTTCTTGCTTTTCACTTTTCACTCAAGGCTTTCTGTGTAGTGTGTTATTTTTATGTTAATTTTTTGGCCGTAAATCGTTTTCAGTTTAGGATATAAACACTTTACACATTTTTTCTCCTCCCCAACACTTCTCATATATTCGGAACTGTCATCTCTGTTTTTTATTTTAAGTAATATAGGTATGTTTAGTGGGATACACAGGCCATTTTTCAATATTTTTAAATTTTGGATTCCAATTTTCGTGTCATTTTCCACAATTATTCTGAACTTTTCATATCTTTTTCTTGTAAAATTTTCACCAATCTCGCTACCGCCTTAGTGCTGGAGAAAAACTTTGAAACTGGCCTTTTTTTTCAGTTTCTTCCAAGTTTTCACCTTTCCCCACAGTTTTTTCCCCCAATTATCAGCTCGCGACCTCTAAAAACGTTGTAATTATAGCGTAAACTTTTGGCCAGCTCACACAAGTTTCAGTATTACGAATCATTTCACTAATTAGGGAAAAGAGTATGTAATTAGATTCTTTTAATTAGTTGAGTTTAACCTGTCACCATTTAATTATTATTACTTTTTTCCTGACTTTCTTAATCAGACCTTTTCTTTTGTCTGCCTGTCACCAATCTTTTCATAATTTTTCAGATAACTTTTTTCGTTTGTTACAAAGCTTATACTTATTTCTAGTTTTTCGTGACTTTACAAATTTGACTTTTTTTTTCACTACTCTTACAGTATCATTTTATGCATACATTTTTTTGTGTAATCAGATTTTTTTTTTTTTTTTTTTTTTTTTTTAGCCAGTCAGCATCCGTGTCATGATTGTTTCACCAAATTTATCAATAATTTTGGGTGGATTTATATACGCAGTTCGAATTTTTTTTTTTCGCTGCGTTTGCTTAGGGAGTAGTCTTGCTTTTATTTTTTTCCACTTTTCTCATACCTGTTGTTTTTATTGTTTTTCTTTTTTCATTTTCCTCGTGCCTGTTTCATTCCCTTTTTCTTTGCTCCCTTGTTCACTTTGTCTCTTGCTTCCTTCCCCCTCACACCCTGCAAAGAAGAGAGAATACATTTTATAAATAGGGAATTTACTTAATAAAGAGAGAATACATTTAGTAATAAAGAGAGTACATTTAATAGAGAATACATTTAATAGAGTACATTTAATAAAGAGAGCTTACATTTAATAAGGAGAGAATACAGTTTATAGAGAATGCATATAATAAAGAGAACATACATTTAATTAGGAGAGAATACGTTTAGTAAAGAGAGAAAACATAGAATTGAGAAAACCGGTACATTTAATAAAGAGACAGTACAATTAGTAAAGAGGTAAGTGTAGGGAATAAATTTGTCACTCAAGCTTCTGTGGCTCATTCTCAGCTCTAAAAAATCGTCTGACGTAAGCTGGAACAGAATACTAGAGTTACCCCCACCATGAGAGGGTTGATGGGGACAGTATTATCATTTTCAGTCTTCTGTGGCTCCTTCACGCTGAATAAAATCGCCGGGATGGAATAAAATGCTAGAGTTATATCGACCATGAAAAATCCAATAAAAAAGTGAGATTATAATTTTAATGAATAGGTAAAGAGAATGATAAATAGGTATGGAGGGAAAAATAATTAAGAAAGAAAGTAAAATCAAATTATGTAGACATAATTAGCCAATAAAAAGGTAAGATGAGGGTAGGTTGAATGAGTAGGTAAGATGAGAAATTAATTAGAGGTAACGAGAGGAAATATAATTAATGAAAAGGTAAGAAAAAACTGTAGGGACATAATTAACAATGGAAGTTTGGAATGGTTGGAACGTTTCTGGCAAGGTTGAGAGTACCTGCAAAAGAAAAATTGCTTATAAATCTTAATGAAGAATGAAAATGGATGAGGCATTCTCGAAATAGAATTTTAAGATTACCTGCATCGCAACAGATAAAGAAATAAAAGTACCCCGACCGAGAAAAAAGAAGCGATTCCAAAGCCAAATAAAATCGAATGAAGTTTGGAAAAATAAAGTAATTGATTTTTTTTTTTTACCGCTGGGAAGGATTATTGGAGACTTTTTCATTTTGTTTTTTTCTCATTTTTCTTTTTTCTTATTTTCTTTCCTTTTTTTATCTTTATCTTTTTCTTTTTTTCATTCTTTGTACTTTTCTGTCTTCTCTTTTTTTTTTTTCAATCTTTTTCTTTCTCTCTTTCTTTTGCCTTTAGATGACGAGAGGTTACTTCGGCACTGAATAAATTTGTCCGGCGATTGGAAGAATGAAATAATTAAGCTTTCCCTCGTTCTAAAAGAGTTACTAAGATTGTTTTAACCCATCTGGCGCCTGGTGGTATAGTGGGTTCAGACCGTCTATCCATATGCAGCCCCATTGTCATTCAGGGGACGCGAAATTTCTAGGTTAAGTAGCTGAGTAAAATCGTCAGGTAAAGACTAAAAGAAAATACCTTTGTTTCGATCATAAGGCGGCTAATTAACACTATTAGGCTTCAGTAATTCAGGTACATTTATTCACCAGGCATTAGCTTGCATAATTAATGAACTGTTATTATTATTATTATTATTATTATTATTATTATTATTATTATTGCTGTTATTATCATCATCGTCATCGTCTTCGTCGTCGTCATTTTGTTTTGCAATTAAGAGGTCCCTGTATCAGATAAGAGACAGATAAAGATAGATAAAACCTACTTTTATATAAATCTTGTGTAAAGTTAATGACAGACGGAGTAGATTTAATACCGTAGACTAAAATAGACACCAAATTGGCGGAGCATACGTAATACAGAATGTCTTAATTAACAGAAAGTCAAAGGGAAATTAGTTTGCCAATGGATGAGCTGTAATTAGCCTTAACTCTCTCTCTCTCTCTCTCTCTCTCTCTCTCTCTCTCTCTCTCTCTCTCTGTTCATCAGTCTATCAGTATCTGCAGTATGTATGTATTTAGTGGGAATGAATGTGTATACTTCGTATATGCATGTAAGAATGTGTATACATGTATGTACGAGTATGTATGTATGTATGTGTATATGTGTGTATCTAATCAGTTATTTCTTTCTCTGTTTTCCTCTTTTTAATGGGAGTATAAATTCTCTCTGTCTGTCTGTCTGTCTGTCTGTCTGTCTCTCTCTCTCTCTCTCTCTCTCTCTCTCTCTCTCTCTCTCTCTAACTAATCATTCAAATTTCACCAACTTTTTTTCTCACAACACCACCGAATTAATCACATTTTCCCGATACAACACGGGCTTAAAATGCGGAGAAAACTCTTCATAATTAGAGCTATTATTTAATTGACCGAAAAAACAGTAGACTTTACATATAACTCAAAAATGGAAAAAAAAAATAATTGAGTAAAAGTATAAGTTAATGTACTCGTGTGTTACTTATGGTCGGAATAATCTGCTGTTCTGTCCTACTTGATGCCCAACAATTTTTTCTCCTTTACTATTTTCTCCTTTATTTTTTTTTTTTCCTGAGCTGGGTGAGTCATAGGAGTCTGAGATTAATATTTGCCGCCATAAATCCCTCTCATTATAAGGACATCCCTAGCGATTTATTCCAGTTTACTCAAGGCGATTTTATTAAGCATGTGAGAGGCTTGAAGAAATTGCCAAGAGCTGGGGCTTTCAGTAATCCCTTGCACAGAAAAAAAATCCCCTGAGCTGAAAGAAATCGTCTGCAGGTAGCAAGAATATAATTAAAAGGTCACCATATGAAAGAGATGAAGATGAAAAAAATCCTTTAGTAATTGCCAGGTAAAATAAATGAGTAAATATGTTCGAGGTAATGCAGTTAATTAATTCACAGTCAATTTTTGTGCAATGTGGTGCTTTTATCTTTATTTTCTTTATTTATCTGTTTATTTGGCAAGAGCGACGTAATTAACTTGTCAGTATTTTTCCAATGTCTTTTGATAACCTTATATTATTGGTGTGGATTTAGTTTGTTTTTATTTATTATTTTTTGTTCCTTGTAATTAACTGGTTCGCTGTCCCTTTTAGTGTTTTTTTTGTCCTTCGTTTGACTCGATCTCACACACACACACACACACACACACACACACACACACACACACACACACACACACACACACACACACACACACACACACACACACACACACACACACACACACACACACACACACACACACACACACACACACACACACAGGATTAATTACAATAAAGATTAATTTATTTCGGATCTAGAAAGCACTTAGAGGCCCATACCTCCACAACGCCAATAAAATCAAGGACTTGCTGCCCCAATTCCACTTTCCAACCAGACAGATATTTTTACGGTCTCACATACTGTAGTTATTTAATTATTTCTAAAGTCTTAATTTGTTCCCTTATTTAATTTCGAGTCGTATACCTTCCTCGACGCCACTGAATTTTATTATTTATTTCGGCATCCGGATATGGGTCTACCTCAAAATTTAATAAACTTTTCCTACCCACCTATCCTACCCACCTATCCCTTCCTACCCACCTATCTTTTTCTACCCACCTATCCTACCCACCTATCCCTTCCTACCCACCTATCCATTTCTACCCACCTATCCTACCCACCTATCCTACCTACCCATCCTTTCCTACCCACCTATCCTACCGACCTGTCCATGTGGGTTCCCTGAAATTCGGTAACAACTTCTCGAGATATCTTGTCCACAGACCGGCAAAAAATGCGGACAGTCACACACAGGTAAATACATAACCACCTCCATTTTCGTCGGCGGAGGTAACAAATCTTTACCCCTATCAGTACCATGACGGCTCTTTATATTTTCGTCTTCCTGCTGAGAAACAGTTTGCACAGCTTGGAATATTCCTTTTTAGCGTGAAAGGGTTAACGAAGGCGACATGTAATTGCCATCCATCAGAATCTCCCCCCACCGTTAAATATAATCATGTGTAATTAGCGTGCATATAATCAAGTGACTGCATCGTAATCATGGTGGAAAAAAATATATGCTGATAAATTCCTTCAAAAAGTTAATAGGAAAAAAGTATCATGATTTTTTTTTTTAAGTGGAGGTCCTAGTGAGGGAGAAAGGCGGATTAAAGAGGATTGTTCAGGAGACAAATGGCCATGAGAGAAGAGAGTGAATAATTCGTTGACCATTGCAGTAGAGAGAGAGAGAGAGAGAGAGAGAGAGAGAGAGAGAGAGAGCGAGAGAGAGTAGATAGGCAGGTAGGTAGTTGAGTGGAAAATGTGGTAATGTTCCGTATAAAGCCACGTTTTACTTTTTACTCATGGGTGTCCATTCCTTTTTGTTTTTAAATCGTATATTTCATTTTATCTGTCTATGCTTTCTTTTTGTAATTTCTTGTATTTGCCTTTTATCTCACTGCACACCACCCATGCTTCTCTCTCTCTCTCTCTCTCTCTCTCTCTCACACACACACACACACACACACACACACACACACACACACACACACACACACACACACACACACACACACACACACACACACACACACACACACACACACACACACACACACACACACACACACACACACACACACACTCAGATTCTATTGCCTCTTCATCTCTCTTCCCCCCATCATCTCTCCCTCTCCCCATTCCTCTCCCCCTCCCTCTCCCTCTCCCTCTCGTTCTCCCTCTCCCTCTCCCTGGCCAGCTGGTGTATGCAAATGGAGACGATTAACCAATGCTAGACAAGCAGATTTGCTCTTGTCTCTCTCTCACTCACTGTTGAGAGAGAGAGAGAGAGAGAGAACAAAGAATGGATAGAATGAAGAGAGAGAGAGAGAGAGAGAGAGAGAGAGAGAGAGAGAGAGAGAGAGAACAAAGAATGGATAGAATGAAGAGGGAAGAAGGATACCGAGAGAGAGAGAGAGAGAGAGAGAGAGAGAGAGAGAGAGGCGAGAATAGATAAAGCAAAAGTCAGACAGAACCAGACGAGTTCGACTGACAGTGATAGATAGAGATAGACAAGTGATAGCCACGAGGTCCTGTAGATATACATGGCAGATAGGCTATATATATATAGAGAGAGAGAGAGAGAGAGAGAGAGAGAGAGAGGATAGATAACCTGTATAATTATGTAAAAAAAAAATACACAGGATGATAGTTGCCATAAATTACTTTGAGAGGAAATGAGACTAATTAAAAGAGATTAAGTAATTAGAACACAAACAGTAGCTCAAAGATAAACTGTAAAAAAGAGAGACTGACAGACTGACAGGAAGGGTCGCACTTAAAGATAAACAGGAAATCAGACAGTTAGAAAATTAGACAGGAACATTTATTCAGACAGACGGAAAACTGAAAATAATGTAAATCAGAATTGAAATTTACATGGGTAGACTGGCAGAGAATTAGGCAGAAAAGCAAATCAGATCAACACGCGCACACACACACACACACACACACACACACACACACACACACACACACACACACACACACACACACACACACACACACACACACAAAGAAGCAGGGATAAACAGAAAGACAGAAAATCAGGCACCAAGTCAGTCTGATTCTAGTAATACTGAATCCCGCATCCAATCAGATTCTCTCTCTCTCTCTCTCTCTCTCTCTAATAATTCCTCCTGGTGGTTGTCGGGATGAGCTGGCTTCCAATAAAGACTTGGCTCGATATCTCCTGATTGGAAGTTTTATTATTATGATGGTGATGGTTATTATTATTATTATTATTATTATTATTATGTCTCTCTCTCTCTCTCTCTCTCTCTCTCTCTCTCTCACCCGGATATGAGAAAGAAAAATGACATCCCACTTGAGTTATTTCCTACACAACCGTTAAGGCCACATCTAGTCCAGTTTCCGCTTGCTTGTAAAATTTCTAAACAAATACATATCAATTAATCGCTAAGACAGATATAGGTTACGTGATATAATTTTCAGAGGAGGTATACCCCTTCGTCATGAGAATTATGGTATATCATTCCATCTAATACCAGAAGAATATAATTATGAAGATTAGGGTGAGTCATAGGAGCCTGAGTATGATTTTTTTTTTAAGGGAGTTAATGGGGTGAGTTGGACAGGGTGATCAGCCAATAGGTCAAGAGTGAGACGGCTGAGAGGGGATTTTGTCTAAGGAATGAAGGGTGGATGATGATGATGATGGTGGAGGTTGTGGTGAGGGGGAAGGTGAGGATGGTGATAGGTGTTGATGATAATGGTGGTGGTGTTGGTAGTTGTGGTGATGAGGGTAATGGTGATGATGATGGTGGTGGTGGTATTGGTGGTGGTGGTAGTAGTGTTGATGGTGAGGGGGAAGGGGAGTGTGGTGGTGGTGGTAATGATGGTGGTGATAAAGATAATGGTGGGTAATGCCTTTGGATGTTGATGAAAATAATAATAATGATGACGTGGTTTTAAAGGTGCTGTTTGATTGGTTATTTTTCATTTATTTATTATTTTTTTCTGTTGTGTTTTTCTATTTGTCTGATGATGATAGTTGTTACTTAATTTAAAAGTTTTATCTAAATGGTCTTTATTCGTTTTTTCTTCTAATATTTTTTCTGATCACGATGGTGACAGTAATACTTGATCGACAGATTGTTATTATTTATTTATGAATTTGCTTATTTACAGTAATGTCTCAATACTTTTCTCTGAGGGTTTTTGATTTACTCTGCGTGTATCCATATTAAAATCTCTGTGTGTGTGTGTGTGTGTGTGTGTGTGTGTGTGTGTGTGTGTGTTGTTATTGTTGTTGTTGTTGTTGTTCATATGTAGGTCACATTTTGATTGGTGAATGATTGATTGCACTCTTACATAATTTCCCTTTTTTTCAGTCTTTTTAAACAAGAATATCAAGCAATTTTTATTTTTTATTTTACCTAATTTTTATGCACCGGTATGTTAATGATGGTTTTTCTGTTCCACGGATTTTTTGTTTTTTCTTTTTCCTTTTATTTTCTGGCATTAATCGCAAGTGCCGGGACGGATTTTTTCACTCTTTAATTGCTTTCAGAATTTTTTCGAATAAATTATCGCGTTTTTTGTTGCCCTAGGGAATCAAAGGATGGGTTTTTGAGCGATTGTGAAAAATATATGATTTTCAGAGAGAGAGAGAGAGAGAGAGAGAGAGAGAGAGAGAGAGTTATAATGATTATGATTATTATTATTATTGTTAGTGGTAGTAGTAGTAGTAGTGGTGGTGGTGGTTTTGTTGTTGTTGTTATTATTATTATTATTATTATTATTATTATCATTATCATCATCATCATCATCATCATCATCATTATTATTCACAGTGTCATACAAGAACTTAAGCGATCGAAAAGCGGAAGATGCCATATATATGATCTCTCTTCACTTATTGTAGAGCTCACCCACAAACTCTATTCCCTTCTAGTAATATAATCTCTGCATAGCTATTTCAATCACTGTATTTTGTTGAAGGAGATTTTTGACACTGTATTTACTATCAATTGTCTGTGACATAAGAACGATATTCATTCACTCAAACATGGCCCAAAATTGCAATCTCTCCATCTTGAATGTGAAACTTTGAAGCTAGATTTTTACTAGAATATGAGCGTAGTCACGAAGAAGTGCTGTGGGAAGAATGCAGAGCCATACCATTGCCTTTTTCTGCCAGTGAGCTCTGATATCAGCTACAAAAGAACGAAAATCTGAGCCAAGTTATTGTGAGAGACTTGCAGTTATCCCCGTTTAGATACTGATTACTGCGGTGCCATTGGAAGCTTTGTAACACTTCTTCCTTAGCGATTTACTTTGCATATATCATTTAAGCAGTCTCTCGTATGTTATGTATATTGTTTTAATATCGACATAGCTTGCATCAATAACACACAAGGCGATATTGAGGCGCGATGTACAGAATTAGTCGCACAGGAAGATTTGTTAAGAAATTTTCAGAGACTTAGAATATGTCCTTCTGTTTGTTGTAGGGAAGTTCGGTGTTGTGACATGCCGCCCAGAAAGGATGCAATTTGTTCATCATCCACTGCGAGTATATCAGGAAATTTTGAACAGGTTGTAAGGTTGCTGATAAATCAGTCCACTTTTTAGTCGAGTAAGTATGAACTCATCCATGATATTTTGGAAAGTTTGTAGGGCATCGAAGGTCGTATCACTGAGTATCAAAAGTCATCGTTCACTGCCTCCCATATATCGTTCTGAGGTGGAGCAGTATTCATGTCCGCCACTGTTCCTTTCGCCCCCTGTATTCCAGTTTCTAATTTCGTGCAGTGCTGCGTAGCGGAAGGCCATGTTCGCTATTAGTGCAGACACAGACGACAAGTTGTGGTAGGTGGCAACATGACGGGGATGACGTCACCACCCGCCTCCGCCAATCAGAGGGAAGGGACAGTTGCCAATCATTTCATATGAGAAGACTTCGGGTTTTTGTTTTGTTTTCGTTCTGTTGTACATCTTTGTTTGTGTGTTTCTGATCCTCCGAGCCAAAGATGTCATTTTATTGAATTTTACAACTTTCAGACGATTTTATTCAGCTTAGGAAAGACTTTGCGAAGTAGATGGCTTAGATATACCCTTTGCTTTATTTATACCAGTGCTTAATAAATCGCCGAATTGAATCGTCTGGAAAAGGGAAGAGGAGTGGGAAGGAAAGGAAAGGGTGATTAGAAGTGGAGAATTACTTTAATTTTGCCGTAATGCATTCACTTTAACATGAACCAAATCCTCATCCTTCTGCTGCTTATTTCACGTAGCTCAGTGGGAGACAAAGAAAATATCGTGGCAGAACATTCCTTTTTGTAGCACTTCCTCGTGACTAGCATCATATTCTAGTGCTAATCTGTCCTTATAACTCAGCATTCAAGATGGATAGCCAAGATAAAGTGAACAGAGTATAGCAAGAAATATAGTGGACGTCACTTGGTTGGAATGATAACTTAGAAAAAAAAAGAAGTAAACTCTCAGCTGAATAAAATCGTCTGGCCTTTGTTGGGAAAAGTACTAGAGTTACCCCGACCACGAGAGGGTTAATCGGTGTCTCATCTATGGTTATCTAATCCGTTCATTTAATCCCTTCAGTACAACGTCTTCAGTACATCTGTAATTCCTTGTGTACTTCCTTTTGTACTTCCATCCATCTGTACTTCCTTCTGTACTTCTTTCTTTCTGGCACTTTCTTCCTTTTGTACTTCCTTCTTTGTGTCCTTCCTTCTTTTTGTACTTCCTTCTGTACTTTCCTTCTGTACTTTTGTACTTCTTTGTGTACTTCCTTCTGTACTTATTTCCTTCTGCATTTCATTTTTCACTTCCTTCTGCATTTCATTCTGTACTTCCTTCTACTGCACTTCCTCCTTCAGTACTTTCTTCCTTCTGCACTTTCTTCTTAACTAGACACCTGAGAGCCAAATTAAGCGTAGGAGACACCCCGTTAGATTAAGGACTTTATTAAAGAGTTGTTATCCCCATGGATCACTTTACTACGAGATGCCTACTTTAATTGAAATATAGTAATAAAGTAACATTAATAAAGGAATAAGGATGTTCTTGTAGGAAAGGAATGACCCAGTTTTGTCAGATTATTATTATTATTTTTGAGGGGGGCGGTTTTTGCCTCATTTAAGAGATTTTTCGAAGGAGAGAGAGAGAGAGAGAGAGAGAGAGTATGTGTGTGTGTGTGTGTGTGTGTGTGTGTGTGTGTGTGTGTGTGTGTGTGTGTGTGTGTGTGTGTGCGTGCATAAAATCGTCTGAGAGTAGCAAGACTAAAACAAACGCAGGTGTACCGAAGGTGTTTGTGGTAATCTGGAGGTGGTGGTGTTTGTGTGTTTGTTTGTTTGTTCGTTAGAGGCCTTGGCAAACACCCCGCCAGTGGTTTTCAAGTCGGGGATTTCTCTCTCTCTCTCTCTCTCTCTCTCTCTCTCTCTCTCTCTCTCTCTCTCTCTCTCTCTCTCTCTTCCCTTGTTTACCTTCCTCCCTCCTCTCTTCCTCCCCTCCCCTCCCCTCGTCTCTCTCCATCTCTCCCTTGTTTATCTTCCTCCTCCTCTCCCTGCTCACTCAATCTTTCCTCCCTCTCTCTTCACTCTCTCTGTGGTCTCTCCTCTTCATTCTCTCTTTCTCTCTTTGCCTCCTTCCCTCTTTATTTAGTTACCTGCTTGTTTCCTTTATTCGTCTCTGTTTTTATTAAGTACTTAGGATGATATATTAATTTTGTTTTTGCTGTTCCTAGGCAATTTTGCTTACCTGGGAAGAACACCTTAGTAAATAATAAAGTTGATAGGAAATAGTTAATAAAGCCATTGCTAATTCCTCAGGCTCAAAATTTTCGTAAACTGATAAAATATTCGTAATGTAGGAAGAGTTAAAAAGAAAAAAAAAATCAAGTTAGCTTAGTAAAATAGTAACTTTTTTTTTTCCTTTAGCTTCGTAACTGCTTAAAAATCAAGCTTTTTTTCCTTCGGCTTAAAAATCAGGCTTTTTTTTTTCTCCACACCTGAAAATTATCCTTAAGTGATAGCCGGAATTTACAGGTTTCCGAAAATAATCTTCACACCTGTTTGGGAAATGTTTACATGATGTTTGTTTCGAATGTGTGTGTGTGTGTGTGTGTGTGTGTGTGTGTGTGTGTGTGTGTGTGTGTGTGTGTGTGTGTGTGTGTGTTCTAGCCGGAGGATCGTGGACTGAATGTCATCTTTAGGCAGGATGGTGTACAGTCTTGCATGGGTCTGTCTGTTTGTGGCTTTAACAACATTATTTTTGTGCGTGGATTGGAAGACATGGCCCAGTCGTTTCCTGCTGCTTACTCCACACACACACACACACACACACACACACACACACACACACACACACACACACACACACACACACACACACACACACACACACACACACACACACACACACAACGATTTTATTCACCTGATGACACTTTTCGAACTGAGAGAGTTGGACTTAGTCCACACCAATACCAAAAATGAGAGAGAGAGAGAGAGAGAGAGAGAGAGAGAGAGAGAGAGAGAGAGAGAGAGTACTTCCTGTGATGTAAGGAGCTAAGGGGTTAAATAAATCTCCGCCCTCCAGAGAATTAATATTGGGTCCATTATTCAGTGTAAAGTCAGCACCAATAATCCTGTCGCTTTTCCTTACTTCCTTCTCCATGAAAAATGGAAATCAGAATGGTGATACAGAAAAAAAAAAAAATTCGACACGAAATATTAATCTTTGGCCAAATAGTGAGATCTGTGTCAATTGTTGCAGCTTCATTGCACTGATTTGCAGAGTCCGTGGAGAGAGGAGAGATTGCAGGACTTTTGATGCAGCCTGTACGTAGACGTCTTAACTCCTTTACTACTGTGATTTATTTTTTATGCTTTATTCCTTCCACCTCGGCGATTTTGTACAGGTGAGGACGTTTTCGACTGTGATCGGCTGAAGGTGAAATAACACACACACACACACACACACACACACACACACACACACACACACACACACACACACACACACACACACACACACACACACACACACACACACCGATGTTCTTTGGCGTGAGGGATTGAGTGAGTGCCAGCCCTCTTAACTGGGTAAGAATCGATACAGGCTACTAGGACCTCTCAACACCTTCACTACGATGATGTTTAGAGTCCTTTCACCTTAACTTGGCCCAGATTTTCGTCCTTTTTGCAGCTTACTCGTATTTCATGTAGCTCAGTGGCAGAATATAATGCTACGTCTCTGCATCCTTTCCATAGCACTTCTGTGTGACTTGCATCCTGTTCTAGTGTTAATCTATTGTTGCTAGTGAGAAGTGATAATGGCGAAGTGGCAGTTTTAGGCCAAGTTAGGGTGAAAAGGGTATAGTATTGGTGTAAAGTTGCCGTCTCCCTCCATCTTGAATATGTAACAACAAATTAACACTAGAAAACGGTACTAGTCACGAAGACGTTTTATTTAGAGAACTTTGAATCGTAGTATTGTCTTATTCTGCCACATGGCTTCGGGAAATAAGCTGCAGAAGGGAGAAAATATGTGCCAAGTTAAAGTGAAAGGACTATAGTGGAGTAATATCAAGAGTTATTTACTTTGAATCCTCCCTGAAGTTGCATGTAATCGACTTGACAGAAAGAAAAGCGAAAAAAGAGACAAGAAAGGAAAAGAGAGAAAAGAAAAAGAAAAAGGGAGAAAAGAAAAGAGGAGGAAAATGAAAAGAGGAGGGAAGAGAAAAGAAGAGAGAAAAGGAAAAAGTAAAGAAAAAAGGAGAAAAGAAAACAGGAAGGAAAGAAACAGAAGGGAGAGAAAAGAGACGAAAAGAGGAAAAAAAGAAGAGAGAAAAAAATAAAATTAAAGCCATGTTCTTTGGCGTCAGGGGTTAATGGGTTGAGTGCCAGTCCTCTTGAGCGGTTAATCGATACAGGTTCTGGCCCTGATCCACTTAACCCCTTCGCTAAGATGACGTTCTCTGTTTTATTTTTGTTGCCTTTACCTGAGTTTATTCAGATTAGAAGAGGCTTTTTGAACTGGATGGGTTTTATATAGAGTTTTGTCATATCTCCTCCGCGATTAAAGATCCGTCTTAAGTGAAGAGAGAAATCTGTACTTTACAAGGGAAAAATCATCCAATATGTTACCAATATGCCGGGAATCGAACCCGGGACTCTCAGGTGAGAGCCAGGCAGCATACCACTACACCACGACCAGGTAAAAGTTATCTTACAGTGTCACAATCTTATAACCAATGTCCCTCCGCCCCCACTGTGGCCCTGAAGAGGATGAGTTAACCCCCTGGCACTCGGGCAAGTAGATGCTTTCAATCGATCCCAAGCACTTACGGCAAGTCAGAATGAAGAGATAGACCTGTACTTTACACAGGAAAAATCATCCAATATATTACCAATATGCCCCTTCTTGAGTGTCATAGAATCGTTTAGTGGTAGGCTAATGAAAGTTAAAAATGCATCATCGTACTTGTTGTTGTTAATCAAACCCTGTGTCTGGCAGAGCAGACCCATCAACCATAGGCAAGCAGCCACTCCTGGAGGGCTTCTTCATCACGGGAGGAAATAGCTAGGATGAAAAAATAATTACCATAATTGTAACCCTTTTGTCATTTTGGAACGCCTTATTTTATTTATTTATTTTTCTCTCAGGCTACCTCGAGATAATTGTGTTCGGTTGAAAAATATTATGTTGGTCAGAGGCTTGAAAATTACCTTGATAACCCTTTGTGTCTTCGAATTTACCTCACGAATAAAATAGTGTGGACGTGGCCGCAGTGAAATAACGAAGTGTGTTCATAGTAGCGATATTGTGAAGCCTGATAAATTGGTGACAAAAAAGTTATACCCTTCTGTATTTTTGTCAACTGAAAGAACGAAAATAAGTTATCAGAAAACATGGTCTGTACTGTTTTATTTACCATTTACTTTTAAAGGAATGTGTTTTACCTATATAAAATGCGACTTACCTGGCATTATCCACTTACTAAGAGCTGGTACTCTTTTCTCGTCGTATAGTTTCTTAAATTTAATACAAAAGCAGTATGAGAAAATTAACCATTCGACTGAGAAATAGCCGAGTCTTGTGTGTGTGTGTGTGTGTGTGTGTGTGTGTGTGTGTGTGTGTGTGAATAGAATAGTCATTTCTTGGTGATTTATGGCAATATTACCAGAACCAAGTGAAAATATACCCATTCTTGTAGCCAAGACGCATCTGCAATTTTTTTTTTAAGTGTATAATGTCACAGAAATGCCAAAATATTGTTGTTGTTATTATTATTATTGTGATGATGTTTATTATCATTTCCATTATTATTATTATTATTATTATTATTATTGGTATTATTATTATTTTTACCATTATTATTATTATTTTCATTCGTATTATCATCCGGGCTGCTATAACACCCTCAACTGAATGAAAGAATCTTGTGGTGTTAGGAAGAATAGGAAAGTAAGGGTTGGCGTGACAGTGAGAGAATTGAGACCCACCACTTAGAGAGAGAGAGAGAGAGAGAGAGAGAGAGAGAGAGAGAGAGAGAGAGAGAGATTAAAAGGAAAAAGAAGAAAAACGTCGAATAACGTGTTAAGTTTGTGACCTTTCAAATATCACGAAGACATTTACGAAGAGAGGATTTAGAATGTATCGCCATAGACATAAGTTCACCGATAATTCCTCCACAGTTTTTTTTTTTTTTAATACTACTATTTTCATTTTAACTTTTCGATTTTGTGGAGGCTTGGGATGTTCCTTGACCCATAAGATTTTTCGTTTTGACTGTGATTCTGTCTTGGAGGAAATCGATGGACATGACCTACGTGTAAAATAAGCATAATTGGCGGTAATAGTTGGACTGCATTTTTGTCTCATGCTGTATACATCGCCTAATATTTCGCTTCTTTTACTTCTAACTTCCTTTTTACGTATGTTTCTCGTCACTCCTATTTCACTTCTTTTACTTCTCACTTCTTTTTTACTTCTTTTTCTTTTCACTCCTGCTGGGTAATATTGTTAAGATGAGAGAGGTTTGATATGTTCCTTTACCTCAGAGATCATTGCTTTGATATGTCTGGATGGGAAGTGATAAGACACGCCGTATTGCAGAATATTAAGAGAATTTTTGTCACTAGGACAGAGGTTAGCCTAATATTTCTCTCCTACCTCTCATGTTCCTCTGCTGGGTAATATTCCAAAGCTGAGAGAAGTTTTTTTTTTTTATGTCCCTCTTCCCCTACTACTCTCCCTTTCACTTTGATATATATGGGCGGATTATTACAAACGTGCCCTAAGTGAGAGGCAGACGCAGTTAAATACCACAATTACAGTATCAGTATTACAGTACGATTGGAGAAAGACTGGCAGGTGACATTTGGAAAAACAAATTGCCTATCACATTGCTCCTAAGTTATTCCATTGTTCCATTGTACTTTTATAGCGATGTGGAGTTAAGTTTTATTTGTACCGTCATGCGAGGCCATTTGTCTCTCAGTCTAAGGAGAGTTGCTGGGTTTACTTCCTTAACCTAGCTATCTATCTGTCTGTCTATCTATCTGTCTCTGTCTATCAGTATCTATCTATCTATTTATCTATCTGTATAGTGGAAGAAAGATTGGGAAGGTATGAGCTAGAGCAGATGGAAGGGGTGGAAGACGTATGTAAGATATTCACGGAAGAGATAAGCGCAGCGTGTGAGGTGGTTTGTGGAGTGAGGAGGAGATGCAAGGGTGTGCAAGGGACAGCATGGTGGAATGATGAGGTGAAACGAGCTGTGGAGCAAAAGAATAAGGCATATGGTGAATGGTTGGCGAGTAGAGGTAGGGGAGAAGATGAGAGAGAGAAGAGAGAGGTATATGTGAGCAGGAGAAGGGAGGTTAAGAGACTGGTGAAGGAGAGTAAGAAGAAAGTGGATGAAGAGTTTGGGAGGAATCTGAGTGTGAAATGGAGGGAGAGTAAGAAATTGTTTTGGAAGGAGGTAAAGAAAGTAAGGATGTGTGAAAGGGGAAATAGTAGGGGAGTGAAAGATAGGAATAATAGATTGTTGGTAGAGAAGAGAGAGAAATTGAGGAGATGGAAGGAGCACTTTGAGGATTTGTTGAATGTAGAGAGTGAGAGCAGTGTGAGTATAAGTGGTTGGGGAATGGCTGGGAGAAGAAGAGATGAGAGGAGGGAGGAAGAGATCAGTAGGTCGGAAGTAGTGGAAGCGATGAAGAAGATTAAGCTGGGAAAGGCCCCAGGAATTGATGGAGTATGTGGTGAAATGCTTAGGTATGGGGGTGAGATTGTTGTGGAGTGGATATGGAAGTTGTGTAGATTGGCTTGGAAGAGGGAAGGGTTCCAGAGGACTGGAAATCAGGTATAATTGTTCCTCTGTACAAAGGAAAAGGGAGAGAGAAGTATGTGGTAACCATAGGGGTATTTGCCTTCTTAGTGTGACTGGTAAAATATATGGTAGAATACTCATTGATAGGGTTAGGCATATGACAGAGGAGCTAGTTGGAGAAGAACAAGGGGGATTTAGGAAGGGAAAAGGGTGTGTAGATCAGATATTTGTTCTAAGATGTTTAGTGGAGAAGTATCTAGAGAAGGGAAGGAAAGTGTACGCTGCCTTCATGGACTTGGAGAAAGCTTATGACAGAATAGATAGGAAAGGTATGTGGAAGGTATTAAGAATATATGGAGTGGAGGGGAAATTGTTGAGTGCTGTGAAGAGTATGTACGAGGGAGCTAGGGCTACGGTGCGAGTGGATGGTGAGCTGAGTGAGTTCTTTGATCTCAATGTGGGACTGAAACAGGGGTGTGTAATGTCTCCATGGCTGTTTAATATATATATGGATGGGGTCGTAAAGGAGGTACAAGGTAGGGCAGTGGATGTGGGGGTGGCCCTAACGAATGAGGGTGAGATTTGGAAGCTTCCGGTGTTGCTGTTTGCTGATGATACAGTATTGTTGAGTGAAGATGAATGGGAGTTGCAAGGTTTGGTGAATGAATTTGGGACAGTGTGTAGGAGGAGGAAGCTGAAAGTTAATGTAAACAAAAGTAAAGTTATGGTGTTTGAGAGGAATGAAGTCACAGAGTGTGCAGTGAGGTTGGATGGTGAGGATATGGAGAATGTGAGTGCATTCAAGTACTTGGGTAGTGTGATGAGTAAGGATGGAACTTTGGGGGATGAAGTGCGTGAAAGGGTACAGCAGGGAAGGAAGGTTGTAGGCATGCTGAAAGCAGTGATGAGAAATAGGGAAGTGAGTATGGAAGTTAAGAAGTCTCTGCATGATGGTATTGTGATCCCTACCCTGACGTATGGAAGCGAGGCGTGGACCTTGCAAGAGGGGAACAAGTCAAGAGTGAGAGCAGTGGAAATGAGTTACTTGAGAGGAGCATGTGGAGTGACATGGAGGGACAGGTTGACGAATGAAGAAGTGAAGGAACGTTGTGGGGTAGATGTGGATGTGGTTGAAAAGATTAGGAGAAATACACTGAGGTGGTTTGGACATGTGGAGAGGATGGAGAGTGAAAGACTGACTAAGAGGGTGTATGTGGGTGAGGTGGAGGGAGGGAGAGGGAGGGGTAGACCGAGGATGAGGTGGAGGGATGGAGTTGAGAGGTATATGAGGGAGGGGGGGGTGAGTTGGGGGGAGGGGAGTCAAATGGTGGGTGACAGAGTGACTTGGAGGGGTTTTGTCTGCGGCCACCCTTTGCGGGATTAGGGCGTCGGGCTATAGATAGATAGATAGATAGATATTTAGTTTTACCTCGCCTTCTTCTCTCTCCAATGCCCTATCCTCTTTTTGTATCTTGCTGTTTTTTCCTCCCTGTTCTCCCTTTATCATTCTTTTCCTCTCTTTCTTCCTTTTTTTTCTTTTCTTTTTTTCCTGTTTCACTATATTTTTCTTTCCTCCTCCTCCTCTCGTCAGTCACATTTACCTCTCGTCACTCACATTCCTCATCTACCCCCTCTTACTTCCCTTCTCTCCCTCCCTCCCTTCCTCTCTCTCTCTCTCTCTCTCTCTCTCTCTCTCTCTCTCTCTCTTCCCCTCCCTGCCTTTCCTCCTCTCCTCTTCATCCCCTCCTAACACAAACACTTATATTGACCTCTCTTCCTCCCCTCTCTCCCTCCTCTCTCTCTCCACCCTCTCTCCCCTCCCTCCCTCTCCTTCCCTCTTGCCCTCTTTCCCCATGCTTTCCCGTTTTCCCCAACTCTCTCTCTCTCTCTCTCTCTCTCTCTCTCTCTCTCTCTCTCTCTCTCTCTCTCTCTCTCTCTCTCTTTAAAAACCCACGATGGACACTAATAAACCACACGATAAACAAGGAAATAAATGGATTAAATAAACATGATGGGGAGAGGTATGGGGTGTATTGGTGAGTGTGTGTACTGTGGGTGTATTGGTGAGTGTGTGTACTGTGGGTGTGTTGGTGAGTGTGTGTACTGTGGGTGTATTGGTGAGTGTGTGTACTGTGGGTGTATTGGTGAGTGTGTGTCCTGTGGGTGTATTGGTGAGTGTGTATCCTGTGTGTGTATTGGTGAGTGTGTGTCCTGTGGGTGTATTGGTGAGTGTATGTACTGTGGGTGTGTTGGTGAGTGTGTGTACTGTGGGTTTATTTTCTCCTCTAGTGGAAGCGTCATATATTCATACATGCATTCCTAAATTGATTCATACATATATTCATACAAGCATACGTACATACATGATATATACATACATAAACTTACATACTTGCATACACATACATACGTACGTACATATATACACTGATACATACATACAGTCATACATAAGTGATATATATAGACATAAACAGATATATAAACACATACATACAAACATACGTAATCAATAATTCCGCGATATTCAGTCTTCATAAAATAGGGGTAGTTTAGGCTGCATTAATTTAGGTTGGGTTAATTTAGAAACAGCCTTAATTAGCAAGAGGTTAATTGACATCGTGGTTAATTTGTTAGGTTAGGTCTGATTAATTAAGGATATAGTTAGGTTAGGTAAATTAGACCTAACTTTAATTGTATTTAATGTTGTCTGATTTAACCTACCCTTTACCAGAATCAAGGTAGTCTATATATATATATATATATATATATATATATATATATATATATATATATATATATATATATATATGAATTCTGTTAATTTGTACGAGAGAGAGAGAGAGAGAGAGAGAGAGAGAAACACTTAGATAAGTAAAAGCCATAAACTCTAATAATAATTAAAGCCAAACCGAGCTAGAGGTAATGAGAGAGAGAGAGAGAGAGAGAGAGAGAGAGAGAGAGAGAGAGAGAGAGAGAGAGAGAGAGAGAGAGAGAGCGGGAAAGAAGAAGATGAAGAAGAAAAGAAGAAGAAATCATATTTGAAGAAAATGAAAGAATATGAAAAGAAGATATTATGGTAGAAAAAAGGATAGATAGATTCATAAGTAGATATAGGTAGATATGTAGATAGTTAAATAGATAGATTGATGAATGAGATAGATCAGGGGTCGGCAACCCTAGGCACGCGTGCCAGACTTGGCACGTGAAGTGCTATACCATGGCACTCAACGTGATCCAGTGTGACAAAGAAAATGTTGAAAATGCAAAGAGAGAGAGAGAGAGAGAGAGAGAGAGAGAGGTGGGCACATCCTTCCTTACTAAATCAATTAACACTGTTGCAACAGTGTTAAAAAATCTTACCTGACACGCAAAGTGGCGAAAAAATTGGCATTAATTATAAATTGGCACACCATGTTCAAAAGGTTGCCGACCCCTGAGACAGATAGATAGGCATGCAGAGTTAGATTGGAAAGTGAAAAATATAACAGTAAGAGAGAGAGAGAGAGAGAGAGAGAGAGAGAGAGAGAGAGAGAGAGAGAGATCACTCCACAGCGAATTACTGTCGAGTCACAAAGAAGCTAGAGAGACAGGAAAAAAAAGAGAAAATGAAGCTAGCTCTCTTAAAGCCAGCCTGTCCAGGATCGTTGTGTACATACCGTAAAATTAAACCGTGAAATTAACTCGTACGTAACCAGATGTGGGGGAGGTGGGGGAGGGGGAGGGGATGATTAGAGGTGGGGAGAGGAAGGAGGGAAGGAAGGAAGAGGAAAAAGGAAGGAGGGAAGAAAGGATGAAAAGCAGAAAGAAAGAAATAAGGAAAAAAAAAATGAAGGAAGTGAAGGAAAGAAGAAAGGAGGGAAGAGAAAGTTAAAGAAAGTAAGAGTAAGAATAAAAGGAAAACGATAAAGTGGAGACATGGGGAGGGGAAAAGGGGAGATTGTGAGAGAGGGGGTGACAGGTGGGGAGAGTATGGAAAGGCATGGGGGAGATCATTTAAGGATGGGGGTAGAAAGGGGAGAGGAGGAGGAGAGGGTTGATGGAGGTAGGAATGAGAGAGAGGGGGGAAAGAGGAAGCAATGGAGGATGGGGGAGAGATAGTGAGGGAGGAGAGAGAGAAGAGAGAAGACAGTGTGGAGGCAAAAAGGGAAAGGAAGGGTAGAAGGAAAAAGAAGAAGGGGGTGCGTGAAGGTGAGGGAGGGGGAGTAGGATGAGGGGAGAAAAGAGAGATGGCTGTGAGGGAGGGAACAGGCGAAGCGAAGAGGAAGGGAGAGGGAGGGAGGGAGAGGAAGAGGATGTAATAGGCTTCGAAGAGGAAGGATGTTAGAAAACAGAAGAGAAAAAGGAGAGGAAAAGAAAGAATAAGAGGAATTAAGAAGAGCAAAGAAGAAGAAAAATAAAAAGGGAGGAAATTAACCCATACAGTTCAGTGATGTATTTTAGTTTATTCTTGCCTTTTTTCAGACGATTTTTTTCAGCTTGAGGATTGGGTGTTCGAATTGGAGGGGTTAGATAGAGCCTCCATTATACGTAGCTTGAGGAAAATCGTCTGGTGTAAGCTTGAGTAAAAGCAGAAAGACGTCATCGTAGTGAAGGGGTAAGAGGAGCGGAGAATAGGGAGATTAGATGGATTGGGAGGGCAGGAAGGGAGAGGAGGGTATGGAGGAAAGAGAAAGAAGGGGAGGGATGGAAGGGAGAAAGAAGTGGGATGATACGAGTAAGAAGGGGAGGGAATGAGGGAGAAAGAGGAAGGGGGGGAATGAGGAGGACAGAGAGAAGATTAGGGGGAAAATAAAGGATATGGAAGGCAAGGGAGGAAGGGAGGGAGGGAGGGAGGGAAAGATGAGAGAAGGAAAGGGGAGAATGAAGAGACAGAAAGGAAAAGAAAGGAATGTGTATGGGGGATAGGGAGGGAATAGGAAGGGAAGGGAGGGCGTAGGAGTAAGGTGAAGGGGATAGCAAAGAAGAGGAATTAAAAAGAGGAAGGGAACAGAAAAAATAAGGGGAAAGGGAGGGAGGAAGGGGCGTGGGATTGAACATCAGGGAGGGGAGAAGAGATGGGAATGAGGGAGAGAGGAAGAGAGGAGAAAATGTATGGATGCGAAGAAGGATGTGAATGAGGGGAAAGGGAGGGGAAGAAGGGGCGTGGGGATAAGGAGAATGGTAGGCGGAAGAGAGGGAAAGGGAAAGAAAAGAAAGAAGAGCGGAAGGAGAAGGAGAGAGGTAATTGGTAGATCAGAGAGAAAGAGAAAGTAGAGTGAATGACGGGAAGGGGAGAGGATATGAGGAGATGGAGAGACGTGGGAGGAAGGAGAGGCACTGGGGAGAGGAAGGAATTAGTATGGAGGGGTAGAAGGAAAGGAGACATAGAAGATGGAGAGAATTACAAAGAAAGAGAAGAATGGGGAAGGGGAAGGAGAGCCGTCGGGGTAAGGAGATGGGGAGGATGAGGAAGTAAAGATAGGTTGCAAACAGGGGGGGGGGGAGAGGGAGGGTGGAAGAGGGTGAAATATTTATTATCTTACAAGATATACCTAAAAAAAAAAAATCCTCACTTGACAGATGCTCCCACGGTAAACAAGAAAAAAAAAAGACTAATACTGCTAGCTTTCGATAAATTACCTTTTTCTGCTGTGATATTATTTTCCACTGTTACAATATTTTCTGAGAGAGAGAGAGGAAGGGCAAGTAGGGGAGGGGAGGGATGGGGGAGACGGGAAGGACAGGTAGGAGAGGGGAAGGGAGAGAGGAAGAACGGGTAAGAGAGGGGAGGGGAAAGGGGAAGGGCAAGTACGGGAGGGAGGGGATTGGAGAGGGGAAGGCCAGGTAAGGGTGGGAAGGGGAGGGGAGAGGGGGAACGGCAGGGAGGGGAAGGGAAGGGAGGAGAGAGGGGAAGGTTACGTAGGGGAGGATAGGGAAGAGGGGAAAGAAAGATAGGGAATGGGAAAGGGGAAGGAGAAGTGAATGTACGAATGAGTTGGGAGAGGATAGTCGGGTAGTGTGGGAGGGGGCAAACATGATGAGGGGGGAGATGAGAGAAACAAGCGAAGGGAGGGGGAATGGGAGGGTGGACATGGGGAGGGAGGGGATACGAAGGGAGCAAATTGACCTGTTTGTCCCCGTTAATCACCTGACCTGACTCAGCCTAATTATTCCGCCTCGCATCACCACCTGACTCAGCCTCACCTCACCTCACCTTACTCGACGTCACCTCCCCTCCCCTCACCATACTCGACGTCACCTCACCTCACCTCTTCTGACCTGACCTGACCTGACCTGACCTGACCTGACCTTAGTTGACATACGTTGACCTCACAGCTTAAAGATGAGGATCCATGTCATACTGGGCATTACCTTGTTCTGTTGTCTATACAGTATGTGTCTGTTTTAATACTGGTACATATGATTCAGCGCAGATTTATGAAGTAGTGTGTCTGTGTCTTTCTGTCTGTTCGTACGTTATTATTTATTTATCTCTGTCTATCTGCCTCTGTCTGACTTACTACTAGAATATCTGTCTTAGTTACCAGCATTGTGTCTGGTAATTCTATATCATTCTATTTGTCTATCGATCTATTTCTGTATCTACCCAGGTACCTGCTTGTTCATTTGTAACTGTCTATCTATCTGTTTGTCTGTATCTGTCTTGTCTGTTTGTCTGTCTATCTGTCTGTCTATGTCTATCTTTCTGTCAGTCTGTCTATCTGTGTCTGTCTATCTGTATGTCTGTACTTTACCTGCCTACCTACCAACTAGCCTACCTGTCATCTGTCACTGTTAATCTCTCTCTCTTTCTCTCTCTCTCTCTCTCTCTCTCTCTCTCTCTCTCTCTCTCTCTCTCTCTCTCTCTCTCTCTCTCTAAGCTCTCATTTTCTTTCCGCCTATTATTTTTCCTCGACTTCTTCCTTCAATTATAGCTCATTAATTAAGGTGATAATTGACATCGCCCAATTAATTGTTTTTGTCTCGAGAAATTAATTAAAAAGAGAAGCATATAAATTTTTTGGAGGGGGGCTAGTATTTGAGAGAGAGAGAGAGAGAGAGAGAGAGAGAGAGAGAGAAACATACCGTTGCTTTCCATATTCGGTTCATATTTTTAATACAAGAAAGTGAGTAAATGAGAGAGAGAGAGAGAGAGAGAGAGAGAGAGAGAGAGAGAGAGAGTGAGTTAGCTTTGTTTTCCGTATGGGGATCCCTGGCTTGTTGTTGATTAATTGGAGATGGTAATGGTGTGTGTGTGTGTGTGTGTGTGTGTGTGTGTGTGTGTGTGTGTGTGTGTGTGTTATGTACAAGTGGGTTAATGTGCACTGTAGATTGATAGGTGTGGGTGGATGCTAGCTTTCAGAAAGGTTGTGTGTGTGTGTGTGTGTGTGTGTGTGTGTAGATAGATGTGGGTGGATGCTAGTTTTCAGAAAGGTTTTGTGTGTGTGTGTGTGTGTGTGTGTGTGTGTGTGTGTAGGTAGGTAGGTGTGGGTGGATGCTAGTTTTCAGAAACTGTGTGTGTGTGTGTGTGTGTGTGTGTGTGTGTGTGTGTGTGTGTGTGTGTGTGAATATGAACCATTGTTTATAGGTATAGATGTTTCCTTGTAGATACTTTTGTTTAATCTGTAACTGTATTAGTCTGCATATGTATGTGTAACTTGAAAACGCGTACATATGTGCGTATGTTTGAGATGTGTACGTATGTGTGAGCTGTATGTAAATAGGTCCAAGTCAGTAGCCTGTGTGTATGTAGACTAACTTGATGCCGTCCAAGTGTGTGTGTGTGTGTGTGTGTGTGTGTGTGTGTGTGTGTGTGTGTATGAATTGCATGTGAACGTGTACGTGCGAATTGATTGCGTGTGTGCGTGTGCTTAGGGTGGTAACGCTCATACCAGCTGAAAACAGTAGGGGATTACCATGTTAATGTTCATGATAATGGCTGTACACACACACACACACACACACACACACACACACACACACACACACACACACACACAGATCAGCATCCAGCCACACCTAGGTACCAGCCTCTCTCTCTCTCTCTGTCTCTCTCTCTCTCCCTGTCTCTCTCTCTCTCTCTCTCTCTCTCTCTCTCTCTCTCTCTCTCTCTCTCTCTCTCTCTCTCTCTCTCTCTCTCTAACCATCAATCTTACTAGAGCTTTTAAGAACAGGACGTTTGGATCGATCTTACTGTCTCTTACATCTTAACTGAGCGTGCGATTAAGTGCTTGTAGAGATTAAAGAGAGATAGGCTGACTGTATCGCTCTCTCTCTCTCTCTCTCTCTCTCTCTCTCTCTCTCTCTCTCTCTCTCTCTCTCTCTCTCTCTCTCTCTCTTTCTCTCTCTCTCAAGAATTATTGGTGTAATTTCATTTTATTGTTATTTATTAAGTGTGTATTTTCATTTATCAGTATTCTTTTTAAATCTAATTACATGATCTTTATTTGATATTTTTATTTATTTGTCTCTTCTGATTGCTAAATTTCAGAAGAATATTTGGAGCATGTGAAATTTGTCATTGTGTATCAGTGTTTTCATTTAGTTTTACTCTTTCATCCATGTTTTTCTGTTTTCTTTTTTAATTGTGTCATAGTTAGGTTTTCATTTATTTTTTTATATTTACTCTTTTTATATTCTTCTCGGGCATTTCTTGAACTTTTTCTTTACTGCACATACTGTAATATTACTTGTATTTTTTCTTTGTTTTGAGGTTGGATTTATTACGTTCTTTATCCATTTTAATTTCCCTTCATTTTTAGTTTTTTTCTTATGCCTGATTTTTCCTTCAACTCATATTGTTTTTTTCATGTCGACTCATTTTTTCTTACCTTGTCTTTTCATACTTTTTATTCTCTCTCTCTCGTTCCTCATTTATAATCTCTTCTTTGTCCAAGGCCTTCGTCTTTTTCTTATCTAAATTTTTATGTCCCTTGTATTCTTTCATTTGCTTCATTTCATTTGCTTTTGATAATTGTTTGATAATATAATTGATGCGGTAGTTGATAATTACTTTTAATTGTCGGTACCGTAATTATATTTGTAATAATTTTAGCGGTAAATATTCGTTAACAGTAATAATTTTTTGCCTGGTGTTATTTTAGTTGATATTTATATTTTTCTTTGTAGTAATTAATTATTTGTTGGAATTTATTTTCTGTTTGCCAGGGTTTATTAAGTTTTTGCCGAAAGTTTTTTATTATTTGGTCATTTTCAATTTGATAGTAATTTTTATTTGTCGGTAATTATTTGTCCATGTCAGGTGTTTAATAAATGCCTCCAATTACTTGATAATAATTAATATCATATGTGCAGTAGTCTAGTAGCAGAGAAATCGGTAGGAGGTATATATGTGCCTTTACACAGCGGTTGAATCCAAGAGGCGACACGATTTTTATGTCTTGCTGCCAAGAGCGTAAGTTGGCCTCCTTCGACTAATGTTCTGGACTTCGATAGCCTAGCCTCAGCCTCCTACGTCACGAAAGAGTGGTACGGGATTGGCTGAGAGAGAGAGAGAGAGAGAGAGAGAGAGAGAGTGACCGGGAAGATAATTATGTTATAAAGGACAACACTACACGACAGACGCAGATAGAGAGACAGATCAATAAATAGATAGATACACAGTTTGAAGGGCAGGCAGAGTCAGAGACAAAGTAAGCACTAATTAAACATACACCCACACAACTATCAGTCAGACAGAACAGACAGGCACAAAGAAACTCCGACAACCCCCAACCAGTCTAAACGATACCTTTAACAGCCCAACCACCCTTCCCTTAGCTAATTGGCGATCACGTGACGATAACTAGCGGTAATAGCACACATTAACAACCATACTTCACGGGGTTAAACAGGGGGGGAAGATTTGGGTTAAAATTAACACTGGGGAAGCGCGGGTCGGATTTTCACCCATGTGGCCTCACCGTCTAAGGGTCATGTTCGTCTAAAGTAAAATTCTTAGTTTTTTCTTGTGGATTTATAGGCAAGAGTGAGCTGTACTATGTGACATAATTTGAGCCTTGTATCCCTAGCCATAAGGATCACATTCCATTATAAAAATGTATAGTTTGTTGTAGACTTGTTGACAGGAGTTAGCTATAAGGTATAATGAAATATCAGAATTATACACGTAGTCTGTAAGGGTAATTTTACCTAAGAAAAATTCTTATTGTTATTGATGCTTATTAATACACAGAAGTGTAATATACGATGTGGTGTAATCTCAGACGTATAGTAATAGTCTTGAAAGGTCATATTGTACTAAAAGATTGTGCAGTGTTGTGGTGGAATTTGAATCTTTTATTTAGATAGTCCGTAAGGGCATATTAAATTATAGATAGATAGATAGATATATATATATTTTTGCTGTATATTTTAGGGGCAGATCCTACTTTGTGTGTTTTTGTTGTGTAGCGCAGTTTGAGTCTTGTGGACTGAGATCGTAAAGGCTATTTTTGCGTTTTATGTGGTTGAAAGATTAAGGAAGTGCAGTTTGATGCATTTATGATACATTTGGGAAATTTGACTTTGTGTCTCGAGTGATTTAACGCCCTTTTGCCGTATTAGAAGTTAAAATTGCACTGCCAAGGGACTGCAGAGGAGTTCTCCCATTACACCGAGATACATTACGAGTGATTTTGGCTCGCTCCGAAAGGTTATGTCTGGAAAAGGCGTTGTAATGCGTTCCTGATGATTGTGTTGATATTTGCTGATTTTATGGGAGTTTGGCCTTTGTGTTGCCTGTCATTATTGGTTATAGTAACAGTTGACCTTTTGATGTCGCATGGGAATTTGATCCCTTTGATCTCTTGTATTAGGTTTTAGTTTTACTCTAAACAAAAGATTTCAGGATGTGAATAATGTAACTTTGTGATTTTTTATTATTTAATTTAGAACTAAGAGATGGGCAGACATACGAGCATGTAGATATGGATTAATGGTCACACAGGTAACAATAAAAATAAATGGAAGGTCATAAAAGCAAACATGATAAGCAAGAAGATAGACTGGTGACAGATAAATTGGACGATAGGCCAATGAACGATTAGCACAGCAGTTCGGACTGATGGTCAGATGGACTAACAAGAAATAAATGGGTCAGTTAACTGTTTTCTAGATAATTAAGTCACTGTCAAAAAATAACAAGAATACGTAGATAGCCAGGTGATACTGATGATAATTGGTGAACAGATTTAATTTTTTTGTCTTCCTGTTTCTTTGACCTCAGTAATAATAATAATAATAATAATAATAAATAATAACGATTAACGATTCCTCTTCCCACAACACACGTCTTCAATACTGGATATTAAGTAGTTTTAAATAAAGCACAGTAGTATTCCTTATTTTTTAATTTGTATTTATTATTTTCAGGCAAATGTATCCAAGTTATTATAGAAGTGTGGAAAATTTTGTCCACAGTGATATACGCAATTTGTATTATTACCTTCTCGTCTTAAGAGTTGCGAAAGGTTAATTGAAATGGTAGTCAGGTGAGTTCCAAATAAAACACCGGGAGAAGTTTTAATTTCATCGACAGTGGCGTGTGGAGGCATTATGATAATTTAGAGAAAAGTTTGAGAAATGATACACTCAGCATGGAATGTCCGCCTGGTGGTTTAGTGGGGTATGACACTCTCATCGGATTCGGCCCATTAGGATTCCGTGCCATGGAGTCTGAGGTTTATAGCGAACAAGACGCAACGAGAGAGAGAGAGAGAGAGAGAGAGAGAGAATGCTTCATAATGACACTTGGCCGAGACTGATCACTGTCCCTTTAAATATCTATTTTTAAATACCTTCGTTTAAATACCCTGACGAGAAAATACAAGATTAGGTGGATAAAATGCCGGAGAAAAAAACGCTTCAACGTACAAAGTTTGGAAGCTAAATATATTGTTATTTTGCCCGAGATCATTGTGGGAGATTTTGCCGATGTTCCTTTTTGGGTGTCTCAAGTTATCAGTAATTGACCCCTAAGGTAAATGGCAATTAGAGCGATTATACCAATAATTACACCGCCCCCCCACCTCTCTAGGAACAAGACACGGGAAAATTAAGCCTTATGTCGTTGTTACTTAAAGGCCAATTTCCCCACACCTCTGATGAAGGACACGTTACCTGGGCTGCCTGTTCGTGAGCCAATTAGTCGCTTCAGTCCATGTGAGTTTTTTCATTATTATTTTGTGCTATTTCCAGGCGATTTTATTCAACTCTGGAGGGGCCTGTAGAGCTTGTTAGAGATTTCCTTTATTTACCCCTTATACGACTAAAGGTGTTTTCCAAGCTAGAGAAAATCGTCTGGAGAATGCAAGATTATAATTACATACGTGACTATTATAGGTGTCATGCCCGGGAAACTTTATGAATGTTGCCCCTGCCATTGTTTTATTATTATTATTATTATTATTATTATTATTATTATTATTATTATTACTACTACTACTACTACTACTACTGCGAAAGAAATAATTCCGTATTATTATTATTATTATTATTATTATTATTATGCCATACTCCAGCCACACACTCAATAATTCATTCCCTGAGGTCCAAGCTTCCTCCTACGTGCCACACACCTTCATATATCAGATAGCGGTGGGTGCCTTCCAACGACTTACCTGTTCGTGTGGGCCAATTAGGCGTGATTACAGGTGCATTTCCCCCCGTGTTCTTTTTTCGTGTGCAAAGTCACTGAGCTTAATGATTTGCTGTGGCGTCACTTTATTGCCTTGTGTTCAGCTTTTTATTGCAGAAGGTGAGTGTGTGTGTGTGTGTGTGTGTGTGTGTGTGTGTGTGTGTGTGTGTGTGTGTAAAGCAAGGGAAGTTAATAGGTTTCTGTTGCCATAAGTTTATTACCAGGCGTTTAGCATTTTAGTATGGTAAGGTGCAAGGCGTTTATTTGTGTGTGTGTGTGTGTGTGTGTGTGTGTGTGTGTGTGTGTGTGTGTGTGTGCAAAGAAAGTCATCGGGGTAATGGGCTGTTGTTTGCGTTATGTAATTGCCCAACGTTTTACCTTTTATTCTGTTGTTATAGCAGGTATTTATGTGCGTGGGTGTTGTATATGTGTGTGTGTGTGTGTGTGTGTGTGTGTGTGTGTGTGTGTGTGTGTGTGTATGTGTGTGTGTGTGTGAGAGAGAGAGAGAGAGAGAGAGAGATGATGATGATGATGATGATGTCAGCATCATTATTGTTATTCCAGAGGCCTTCCAATGCCCTTAGTCACATTCCAACTGCCTTTCCACTCTCTTCATTCCACTCGACTACCTCCTCATTCCAAGACTGTTCCTACTGACCACACCACTCCTTTCCCATCCCTTTCCAGTGAGTTACCAGTCCATTCCCATTCCATTCCAGTCATCTACCTCCATTCCTATTCCATTCCGGTCAGCCACTTCTCTATTCCCATTCCATTCCAGTCATCTACTTCTCCATTCCTATTCCATTCCAGTCAGTTTCCTCTCCATTCCTATTCCATTCCAGTTAGCCACCTCTCCGTTCCCAGTCCATTCCAGTCCGCTACCTCTTCATTCCAGTCGGCAGCCACGCCACTCATACTCCATTTCAGCTGGCAACCTCTCCATTCCCACTCCTGTCCCCGCCATTCCAGTCACCTGCCTCTTCACTTTTTTTTTTCCCGTTATTCCAGTCATCCGCCTCTCTGTTCCCACATCACTCCCCGTTCCCATTCCATACCCGCTTCATTCCCACCTCATTCCATTTCCATTCCAATTCCATGTACTTTCCGTTCCCAATCCATTCTCCATTATCTTTCCACTCCCACTCCATACCCTTTCTATTACCAATCCACTCCAGTTAGGTGCAGCTCCAGTCTTAATTGATTCCAGTGAGCTCCATCTCCATTTATAGTGATTTTAATTTATTTTCATTTCTCCGTTTCATTTCTCCATTTCTGCTGCTTTCCCACTCAGTTCCCTCTCCATTCCTACTCCGTTCCCATTCAATCACCACTCCTGTCTAGTCATCAGCTTTTGTTTCTGTTCCATTTCACTCAAGTACCTCACCATTCTGTCCATTCCCACTCCATTCCCTCTTCATTCTAGTCGCCAGCCACTCCATTCCCACTTAATTCCAGTTGTCAGCCACCCCATTCCCACTTCATTCCAGTCGCCAGCCACTTCATTCCCACTTCATTCCAGTTGCCAGCCACTCCATTCCACCCTGGTGCCTCTCCACTCCCTCTCCATTCCCATGAGAGGACTGACTCACTCTGGAATCAAGCGTAGCCTTAGGTCTAGAGGGAGTTAAGTTCAGTCTGCGTGATTTATTTGAACACCCCTTATTTATTACCGTTTTTTAATTATCCTCAATAATTTTCCTTACTTTTTCCTTTTTTTTTTTCTGTGATATGGATTTCTTCGTGAATTCTGTGAACGATAATTTTTGAACGGTAATGTCTGTATGTCTGTGTATCCGTCTACCTACCTACCTACCTACATACCTACTACCTGTCTACCTACCTACCTACCTAGCTACCTGCGTATTTACCTATCTCTGTATGTCGTCCGTCCGTTGTATCTCCATGCTTGTTTGCAGTTACTTAGTTAATATCCTCATTTAATTCAACCATCAAGATAAACGACAATAATATTAAGCAGTGTAACTAGATAACCTTACCTTAAACAATGTAGTCATCTTTTTAGAATAAGAAAAAATTACGAAATATACCGAATACAAAAAATGGCCGAAAAAAGTAATATAATACACGCCATAACAAACCAAGAAAAAAAAAAAAAACTGGAATATATCAAGAAAAAAATCGTCCCAAAAATGATGAGTAAAAAATGCCGAACCAAACCTATTATAAAGAAAATCTCAAAAAAATATAACACGAAAATAAACCGTCAGAAAATGTGGTCGAAAAAAACAAAAAAAAAAGAGCCGAAGAAAAAAAATTGCCGAACTGTATAATAACAATAATGAAGCGCCGGACCGTCTCCCTGCGCCGAACCCTCCCAACTCGTATTTATCCTTTTAATTCAGCTGAGTCCCACCGAATTGGGAGGTTCCGGGGAAGGTGTGCATTTCGGCTCTCTTTTACGTATTCTCTCTCTCTCTCTCTCTCTCTCTCTCTCTCTCACGCTTGGTTGTTGCTGAGAGAGAGGGAGAGAGAGAGAGAGAGAGAGGGTGATAAAGGGTGAACGATGAGAGAAGACAAAGGAAAAGATAAAAAGAAAGGAAAATAGAAAGGTGAAAGAAGAAAGAGTGAGAAGAAAGAAAATTAGAGCAAGAGAGAGAGAGAGAGAGAGAAGGGAAAACGTAGAACTGGAGAAAAGGATGGAGAGAGTGAAGGAACCTGGAGAGAAAAGGGATAGACTGGAGGAAACTTGAGGAAAGAGTGGCGAGGAATAGAGGTAAGCGGAGGAAGGATTGGAGAGCAGAGATAGCAAGTGAAGGAAGAATTAGAGAGAACAGGAGAGGAGACTGGAGGAAACTGGAAAAATTATTGGAGGGAAAAGGTGAAAATTGGAGGAAACGGGAGGGAAGAGTGGAGAGAAAAGGAGGCGAGACTGAAAAGAAAAATGATGAAAGGGAAGCATCATTCTTCTCTCTGGCTTTTTCTTATGACGTAATTTCTCTCTCTCTCTCTCTCTCTCTCTCTCTCAATTCCTTTCTTCCATCCATCTATCCATCCATCATTCCTTCCTTCTTTCCTTCCTTCCTTCCTTCTTTCTTTCTTTCTTTCTTTCTTTCTTCCCTTCCTTCCTTCCTTCCTTCCTTCCTTCCTTCCTTCCTCCTCTTTCCTCCCATCCTTGGTTCCTTTGTTTTCTTCTCTCCCTTGAATCTTCTCTACTCTTAATCTTCCCCTCTTCGTACCTTCCCTCCTTTCACTTTCTTCCTTCACCTCCCTTCGCTTCTCCTTACCCCTCACCTCTCTTCCCCTCATCTTAATCTTCCATGCTCTCTCTCTGTCTTCCTTTCCCCTGTCATCCCTTCCCCTCACCTGCCTTTCCTCCCCCCTCACTCCCCTTCCTCTCCCATCTCGTTCCCCTTTCTTCGCACTTCACCTCCCCTTCCTCTCCTCCAACCTTCTCTCCCAGTTTCTTCATCTCCCCTCCCCTCACTCCCTTCCTCACCTCCCCCGTACCATCTCTTCCCACTCCCCTTCTCCATCCTCTCCTCCCCCTTCCCTCTAATCTCTCTCCTTTCTCCTCCCCATATGCCCTTCCTCTCCCCTCACCTCCACTCATACCCTTTCTCTCCCCTCCCCTCCCCTCCCCTCTGTACCCTCCTCCCACTGCTCCTCCCCTTCCATGTAATCCCATTCTCCCCTCACACCTCATTTCTCCTCTCTCCTCTACTTCTTCCCTCCCCCTCCCTTCCTCTCTCCTACCCTTCCTTCCTCGTCCCTCTCTCCTTTCCTTTCTCTCTCTCCTCTCTCCTTCCCTTCCCTCCCTTTCCCTCTCTCCTTTCCTTCCTTTCCCTTCCCTCTCGCCCTCCATTCCTTCCTCTTCTCTTTTTCTCCTTTCCTTCCTTTTCCCTCCTTCTCGCTTTCCTTTCTCTTTCTTCTTCCCCTTGTATTTCCTCTCCTTCCAACCCCTCCCTCCCCCATCACTTATCACCCCTCATCCCTACCATTCTCCCCATTTGCCGTTCCCTACTATATTCCCTTATTTTTTCTCTCCTTCCTCTCTAATTGCTTCTTTCTCCCCATTCTTTTTCCCTCCTGTCTTCTCCCACCCCCACTCCTCTCCCACCCCCACTCCTCTCCCCTCATCCCCCTTCCTCTCACATCTGCCCATCCATTCCTTCAGCACATCTTCTCCTCGTTCTTCTCTTCCTTTCTCTCATCCTCTCCCCCCACTTTTCTCTTATCTCTTCTCCCCTTGGCTCCCCTCTCCTCTCATTCCTATCCCCTCCCCACCCCCTCTCATTCCTCTCCTCTCACCACTTCCTTTTATTCCTATCCCCTCACCATCTCCCTCCCACTCTCATCTCCATCCTCTCCTCCGTCCCCTCCCCTGCCCTCCCCTCTTCACCCTAAAATGATGAGCCAATTTCTCCCCACCGTTTACCCTCCCCTTCTCTCTTAACGGCATGCCCAAAGTGCCTTGCTTTCTCTCTCCCATTGTTTACGTTCTTGTTTGTGCATTTGTTTACCTGTTTGCTTGTTCTGGTTTGTTTAGGTCGGTGTTTGTGGTTGGTTTCGTTGTTTGCTTTTCATATTTCTTTTATCCTTGTTTAGTGACCTTATTGCTTCTTTGGAAACTAAAAATGAAGTTGTTTGAGTGGACTAGCAAAGATTGAGAGAGCTGGAGTGCCTCGGTGAGTGAGTGAGTTAATGAAGCAGGGGGTCACTGAAAATTAGGAGAGAAAAGCTAGAGACTGAGCGATAAATATAGATAGATAAATAGATAGATAGATGGAATGCACAAATAGATGAGTGGGAGAAGGAACAGGTGAGTTTGGGGAGTGTGGAAGGAGGAAAAAGGGGTTAGGGAAGAAATGGGGAAGGGAGGATTGGGGATGGGGAAGGAGGGGGACGGAAAGATGGAGAGAAGTGGTGAAGGTGAGAGAGGGGAGGGGTGAAAAAAGGTATAGATGGGAAAGGGAGGGGCAACGGGAAGAAGGGAGAGAGAAGAGAAAGAGAAATGGGGAAAGTGAGGAAGGGAAGGGATGGAAAGAGGGAGAAGGAACTATGGGAAAGAGGGAGAGGGGGAAGGGGGGAGATACTGGGAGAGGACTGGAGGGGGAGGGAAGGGGAAGGGGAAAGGGGGGAGGGGAGAGGGAGAGAGAGAGGAAAGGGGACAGGGGAAGGGGAGGGGAGGGGAGGGAGAAGAGGATAGAGTGGGAGGGAAGAAGGAGATAAATGGGAAAAACAAGCAAGGAGAGTAGTGAAAAATGCGAAAGATGAAGAAGAGAAGAGAGATGGGGAGGGAGAAGAGAGGGAGGGGGTAGGAGGAGAGTGGGGATAGTGGAAGAGGGAGGGGGAAGGGGAGATGGAGAGAGGGGAAGGAGGATGAGGGGGGAAGCCATACAATACACCAAATCTAGCCTTAGAAAACCTAATATATCTTGCAGTGCTTCCTTTACTGTGTGTGTGTGTGTGTGTGTGTGTGTGTGTGTGTGTGTGTGTGCAGGGATTGTATGTATTCCTGTGTGTGTGTGTGTGTGTGTGTGTGTGTGTGTGTGTGTGTGTGTGTGTGTGTGTGTGTGCAGGGATTGTATGTATTCCTGTGTGTGTGTGTGTGTGTGTGTGTGTGTGTGTTATCAAGTATTATGTCTGAGTCAGATTGGTTGGAGATTGATAAAACTTCTTAAATTGTTAGATATTGTAAAGAGATGTAGAAAATTTATACATAATCTTTCACTTAGCTACCTTTCCATCCATCCATCCATCCATCCATTTATTCCTCCATGCATCCATCCATCCATGTATCCACCAACTTCCCTTCTCAGATGTCTACTATCCTGTCACGACCATCCCTTCACTGTGTTGGGGAGAGTACCACAAGTTAGTTGAGAGAGAGAGAGAGAGTGAATGTCAGTTTACACTTACCATTTCCTCACGTTCTCTCTCTCTCTCTCTCTCTCTCTCTCTCTTTCGTTTTCATTTCATATCTCCCATTTTTCCATTCCTCCCTTTTTCCGTCCTCCTTCCTCTCTCCCTCCCTTCCCATTCCTTCCCTCCCTCCTTTCCTCTCGTCCCATTCCCTCTCTCCCTTCCTCCTTTCCTCCCTTACCCCAGTTTCTCCTTCTTCCTGCCCGTCCATCACTGTCTCCTAATTCTCACTCCATCCCCGTCTCTGTTTTGTCTTCCTTCCATCTTTCCTTTCTTTCTTCTTTTTTCCTTCCTTTATTTCCTGTTTCTTTCATTCCCTCTCCCTCATTTCCTCTCTCCTGTCCAATTCCACTCTCCCTACTATCATTCCTTTATTGTCCTTCCTTCCTTCCTTCCTTCCTTCCCTCCATCCTTCCTTCTATCCTTCCTTCCTTCCCTCCATCCTTCCTTCCATCCTTCTCTCCTTCATTCAACGATTCCCTCTCTATTCTCCCTTCGTTTCCTTGTTCCCTCCCTTCCTGTCTGTCATCGTCTTCAATTCTTCCTCCTCCTCCTCCTCCTCTTCCTCAGCTGCTACCTACGTTCCTCTTTACTAATCCATCATCCGACTGTTTAGTCTCTCTCTCTCTCTCTCTCTCTCTCTCTCTCTCTCTCTCTCTCTCTCTCTCTCTCTCTCTCTCTCTCTCTCTCTCCATCACCCTGTCAACCACTCTACCGTTCCTCCCTTCCCCCTCCTCCTCTCTCCTTCTCCCTTGTTCTCCCCTCCAATCTTTTTTCTTTACCTTATCCTCTTCCTTCCTGCCTCCCTCCCTTGCTGTCTCTCTTGCTCTGTCAGCGTCATATACTCTCCCTCTTTTCCCTTCCTCCCTTCCTTCTCTTTATCTCTTCCCTTTTTTCATATCTCCCCCTCTGTCCATCTCCCTCCCTCCCTCGCCCTATCCCCACATTCTCCCTCTTTCCTTCTCTCGCTCTTTCCCTCTCCATCAATGCCGTATACTCTTACTCCCCCTCATTCTCCCTTTCTCCTTCCTTCTTTCTCGCTCCTCTCCATTCCTCCCTGCATCTCCCTCTGCTTCTCCATCACTCTTGTCACATATTCTCCATCTCCTCCATCTCTCTCCTCCTTCTCTCCCTTTCTCCCTCTCTCCCACTCCCCCACATCTCTTGCTTTCCATCCTCACTCTTTCTCTTCTCCTCCTTCAATGGCTTTCCTTCCTTCCACTCCCACTTCTTTCCTCCCGTCCTCTTTCCTCGTCCTTCCTCCAGAGTTTTCCCTCTCCTGTCCCTTCTTCTTTCCTCCCACGCTCTCCCCCTCTACCCTCTTCCTTCCTCACAACTTCTCCCTTTCTCGTTGTCCTTCCTCTGCCCTCCCCTCCCAAACTCCCTAACCATCTTCGTCTACCCTCCCTCTCTTTCCTGTACACTCCTCTCCCCCTCTCCTCCTTCCCATCACTCTCTCTCCCCTTTCTTCCTCCACACTCCCTCTCTCCCTCCCCCTCCTCCTTCCCTCCTTCTCCCTCTCCCTCCCTGTGGCTCTCCATCACCCTGCCATCTACTCTCCCTGTAATTCACGTCCTAAGGATTATCATGCGACCCACGTCTTAAGGGAGAAGGAGGCGGCCAAGGAGGGAGAAAGGGAGAGAAGGGAGGGAAGAGTGATAAGGAGGGGATGAGGGAGGGGAAGGGAGAGAGGGAGGGAAGGGAGTGGGAGGGGGGAATGATAAGGAAGGGGAGAGGGAGGGAAGGAGAGAGGGAAGAGAGAAAAAAGGGGAGAGAGAGGATGACAAAGAGCAAGAGGAAAGAGAGAGAGAGAGAGAGAGAGAGAGAGAGAGAGAGAGACAATAACCTATTGAGCCAAAAAGTTTCCAAATTAAGATACGGTAATCCTTCCCGTCTCTCTCTCTCTCTCTCTCTCTCTCTCTCTCTCTCTCTCTCTCTCTCTCTTTCAGCTTTTTGGAACGCATTTGATTTTTTACCATAAATTAAACTTTTTTTTCTCTCAGTCTGTACACAATTTAATGCCCTTTTACGAGGCAGGAAAGACCCATTATTTTGAGTTTAATTGAAATGATCCTAAGGTAAGTTGGTGGGGGTAAAATAATGGCTTTTTGATGGTCTTTCATTTCTTTCTTTTTTTCTTTGTTTAGTTTATCATAATTATTATCATTTTATTATTATTATTATTATTATTATTATTACTAGTAGTAGTAGTGGTAAGTCATTGTTCTAATAATATTGTTTGCCTTTTGCATCCTTGTCTTCTGTAATATAGATCAGGATGCACACACACACACACACACACACACACACACACACACACACACACACACACACACACACACACACACACACACACACACACACACACACACACACACACACACACACACACACACACACACACACACACACACACACACACACACACACACACATATATTATCTACGGTTCATAATCAAAGCTTCCTAGAGGAATAACGGGTAATGTTCTTCAGTGATGGGATTATTCCTGGCGGTAAATTATACCTTTGTACTAAAGTGGTGCAGGTGAAGGTGAAGGGAAATTGGTGTGTGTAGTCGAAATAAGCGCACACATACGCTCATACACGTACACGTTTATACCTCTCTCTCTCTCTCTCTCTCTCTCTCTCTGAGACACACACACACACACACACACACACACACACACACACACACACACACACACACACACACACACACACACACACACACACACACACACACACACTCCTAGCTAGACGGTACCCCTTTGGTCTTCGCATGCGCAGGTGTTAAAAATACGTCATCGTAGTGAAGGGGTCAAAGAAGGGGGGGGGTTGGGTAGATTGAGGAAAGCAAAAAAAAAAAAAAAAAGTCAAAGTTTTAAACTAGTGAAATACTCATATCACCAAAAGTTGTAATGATAGTAAAAAAAATATATATATATATAATGGTAGTCACGCTTGCTCTCATGTTATTAAAATCATGGCGCGTCCTCTCATTCCCCCCCATGGCCGTATCACCACATAACAAAACAGCAACAAATAGCGACAACGACGACGACAACATCAACAGTTAAAACCAAAATAACAACAAAATCATCAATAAGAACAGCAAGAACACTAACGAATACAATAACAACATCAACAGTCATAACCAAAATAACCAAATCATCAGTACGCTAACGAATACAATATCATCATCAACAGTTAAAACCAAAGTAGCAACAGAATCATCAATAAAAACATCAAGAACGCTAACGAATACAATAACAACAATAACAGATAAAACCAAAATAATAACGACTCATCAGTAGCCGTACCAAGAACAATAATGGCTACAAACACACAACAACAACCACAGCGACAAGAGCAAGTTATTTCTCATTGTAACACGAACATCCAAAAAAAAGACATCTGTCAGTTCTTTTTCCCAGTTAGAAAAACGTCAGACTTCAGCAACAACAGCAACAGCAACAAAGACAACAAACATTTATCAACAGCAAGCAATATCAACATCAAAAACATCATCATCAGCAACAACATCATTATTTCTCCCCCCACTCGTCGTCACTCCCTGTTTTTTTTTTTTTTTTTTTCCAACAAACCTCGCAAATTGTGCCATCTCGCCTCTGGTTCAATATGACGCTAATTTTTTCGCTGGCTGTGTTCATAACGAGATATTTTGTTTGGCGAATACGAGGGTGGAAGAAGCAGACAGACAAAAATGATGAGAAAGGAAAGTGGGAGAATTGTCAAAGGCATGTGTGAAGTGAAAATGGGTCACGCCTCTGTTTGGCCGTCATTTGTGCTCCAGGATTTTAATAGTAAGAGAATGGATAGTATTAATAATAATAATAATATTGTAATAATAATGATAAATTATTTGTACCGTATTGTTATTATTATTAAAAGTTTTTTATTACTCTTAAAATAACGCCAGTAGCAATTTAAGATTAATAGTATTTATAGTAGTAGTAGTAGTAGTAGAGCAGTAGTAGTAGTAGTTGCAGTAGTAGTGGTAGTAGTAGTAGTAGTAGTAGTAGTAATAATAATAATAATAATAATAATAATAGTAAAACGAAATAGAGTTTCAAAAATAGAAATCCTGCAATTTACTTTTGCACTTATTCCGTCGTAAAAATGTGAATATTACATTGCCTGCAGAGGGGCAGATAGGTGTGTGTGTGTGTGTATATATATATATAGATAGATAGATAGATAGATAGATAGATATAGATAGATAGATATAAAGAGAGAGAGAGAGGTAACTATGAGTGAAAATAGCACACTTTCCTATCGATAGATAGATACATAAAAGTGAGTTGATAATTTTACTCACCCATAGACAGACACAGACAGGTAGAGCAATTATACAGATACAGGTAGACAGATAGAGTTCAGTATTCCAGTAACGATCTGGCTCGGTTAATGGCATTGATACTTTGCATGTTAACCCTCTGCAGCTCGCTAGGGCCTTTTTGTAATGGGTGAGAGAGAGAGAGAGAGAGAGAAAGTGTGGCTGATGGTTTTACACTGTCCTAATTGTACGACTGTTTTATCACTCGTAAGCGAGTCACGTAATTTCTTTATTACTGATATAAAACTGTGATTCTCTCTCTCTCTCTCTCTCTCTCTCTGTCTCTCTCTCTCTCTCTCTGTCTCTGTCTCTCTCTCTCTCTCTCTCTCTCTCTCTCTCTCTCTCTCTGGATATGGAGGAGGCTGTGCTGAATCGGTAGAGAAGTGGCCTGCAGTACTAATAGATCCAGCTTCGACTCTCGGATGGGGCAGAGAGCAGTTTGAGGGTTTCAGCTTCATAGACTTTACTGATCTAACAGAAGGCCCGCCGACATGTCGTAAAAATACCCCCGCTAATAACAATACACCTGTCCAGTATGAGACAGCCCTAGCTTGTATGTATTCAGTATGGACGGTGAGTGTTAGTGGTGAAATGTGGAGGTGTATGGTATGGAGGAGGACTACCTGGCCCTGGGAACAGGCTGTGAAGCCTATGTCAAAATTCGGACACATTATATTTATAAGCCGACCAAAATTAACCATTCTGCATTGATGAGTCATGGTATCCGGGTTGGAGTATTGTGTTAAAAATGGTGGTTATATGTTTTTGTGTTAGGAATGTTTGATATATTAAGCTTTTTAATATACTTTAATATAAAGGCTTTTCCCCCTCCGTCCGGCAGTTATATTTAGCTAGTGGAAGATATATTGTAGTGACTCGGTGAAGGGACCACTTTTATGCCCATCGTTTGACTTCTTTCTGTTCTAAATAATATATTTTTTTTTTGTACAGTTCTGGACAAGATCTATGAATTAGCATCACAAGGAAGGGTGTACCATTTCTCCTTTTTCTAGATAAAGTGTCAGGTCAAGGACTTGGGTTGGTCGTCATATAATTTAACTCTGGCTAATAATCAGTTCTTTGCGGCAACAAAAGTCATCTCTTCTGTTATCATAAATCTCTTTTACCGTGCCGCTTATGCTTATCCCCTCTATAAATACTGAACTAAAAAAAAAAAGATAAAAAAAAGCTCACTTAATAATACCCCCAGCATCTGCAATTTTGACTCCTTTATTATCTTCCCGAGGACCAATATAATTAAAAAGTTGTTGATAACTGTTACTGAGTCTGTGGAAGTTCTTGGGATTGATGTAACTCCTATCTGCTGTTTTATTTCTATCATATTATCGTTTGGGAGCCACGTTGTGTCGGTAGTTATTGAGTTCTTCTTGTGATATTGTGTGCCCTGGGTCTGGGTTCGAATCCAGGAGAGGAAGTCATGTAAAGTGAGTATTGGCAGTATGTCCTTGCATATGCAGGGGTATGTTCACCCACTGTTGGTTCATACGAGTTAAATGCCGGTAGACTGACACTAACTCACCCTAAGCCAAAATAGCACAATAACTTTCACATACTTATTCTCACTACAAACACCCCTTCCTGTTCGTACTTGGCGAGCATGGGTATATGTTAAAAAAAGTATGTTGCTCTCCCTCAAAGAACTTATTAACAAGGACTTATTTACCCTCCCTGATTAATTTTCAAGCGTATCTTCTCTGCCACATATAACTTTCTCATATTTACGGACTTTTGGTTGACATTTTACACATATAATTTAAACTTCTGATATTTAATGTTCTTTTTAATTTGTAATATCATCACTCATCGAGCGAGAGCAATTAGGGTCTTAATTGCCTGTTTCGTTTAATGGTTTCTGTGTTTAGCCAAGTGAGGAAATTGTGTTTAATGTGAAGGCATCATTTTCAGTTATTTCATTATTGGTGTCTGTTTTTCATGTTATTATTCTTAGTCATATGTTATTATTATATTATTATTATTACCTGCGCCAAGGAGGTTATGTTTTCACCCCTGTCCGTTTGTTTGTTTGTTGGTTGGTTGGTTTGTGAACAAGATTACACAAAACCTACCGGACGGATTTCCACGAAACTTGGTAGAAGAATGGACCTTGGCCCAGAATAGACTCCATTAAATCTTGGTGCGGATCCGGATAAAGGTGCGGATCCAGGATTTTTTTTTTTTTTTTCACTTTCTTAAACATTGGGAGATAAGGCATTTTTCGACATTTTCGTAAATTTTTCAGTGAATATTGCATGGATGTTGATGGCGGAGGTATGCGCTCTGCTGACTGCCATTCTAATTATTTATTATTATTATTATTATTATTATTATTATTATTATAAGTAGTAGTAGTAGTAATAAGGTGAATGCATGTGTGTGTGTGTGTGTGTGTGTGTGTGTGTGGGTGTAATTCTGCAAGAGAGAGAGAGAGAGAGAGAGAGGAGGGGGAAGGGAGCGAGCGAGGAGGTGCGGAGGGTACTTGAATGTGAGAGAGACTGATTGAGAATTTAATTGCGTGCATATGAGAGAGAGAGAGAGAGAGAGAGAGAGAGAGAGAGAGAGAGAGAGAGAGAGAGAGAAATTGGAGGAAGACATCTTTTTCATAGGTTCTTTTTAACGCCAGTATTTATTCAGTTTTGGAAAGATTCTCTCTCTCTCTCTCTCTCTCTCTCTCTCTCTCTCTCTCTCTCTCCTCTTTACATACAGGTAGAGTGATTTACCTGTGCCCTGGTAATTAAGAGAGAGAGATACCTTGCTTTGTCTACAACGTGGGGCAATTTAGGTGTGTGTGAGACGGGTGTTTGCTCTCTCACTTGCTTTAATTATCTCACTCTCTCACTTTCACTCGTATCTCTCTTTTGCGTTTGTAGGATGCTTTTATGTCACTGTTTGCTTCTTTCTTTGGTCTCTCTCTCTCTCTCTCTCTCTCTCTCTCTCTCTCTCTCTCTCTCTATCTCTCTCACTACCCTCCCCCTTCTTTTCTGTCTCCTGTCCCTCTCACTTGCTCTCTTTACAGTTATTTTTCTCTCTCTCCTTCTCACTTTTCTTTTTTTTTCAGTTTTCTTTCTTTCTCATCCCCCATTCCGTTTCTCTGCCCTTCCTTTCTGTCTCACTCTTTTTCCTTTCCCCTTTCTCTCTTCTTCTCCCTCTGTTATTTACTCTTCTCCTCTCTTCCTCTCTCTTTCTCTTTTCCTCTTTTCTTTCTCCCTGCAATACCTCCGTTTTCCATATCCCCCCCTGACTTGCTCCTCTTTCTCCCCTCTCTCTCTCTCTCTTTTACCTCCTTTCTCCATCTCTTTCTCTTTTTTCCCTCCTCTCTCCCCTCTCTTTCTCTCTCTACCCTCCTTTCTTCCTCGCTCCTCTCTATTCCTTCCTTTCTCCCTCTCTTTCTCTTTCCCTCCTCTCTCCCTCTTTTCCTCTCTTTTCCCTCAGTTCTCCTTCTCTTTCTCTTTTCCCTCCTCTCTCCCTCTCTTTTCCCTCCCCTCTCCCTCTCTTTCTCTTTTTCCTCCTCTCCCTCTCTTTTCCCTCCTCTCTCCCTCTCTTTTCCCTCCTCTCTCCCTCTCTTTTCCCTCCTCTCTCCTTCTCTTTTCCCTCCTATATCTCTCTCTTTCTCTTTTCCCTCCTCTCTTGCTCTCTCTCTTCCCTCCTCTCTCCCTCTCTTCCCTCCTCTCTCCCTCTCTTTCTCTCTTTTCCTTTCTCTCTCCCTCTCTCTCGCTCTCTTTTAATCTTACCCATTAAGAGTCGCCAATGGAGCATAAAGTGCACTATTGAACTCTTAACAAGCGAACAGGTAGACAATAACCTCTCTCTCTCTCTCTCTCTCTCTCTCTCTCTCTCTCTCTCTCTATCTATCTATCTATCTATCTATCTGTCTGAGTGTCCGTATCTATCGTTGTCTGTCTATATCTATATTAATTTATACCTGTGTGTCTGAATCTATCTATCTGTATATCTGTATCTAGCGCACACACACACACACACACACACACACACACACACACACACACACACACACACACACACACACACACACACTGCCTCTCACTCACTGCTCTCATATCTGACTCATTCTTTTTCAATTTTCTCTTGTGACTTGATTTTTCTCCTGCCTTGTTTTACTCTCATACTTTCTTTCCTTTCTCACTTTCTTTCCTTTCTCATTTTCTCTATTTTCTTTCTTTCTTTTTTTCTACGCTATCGTTTCCGGTTTATTTGTCCTTCTTTCTTTAGTCTTTGCTTTCTTTAATTTATCTTTCCTTTCTCACTTTCTCTTTTTTTCTCTCATGCTGTGTAATTTGCTTAATTTTTTACTTCTGTTTCTTTGTTTTCATTTATTTATTTCCTTTTTAGCGTTTATACATTTTTTTTTACTCTCTCTCTGTCTGTCTGTCTGTCTGTCTGTCTCTCTCTCTCTCTCTCTCTCTCTCTCTCTCTCTCTCTCTCTCTCTCTCTCTCTCTCTCTCTCTCTCATATTCTTCCTCGCTTTCGCAATTGTCATGTTGAAATTTTCTCCTTTATTCGTACCATTGTTTCTCTCTCTCTCTCTCTCTCTCTCTCTCTCTCTCTCTCTCTCTCTCTCTCTCTCTCTCTCTCGCCTCCAATATTATGTTAATGCCACACCAACACTCATTCTCGCTTTATCGATACACCCAGGTATACCCTTCGTTAAACTCCCATTGCGTCTCTCATTACTACTCTCTTTGCGCGCAGGTGAGTGTAATGAAATGTAATCGAATGTAATGCAGTGAAAGGCAGGAGCGGGGTTCGAAATGTGCAGATGTACTAGTAATGGTAGGTAAGTGATACGCCGAAGGGTTGATGTATAAAGTAATGGATGTACAGCGTAGGTAATGTAATCAAATGTACTGCAGTGAGGGGTTCAAAATGTACTAAAAATGTTCTGAGTGATACGCCCAAGGATTAATATCTGAAGTAATGGGGGTGCAGCGTAGGTGAGATGATTAGGTAATGGGGGTGAATGGGCTCGTTAAGTACACGTTTAATTAATGGGAATTGAAGGTAATGGAGGAGTTAATTCCGTCATATATATAGTGATAGATTTAAAAAAAATAAAAAAGACCAGTAATACATATTGGTTTATTAAATGGAAATAAAGGGAGGGCTGTTAAGTGCCTGGGACAACTCTTTCATTAATTTATTTATTTTTTATTATTATTTACTCAGCTGAGAATATGTATAAAGAGCTTGAGAGTGTTGATATTCTTAACCCTTTCATACTCTGGGCAACTCTAGTATTCTGTTCCAGCTAACACCAGAACTCCAGAATTTTACTCCAATTAATACCACAACTCCAGCATTTTATTCCAGGTAATACCAGAATTTCAGCATTTTATTCCAGCTAATCCAGAACTCAAATATTTTATTCCAGATAATACCAGAACTCCAGTATTTAACTCCAGCTAATACCAGAACTCCAGTATTTTATTCCATTTAACTCCAGCTAATACCAGAACTCCAGTATTTTATTCCAGTTAACTCCAGCTAATACCAGAACTCCAGTATTTTATTCCAGTTAACTCCAGCTAATACCAGAACTCCAGTATTTTACTCCAGTTAACTCCAGCTAATACCAGAACTCCAGTATTTAATTCAATAAATTCCATTGAGTTTTATTGACGTGGAAATACGTCATGGGAGCAGAGGACGTAATTCTCGGCCATTTTCTTGCAACCATAAGACGATTTTTTTCAGTCTTTTTCTCAGTGTAGGGGAGATTTTTCGAGCAGTTTTATATAACCTTCAATAACTCTGTACTAAAAAAAAGTGTGCCAGGAGCTTAACAAAATTGATTGGAAATAAAATAAAGATGTTATTGTAATCAAGCAGTTATACAGTATAAGTAAATTGAGGACACCTGTAATATGATGTTTGGAAACTTTTTTATTTGCTTTTTCATCCTCTTTTAATCTGAAAAAAATAGAAAGCACGCAGAGAGCGCATACCTCCGTCAACGCCATTGTCATCAAAACTTTAAATATCAGGCTGTAGTTTTCAGGCTATGCCATGACCAAAAGCATTGCTGTATCAGTTTTTCATCAGATAAAAAGCATCTTAGTTTTATAGACACTTAAAAATTTCACAAAGTTGCACCATATTGTAATGGTACAAAAATTGAAAAAAAGAATCTGGATCAGCATCTGGATCCGGATCCGCCTCAAAATCTGATCAGCGTTTCCTTGGCCAGTGGACTACACTTCCAGAAAATTTCATCGAAATTCGACAATAACTTTTTGAGATATTTTGTGGACAAACAGACAGGCACGGGCGATACATAACCTCCGTCCAGCTTCGTTGGCTGAGGTAATTATCGATCGCGTATCTGCGTCGTAAGGCATAACCGTTAAGCAGAACAAGCCTGACCCGCCGCAGCCATCGGAAAACCAGCAAGTCGAAATGGCCTATGAATTTCCGGCGTGAACTAATAAGGGGCGAAATTAGTCCATTGGTTAGTCTAGTTCATTTCACGTACCTCCTCCTGCACCTGTTGTTAAGCCTCTTCAGGATGGTGATGGCCTTTATATTAATATTACCGGTATTATTATTATTTTCCACTACCAGATGATTGTATGAAGCATGAGAGAGACTTTTCGAATTGGTGCAGATAGATATACTGTAGACATCATGAACCCTGCTTTAGTAAATATCATTCGAATTGCAAAAAAAAAATATAGTAGTGGTGCTAGTAGTAGTAGTAGCAACAGTAGTAGTAGTGGCAATAATAATGCTAATAATAACAACTACAATTATAGTAATAATAATAATAATAATAATAATAATAATAATAATTGTAATAATAATAAAATTGCGTCATATATGATTCAAGAGGTTAAGATCGATTCTCCTAAGTACAGAGCCAGACAGAGCACACTAAAGATCCATCTCAGTCAGTTCTTTTTCAGTCTGGTATTTTTTTTTTTTTCAAGACCAAACTAAGACCACTCACTCCAAAATACGTCTTTTCAGCATAGAAGACTGCGTTGTTGGTGGTAAAAAAAAAATCTCGTGGAAGGTCGATATCAGAGGAGTAGAGAAGGAATGGGTAGGTGGATATGAGTGAATGGTATGGGCTGAGATGGTGTGAGTAGGTGGATAGGAGTGAATTGGTATGGGCTGAGATGGTGAGAGTAGGTGGATAGGAGTGAATGGTATGGGCTGAGATGGTGTGAGTAGGTGGATAGGAGTGAATTGGTATGGGCTGAGATGGTGTGGGTAGGTGGATAGGAGTGAATGGTATGGGCTGAGATGGGAGTGGATGGGGAGGGTAGGTATGGAGTGACGCACTGTGTGAAGATGGGAGTTGTAGATTGGACGATATTGGCGTGACGGTGATTTAAGTAACAATATACTCCAAGAAGACATTTAAACAGCCATAACAACAGCAATAGCAACAAGAACAGTAACAGTAGTAACAACAACAACAACAACAGCAACAATAAAGTAAGCACACGCGGCTGTAATATACCTTTCGTAAATTGGTCAGTGCATGAAGTAAAATGCAAGACAGGTAAATGCCAGTGAATGATGCTTTTACGAACTTCATGATGGACGACGAAGAAAAAGAATTTGGTCTAATTTACTGGTGATAAAGTGATAGGTGGCATTAAGGAAGATGATGATAAACACCTGTAATTAACTAATGCTCCGGGATAAGGAGTACGGTATTGGTGCAGTGCAATCTGAGTGTAATTAAGTCGAGTGTTCTAATTGCGACAAGTAATCATGCACTGCTATTAAGAACACAGGACGGCGTTACATTTGGGTTGTATAATTTGCTGATGATTATGAAGTGCGAGACTCAATACCAGGAATTCCATTGAAGAGGAAAAGGTCATTCTGTGTTTAATTGTAGCTCATGATAATTAGGTTTTTATAGAATACAAAAAGATGTTATTAAATGGAAGAGCACCGAAAACACAGAGCTAACAGGCTTTTAACTTTTTTTTTTTTTTTCTGATAACTAATAACTAATTTTTATTTTTATATTTGTTTACGTATTTATTTATTTATTTATTTATCTCTTCTAGCTAACCTTTTATTTTTCTTAAGAGAGCCCCTTAGTACTTTAGGAAGCTAATGAAGGTTTTGTCTAACCTTTGCAGTTCTCAAAGCGTCTCCCAATTTGAATACAATCGTCTGGAGATGCCAAGAATATAAAAGACATCCTCGTAGTGAAGGGGTTAAACCATTAGAGTAGAGGAAAAGGTAATCCATCACCTTAGTCCACTTTCTTGCTAAATGGATAAATAGATAAATAAATATAAGAAAATAAATATGAAGAATTAACGAACAGGATGTAAAGTGAAATAGGTCACACATACATTCACTCGTTATTCAGTCTCAAGAAATTATTGGCTTCCTCTCACAAGCCAAGCGATCCACTGAAAATTGTCCTTCATAGCGCCTGTGAGATAAAACCAATTCCTTGACTATCAGGTTAAAAATAAATAAATTAATAAATTAAAATAAAAGTGTGGCTGTTGTCATGTGTGTATCCATACATATATAATTTATCCATCTATTTCTGTCTTTCGTCAATTCTTTCGCTTCCAGAGTTTTCCAGACCACATAAGGTTACATAATCACACTCATTGTCCATCCATCCATTTCTTGGCCTTCCACACATTTACGTATTCACTCATTATCCATCCATTTCTTTTTGGTCTTCACGCCTCCTCCTACCCACAGATTCTTCCAAGTATAGGTATATCTTCTTTTTTCACCACCTTTCTTCCATCCGTTATCTGTGTGACTATATCATCTAGGCACATTCTTTTTCTCTCATCAGTAAATACTTCTTACTCTACATCTACTATGATAGACACTAAATGATGGTATTAAGACAAGCTGTTAATAAGTTCAGTGAATAATAAAGCTTAGACATTAATTCAGAGTTAAGGTAAAAGTAATCAGTAAGGGTAACTCACGAAAATGAGTAAAAAAAAAAAAAAACAAATTTAAGCTGACACATATACCACGAAAACAAATATTATCCCACGTTCATACCAGCCTAGCGCAGGTGTAAAAGGAAGTCATTAAATGTAACTCAAGGCAATACGTCCGAAATGGAATACAGGAAGCGCTTAACCACTGTAATTAACGCGTTTCAAAAAATTACCCTTGAAAGCATTTGCCCAACCTGATGGTGGAATGGAAGAGAGTGGAAGTGTAATTTTGTGCTGTGGAATGTACCTGGAGAGAGAGAGAGAGAGAGAGAGAGAGAGAGAGAGAGAGAGGCAGGGAGATCGAAACATGAGGAAAGGATGAAAGATTGGGAGGGAGAAGGGGAGGAAAGGGCGAAAGAGATGGGGAAGCGAAACCTGAGAGAGAGAGAGGGGGGGGACAGAATGAGAGTGAGACAGAGACATAGAGAGTACGAATGTAATAATGTTCTGCGGAATGTAACTAAATGTAATGACTGTATAATGTACCGAAGCAGGGAGTGTAATTAAATGTAATGAGGCGCCGAAATGTGTAGGACAGTGATACTAGAATGTAATTAAGAGTAATGTAATGGCGTCGATTACATATTTAAAGTGGAGAGAGAGAGAGAGAGAGAGAGATTTACCTACCTGCACACCTACTTACTTCTATATCCGTCTACCTAAATATCTACCAACCCACGTACCCACCTGTTTACCTATCTACCTACCTGCCTATCTCTCTCTCTCTCTCTCTCTCTCTCTCTCTCTCTCTCACACACACACACACACACACACACACACACACACACACACACACACACACACACACACACACACACACACACACACACACACACACACACACACACACACACACACACACACACACACACACACACACACACACACACACACACACACACACCACTCAAATATTCCCATGAACCACATTGAGCATTCTTTAATTTCGTTCAACTGGCCTTCAAACGCACTCAAAATTGTCTCTCCTCTCCCCCTCCCCTGCTCCTCCCCTTTCCCCTTCCCCACCCCCTCCCCCACTCTCTTTGTCACACTACTCCCCTCTCCCTACCCCCATCTCACTCTTTAGTGTCCCCTCTCTCTCTTTTTCCCCCCCTCTTTCCCTCCCTCCATCTCGCTCTTCAATGCCTCCTCCCCCTCCGCCTAGCTCATCCTCAGCATCAATCTTCCTCCTCAGTATCCCCTTCCCCATCTCCCCACTCCTCCCCCTCTCCCTCCCCCCATTTCCCTCTTCAATGCCCCCTCCCCCTTTCCCCCTCTCCCTTCCTTCTCTCCTCCCCTCCCCTCCCCAATGCCCCCACCAGGCATTGATAAGGCAGAAGGCGGGGGGGGGGGCATTGAGGGCATTTCCAAAGGCCTGTGCGGAACTAATTATGCCTTGACAAGGAGAGAGAAAAATTGGGGAGGAAAGTGTGTGTGGAGAGGGGGAGAGAGAGGGAGAGAAGGAGAGAAAGGAGGAGGGAAGAGAGAAGATGAGAAAGTGGGAAAGTGTGAGGTATGGAGAAGGATAAGGAAGAAATGGAGAGAGAGAGAGAGAGAGAGAGAGAGAGAGAGAGAGAGAGAGAGAGAGGGGGGGGAGGGAGATGAGAAGATGGGAGAATGCAAGGTGTGGAGAAGGAGAAGGAAGAACCGGAGAGAGAGAGAGAGAGAGAGAGAGAGTTGCACTGATGTACACCAAGCTTTATCATTCGACCCATGCAAGATGATAAGGCCTTAAAGTTGATTGATAGTTGAAGAACGGCATAGGAAATCAAAAGGCTCCCTCCACCCCCTCCAGACCCTCAGGCAGTCAGCGATACAGGAAAATGGGGAGAAGCAAACCTTTATAGGAATGAAATGGCTGAGTGAAATTTGCATGAGAATAATAAAAGTACCGTAGTCTGAAGATGAAAGTACAGTTCACTTATAGTAGTTGTTCAGGTATAAGATTATTTTTTATATTGGAAAATGTCTGTGTATGTTACTGTAGTTTGATGTTATATATGTTTTTGGTTTTTATATTTATGTTAATGCTTGTGTGTGTGTGTGTGTGTGTGTGTGTGTGTGTGTGTGTGTGTGTGTGAGAGAGAGAGAGAGAGAATGCAAACTTAATGCCGCAATGAGAGACAGAGAAGCAATTGCAGTCACTTAACAAGCTAGTTAGGCAATAGTTACACCCAAGCTGAAGTTACCGTGTCGACTGTCTGGCTCTATTTGATCTTTATTTTTTTGGTGTATTTTTCTTATATTTTTCTTTTTTTGACTTTCTTAGATTTTTGTCTTTATTGGTCTTATTCCTTGTCTCTTGTTTTATTTCTTATTGTTTTATTTATTGTCTTGGTGTCTTTTTATAGTTTTTACTTTTTTGTCTTTGTTTCTTGTTTTATTTTATCTCAGTCGTCTGTTTTTATTTTTTCCATTATTACAGTCGTACTTGCTAGATTTATTTTACATTCATTTTCTTTATTTCCTGTCTTGTTTCTTTGTGTGTCCTTGCTTATATTTTTCTTTGTTACTGTCTGATATTTAGTTTTATTCTCTTTATTTTCCTTACTTCTCATTTTTTAGTATGTTTGGACGTAATTACATTTATACTTCCCTTTTTCTGCCTTGCCATTTGTTTTATTTCTTATCTATATTTCTGACAAGAAGAAAGTGGTCAGTATTAAAAACAACCACAAAAAATGAAAAAAAAAATCTTAGCAAGTAACAGTTTGGCAGTGTTAGAAAAACCAACAAAAATGATGGTGCCAAGTAACATTCAAATAATTTAAAGAAATTTCCACTGTAAATTATGATAGTATGGGGTGTCATATCCTTTTTCTTCGACAAAAAAAAAAAAAAAACTGATGTAACATCCAAATCATTTTAAATTTACTGTATTTTCAAGACACATCAAGTGAATCTCGTGACTGTAGGAAGTGAATTGCAACCCATTATTATTATTATTATTATTATTATTGTTGTTGTTGTTATTAATACAGTTAATTTCAGCTTTTATTTCTTATCTTTCCTTCTGTTTCTTTAATTTTGCCTTAGATTTTTCAGTGCTTAACCTCAGCATTATTCCTCCTATATATCTTTCAGTCAGACTATCTGTCTATCTCTAATTTTGTCATTTTTTGTCATTCTTTTTTTTTTTTTTTTTGTATTATTTCCTCATCAGTATATTTTGTCCTGTCATTATTACTTGTGTTTATTTATCTCTTTTTTTGTTTTCCTCATTCTCTTAGTCAGTCTTGTCTCCTTGTCTGTTTTCATATTCATTCTTGTTTTTATTGCTGTCTTTAATTCTTCCTTTATCTCGTCTTTATTTCTTTATTTCCTGTTGCTGAGGAACACCTATTCAGTTTCATATTTACCTTAACCTTATTCAGCCACTCACAAGAGGGGGGTGAAGTCTGGAGCAGCATTGTCTGATTTCTGTTGGGACGTGAATCAGAGGTGAAAGGTTTCCCAGGGGCTCTAACTACAGGGCTCCGAGAGAGAGAGAGAGAGAGAGAGAGAGAGAGAGAGAGAGAGAGAGAGGGATCATTCATATATCATTGGGAATATCGAAGGAGGATGGGTTAGAGAAGGTCGGCGCTTTCTGTTGAGAGAGAGAGATAGAGAGAGAGAGAGAGAGAGAGGAAGTGGGGTGCAGAAAGGAGATGAGAGGGGGGAAGAAAAGATGAGAGGGAGAGAAAGGGAGGAAGAGGAGAGGTGGAGAGGTGTGGGGGTGAATAGGTTATCAATTGTCCCTTCGTCATGTAATCATAGTAAGTGGGGGGGCGGACCTCCCTGGGTGCTCGTTGTGTGTGTGTGTGTGTGTGTGTGTGTGTGTGTGTGTGTGTGTGTGTGTGAGAGAGAGAGAGAGAGAGAGAGAGAGAGAGAGAGAGAGGTACACATACGTAAAATCAAGAATGAACGAGGTAGAAAAAGATTGAGAAAATATTACTGGAGACGAGAGAGAGAGAGAGAGAGAGAGAGAGAGAGAGAGAGAGAGACAGACAGACAGACAGACAGACAGACAGAGATTTAACAAGCAAGCAATCGGATAGACACCATAAATCCTGAATATATCCCTTGCATCACTAAAACAGAGAAAACACCTAATTATCACGTTCAGTGCGACTATCTCTAATTAAAACTAGCTCACTTACGACCCCATCCGAGAAAGTTTCCGAATTTTCTTGGCATAAACTCGACGAAGAAACTAAGTAATTTGGTTTAATAAAATTACCTGAGAGAGAGAGAGAGAGAGAGAGAGAGAGAGAGGATGTGTGAATTAGAGAGAAATGTGAAAGTGAATTAAAGTGAGCGATAGCGTAAGAGAGAAAATTTCGCTAATGAAGATGTTAAAGAAAGTGAGATGAGGCAGAGACATAGCGTGAGAATGAATGAGAGAGAGAGAGAGTGAGAGAAAGAAAGTGAATCAAAGAGAAAGAGAATGGTTGCGTAGGTTAGAGGAAGAAAGAGAGAGAGAGAGAGAGAGAGAGAGAGAGAGACAGAGACAGACAGACAGACAGACAGACAGAGGATGGAATGTTTGTGAAAGTGAGAAAAGGAAGAGAAATAAAGACAGACAGGCAGAGAGAAAGAAAATCGGATAAAACAGGTGCCGAGGACGAAGGAGAAAGAAAGAGAGAGAACACTGAAACGTAATTACACACAGACACACAGACACACACACACACACACACACACACACACACACACACACACACACACACACAGATAGACAGAAGATAGATAGATAGACAGACAGATAGATAGATAGATAGATAGATCCTCATAGTCTGGAGGTGGGAGTCAGGGAGGCAAGGAGAGGCTCGATCACTAATTGGGAGGGAGAAGGGAGAGAAAATGAGAGAGTGAAAGGGGGGAGGGAGAGTTAAAAGTGAGAGAGTAGGAGGAGGCGGGGCCCACTCTCTCTAATTGTGGGTCGGAGAGAGAGGGAGGGAGGGAGGGAGAACAGAAGAGAGAGGGAGGGGGGAGGGAAGGAGGAAGTGAGGTAGAGTGGATGAAATTGGGATGATTGGGGGATGGAGGAAGGAAGAATGAGAGAGAGAGAGAGAGAGAGAGAGAGAGAGAGAGAGAGAGAGGACGGGGGGGAGGGAGGGAAGGAGGGAATGACAGGAGCGTTAATGAAGGAGGGGTGGGGGGAGGGGAGAGGAAGGAGAGGACGTGAGAGAGAGTGAAGGAGTGGAGGAATGGGTAATGTGCTGAGGAGAGAGGAAAATGAATAAGAGGAGAAAATGAGTGAGGAAGGGAAAGAGAGAGGGAAAATGGTAGGAGAAGGAGAGAAAAGGATGGGGAGACGGTGAGAAAGAGAAACACAAATGAAGAAAGTGGGAAAGGAGAGAGAGAGGAAAGAATGAAGAAGGAAGGGGAAGGCAGAAGGAAGTGAGGATGGAAGAGGGAAGGATTGAAGTGAAAAGAAAGCTAATGGAGAGTAAGGAGAGGAGGAGGAGATTCGAGATAAGGAGAAAAAGGATAGAGAGAGAGAGAGAGAGAGAGAGAGAGAGAGAGAGAGAGAGAGGAATGAGGGAGTGAGAGAAAGTAGAAAATGAGAGGAGGGAAAAAGTGGGAAATGTGAGAGAGAGAGAGAGAGAGAGGGAGGAAATGAGGAGGTTGAGAGAGGGAGGGAGGAAATGAGGAGGTTGGGATAGAGAGGAGAGGTTTGAATAGGACAGAGTATGAATGAGAGAGAGAGAGAGAGAGAGAGAGAGAGAGAGAGAGAGAGAGAGAGAGAGAATGAATAAAGAGATTAGTGACTGATTGCTTTGTGAGCGAACGTGAGAGGGGGTAAATGAGTGAGAGAGTGAGTAAATAATTGCTTGAGAGAGAGAGAGAGAGAGAGAGAGAGAGAGAGAGAACGGGTAAATGAGTGACGGAGTAAATAATTGCCTGTGTGAATGAGAGAGAGAGACAGACAGACAGAGACAGACAGACAGACAGACAGACAGACAGACAAATTGATGAAGGACGTAAAGCTGGGGGAGGTAATGAATGAAGAAATAAAGAAAGGCAGGAAGGAAGGGAGGAGGAAAAAGAAAGTGGGAGTGCTGTGAAAGTGAATGAATATGGGTGAGCAAGTGGGAGGGCGGGAGGGAAAGAGTAAGTGAACAGGAGGAGAGAGAGACACAGAGGGGGAAACGAGTGAATGAATGATTGAGGAAGGGGCGAAGGGAATGAACGAGTAAGTGAATGAATGATTGAAGAAGGGGGCAGGGAGAAAGGGAGAGGTTGAAAGGGTTTAGGTTTGGAGGAAGTGAATGAATGAGTAAATGAGAGAGAGAGAGAGAGAGAGAGAGAGAGAGAAACAAAACAGTGTACAATTTCCTCACCCAGTACACTCAGAACCACAAAACACACAAGTCCTTAATATATTGAGATTTACAACAGATTTTCCCACTGGATGCTGGAGAGGGACGCCTTCATGTGGTGTCACTACTATAACTTGGTGGATCCTCTGCCCGGCTATACAAACGTCCCTCATCTCTCTCCCTATCCCCCAGCAGGAGGATGGTGGACTGAAAGGGTAGGGCATCCTCAGTCTGCGGTCCACTGGGTTCACATTCATTTGGGCTAAGGGTTTTAACTACTACTACTACCACTACTACTACTACTACTACTACTACTACTACTACTACTACTACTACTACTACTACTACCACTACTACTACTACTACTACTACTACTATGCTAACATGACACAGATCCTTTTAGGCCAAGTTGATTGCAAAGTGTGGTCAGATTGGAGGGTCGATCCAGGTTGTGTGAATGGCCGTGTTAGCTGAAAACAGACACGAGTATATGGAGCTTTCTCTCTCTCTCTCTCTCTCTCTCTCTCCCTCTGTGTGTGTGTGTGTGTGTGTGTGTGTGTGTGTGTGTGTGTGTGTGTGTGTGTGTGTGTGTGTGTTTGCGCATTCGTGCTTGCGTGTGTGCGTGCGTCAATAACCTTCCACCGCTGTGCACAAAAAACGCGTCACACCACGCAAGTAATATGGTGGTCATACCAAGTTAGGTCAGGCTATGTCAGCGGCAAAGGGTCAAGAGTCAGAGGTCAGGCCAGGCCAGTCATCGGTTATAGGTCATAGGTTAGGTCACAATATGTTACAGGTCACGGACTATACATCTTTGACATCTCAGATCATAGGTCAGAGATCACATAGGTCATAGGTCATTGTCAGAGGTAGCTTGTCGTAGATCAGGTCAGGTCATAATTCATAGATCAGGTCATTTCAGGTCATATAGGTCAAGCCACAGGTCATTGGTCAGATCTGGTTACAGGTCAACAGCTTATATTTCACAGGTCATAGGTCAGGTCACAGGTCACGCCAAATGAGGTCATAGGTCAGAAAGTCATAAAGGTCTCATTGCTTTGACTTTATTTTTTTTTAATTTTTATTAAAGGGACCCCGATTAGAAATAATAAACATGAATTCTCTCTCTCTCTCTCTCTCTCTCTCTCTCTCTCTCTCTCTCTCTCTCTCTCTCTCTCTCTCTCTCTCTCACACACACACACACACACACACACACACACACACACACACACACACACACACACACACACACACACACACACACACACACACACACACACACACACACACACACACACACACACACACACACACACACACACACACACACACTGAACGTATTTAAACCAGGAAGTATTTTTGAGCAACGATTTATTCACCCCAAAATCGCTATCGTATCGCTCATTTCCCTTCCGCCGAGCGAATTAAAAACTTTGATCCATAATATATTCCAAAATTTCTCCGTAAACTCAGGAATTATCATATATTTTCTTTCCTTTTCTACAAATTCAATATATCTGCTTCCCTAAAAGTGTAAATATAAATGCATGAAGAAGAATAAAGTAATTTCTCTGTATCCTTCATTTTTCAATTTTCATTTTTCGTCCTTAGATCTGGGCTGCGTAAGCGAATAAATATATTGTTAAACATGCAAGGGAAAAAATTGCATATGAAATAAAATAAAACTTAAGCTTCCACAATAGAATACAAAATTTTCTCATAAACTGGAAGAGAATCATATATTTTTGATTGTATAATAAAAATTTGCCATATTCCCGCCCTCCCCTTTTTTTACATCCATGCGTCTGGCCTCCGTAGAACTGTAAATAAAAACGTAAATGCGTAGAGAAATAGTGTAAATAAAACATGACGTATTGTCACTCGCGAGCGCTTTCGGTCTGGCATGCAGTTTCGGCCCAAAGGCTATATTTCGGCCCTGGAGTGTAATATTCAGTTTCGGGCGTCATTTTGGTGGATTAATACACATTCGGCTTTGACTGGCCCTCGGTGACGAAATTGAAGGCCTTTAAACTGCGCGGGGCCCGAAAT